>NC_133352.1:22305124-22638457 GCF_030506205.2 Paramisgurnus dabryanus
CCAGAGGATAAATGACCCCTATCAAGATCTACAGTGCCTCTGAAGCCTTCTCTTTTTATTTTTTTCTCTCTCCCCCTTTGTGTGTGGGTGTTTGCACTTGTGTGTTCACATGAGAGGTTTGTATATAGGCTATGTGTGTGTACATGTTCTCACCCCCTAAGGCCAATTGAGGATGCGTTTTCAGTTCTGAAACATAATTATGAGATCAGAAGGAAGCCTTTTTTGTGCATGTATCTGCTCCACATTTTCATTTAGCACAATGATGGAGGACTCATCACTCGTCCGCATTATCTAGGTTTTTGTACTCGTGAGAAATCCTTTTATGGAAATGCATATCATGTTCATAACAGACATACCTGTTAAGAGCTCTTACACTTTCAGAGAGGCAGACAAAGAAAGGTCTGGGTATGTGTGTCTGTGTAAGCCCTTCCTCACCTTTTAGCATGACGCTTATCCAACCATCCAACCGTTATGGCTGCGACCATTGCCCCGCCTGTCTTTATGACATCATAGCTCCATTGATCATTGCAGACATCAAGGGCAGCTTGTTTTCCATATGCATTTTCACTTTTCCACAACAATTCCCAGAATGTTCAGAAGCGCACCGCCATCGGTGACAGTTTGGAGATTCAGTGAGTCTCTGTTGCAATGTAAAAGTAATGGGTACGCTCGCTCGCAGGATTGCCAGCAAACCATTCAAGTATAGTTTTTACAGTGTTTTCCTATTTCCTTTGAGTTGCAGTACACAACTTCAAACAGAAGAACTTGTGAAGTCTTTGTTTGATGCATTCTCATTACCGATGGTGACAGGGAATGTGTAGGATTGTCTGGTCTTTACCGACGGTCTAAGTTAACACCCATGAGAGGCCAGCACAGAGGTAGTGATTTACGGTGTACGGACGAAGCAGGTCATACAGATTGCCAGTGCAGCTTTCGTTTCATAGAGATAATTACTTTGTGTCATATTGTGTCTTTGTCTGCTCTGCTTTTCTATTACAGTTTAGCAAGAGGACTTTGCCTTAAAGGTTACAGTCTACAGCTATATTTAATGCAATTGATCGGCTTATAGAAGGATTAGCTTTTGACGGCCTAAAAAAGATGCCGCGCTTGTGCAATTCTTCAAAAGGTCTTAGTTATATCCCAGTGCCCAGATGGAGGGGGTCTTTATCGGGGGTTTAGGGTTTTTAAAAGAGCTGCCCTCAATTATGAATGCAATATTGTTTTGGAAACAATTTGAGAAATTGACTCTGACGGTGCGTTTTTTTTCTATTTTCTGATTAAGCCTACTGCAATGTTTTTGCTGAGTGAAAAGTCTTTAAACGTTGTCTTTAAAAAAATGAAATAATGACTCTTTTGTAAGACTGCGACCAAAATGGTTGCATAAGTGACTATTTTCTGAGAATGAGTGAGTTGAAATTTGATGTGTTCGCATTTGCGCGAGTGCATGGTAGAGTAGAGCTGTGGAATAGAATCATTTAATCGATGTATTGCGATGCTGATGTGTAGGAATTCTGCATCGATCCATAAAAAACAAGACATTTTATTGTTATTGTTTTATTATCATATTTAAAAATGTTGCTTTTGAGAAAAAAATTTACGTTTGTCTTTTAGACTGTAATTGTAGTATGATTGCACTCTCTTTCTCCCCCCCCTCCATGCTCGATGAGCTGCGTTAAAGCGCATTTTTCATATACAGTATTTCTGAACTTAAACCACTGTTTAAAGCTGGTGTTAAGGTTGTTAAAGCTGTAACCCGCCAAGCCCATTTAGGTGGGTTTTAGCCTCCCAAAATCTCTGCCCAGGCACCTATAAAGCGGTGCTTTATTCTACAATCTGTACATGAATTTGTGATCGCTTAAGACCCCATTAAATCTCATATGAAAACAGTGGTGGGTTTCTGCTCCATGCCGTCTTTTAGTTATTTATTTAGTTTTTATGTGTTATTTAGAGCCTTTTTCAAGTTCATTCTGATTCCGCAGCAATAGCAAAGAGCATAGCTAACATCAAAGTGAAAGGTGTGTACATTAACTGATAGATGTGTAACATGTAGCGTGCAACGTGACTGATGCGCTACAGCTAGTAATAATTTTCAGTATGGGCCAATGTATATCAGAAGCAAGGAACGTCTACTGGAGAGTGGAGGCAGTACAGCAGGTGAGTAAGTGACTGACAAAGTTTTGTTCTGATTCAGTGAATTGTATTATTATAGAAAATTTCTATTTTGTTATTTGTTTCAATGAATAGTTCACAGATATGAAATCAGTTGTTAACAGTGAAGATCAACAATTAACAAAGATCTTCTTTCATTTCTTATAGGACCAAAAATTCAACACTTTGACAGATTCAATTCAATTTGAAGCTTCACACTCTTCACAAAATGTAAAAATAAATAAAACTCTCAAAATAAAACAGTAGTGTGTGATTCTTTCACTTCAGCCAAAATATTTTGCAAATGATATAACCTTCAACAAAATATTACATTCAATAAACCCAAAAAAGTATTGTTGGACATTCAATTTAACTCAGAACACTGTATGTGATTCAAATTTCTCAGAACAGATCACTTTTCTTTTCAGACTCAACAGAATACTCAACAATATGAGTTGAAAATACACAAATGCATCAAATTGATTCAATTCAGTTCAAATAAGGATCAAACGACTCAGTTGAACACAGTTCGTGAATCAAATGATTCAGTTCGGTAACAAGAGTTATTAAACTCTTTCAATAAGCTCAAGTTCAAAAGACCATCTCTCCTTTTTGGTAGCAAAAATATCGAAAGTTCCAAGAACGGAAGTCTTTTGTGTCCAAAAGCAAGAAAAAAAATGGAATTTTCCTACCAGTTGGTGAATTTTAGCACAGTTCAAAGTGGAAACGGGTTCGTTGGTGGCTCGCCATTGTGCATATTTAATCACGTCAGATACACAGATTCCTCTCCAGAAGGATTAAATATGGCACAAAACAGGAATCTCTCACAGGAAATCACGTAGAATAAATCATAGACAAAAAAAAAACCCAGCCTTGAAAAAATACAAGGCAGAAAGACAATCAATATCAATTTCAACTTTTTTTAACATCAAAAATCATGTATACACTTCGATTAAAGTATTAAATCATGTTTCAACACTTATTTAACTTTTTAACATTTAAATTTCACAATCACATTTCATCAGCATCTTTGCACGTGAAATTAGCTTTAGCCCTCGTGCTAATACTACAGCTCACGCTGTGCTCACGTGGCCCATGTAAACACTGCATATCAATAGCTTATTTAGTTAATGACACTTTTCTCAGATAATGTATTACGTAAAATGTGACTCACCAAGGCAATAACTTCATATATATTCAAATAAGCTCATTTGCAACACTCCAATTCTCCGTTGGATTTCATCCACTTTCAGTTCACAAATCTTCGCTTTGTCGTCCTCTCACTCCAATGACAATTTCACGTAATCAAATCCGTTCAGAAATATGACTATTTACTGCATTCAAAGTTATTCGCGATCTATTTTAAAACTTTATAACAGAGGATCTCTGAATATCGCTCTGTGTAGCTGCTCCGTTTCACTCTCCCGCTCTGTCTCCCAAACTGACAGTCCAGCAGCGCTGCTGCAGGTTGTGGGTGGGGCTTATGAAAGTGCTGCTAACATTGGCTCGTTGGCGAGTCAGTCACTGAAATAAGGGCTGTGATTGGGCAAAACAGTTTTCCTTCTAGAGCTTTCCTCCTTTCTTACTTTTTCACTTTTCTTCACTTAACTATTTTATTATATTTCACTTTATTATTATTTTATAATTCTTAATCTTAACTAGTAACCTGATAACCCGGGTTACACTCTCCCCGTCTGGAAGATATGCAGGTCCCGCTGCATCCTTTAGGCTGCGAAACAATCGCAGAGGGAATTCCGCCATACATTTCCACAGACGTACTCTTAAGGGAATCAGGCTCTTCCAATGACACAGTGAAGGCTGTACTGAGCCCTTGCAGTAATGACTGTACGACTAATGAAAGGGGATTACCCAATTTAGGGTACTGCAGCCTCTTTGGTGGCTCACAATGTCTCTGAGAGCGCCGGGGGACATCTTCTACCCTCTGGCTAGTCTCCATTAGGCTGTCTTGAGTATTCAAATTTACAGATTCATCCTGTATCAGGCCATCACTCCTTTCATCCTCCTGATTGAGGGTTTCAGATGGAGGCTCAACAGACTCCTGGTCCTGTTGTTTATTCTGTGCAGGTAAGTTATTTAAGACATCAGTTCCTACAGGTTCTTTAAACTGCATTGTCTCTCTTTCAGGTTCATCATGCAACGTTCTGTCTTCGTCATCAGGTAGGTCAGGTAAGTTCCTTTGTGATTCCACTGAGAAAGGATGCATGATGTTTGTATTAGTTGTAGTTCTCATTTCAGGAGAAACTTCTGTTGTCACTCCAGGTTTTGACTGTTTCTCAAGCCTATGTTTGGAGATGATTCTGCTCTCAATGGTAGGTAAGTATGCAGGCATGTAACTTGTAAAGTCATCTTCGGTCTCAGAACTCTGGGTTTCACTCTCAGATTCTTTTGAAACAGGATTTGCTCGAGTCCTAGGCCTGCGTGGTTTGTGTGGGCCTACTGTTTCATCAGGTTCATCTTTCTTTTGCAGAAACCCACAGGGTAATAGCAGGTCACGGTGCAATGTGCGGAGGGGCCCATCTTTTCCTTCAGGTCTAACAGTATAAACTGGTAAGTCGCCAGCCCTTTTGATCACAACATAAACTTCCTTCTCCCACTTATCTGCCAATTTATTCTTTCCTCTTAGTCTAACGTTCCTCACCAGGACACGATCACCAACCTCAAGGAACGATGCGACCACTCGCTCATCAAACCTCCGCTTATTGCGTGCCGCTACTTTTGCAACGTTCTCTTTTGCTATCTTGTAGCTCTCTTCCAGGCGATCCTTCAGATTCCTCACGTAACTCAAGTGAGACTGGGGTGACTCATCAGCGGGCAAACCAAAAGCCAGATCGATTGGTAGTCGGGGTTGTCTCCCGAACATTAACTCGTATGGTGAGAATCCAGTCGAATCATTACGAGTACAATTGTACGCGTGGACTAATGGCTTCACAAAACTCTTCCAGCAGGTCTTTTCTTTATCATCCAAGGTCCCCAACATCTGAAGCAATGTCCTGTTGAAGCGCTCCACGGGGTTGCCACGAGGATGATAAGGCGTTGTTCTTGTTTTATGAATTCCTGCCATTGTGCAGAGCTCTTTAATCAGTCTTGACGCGAAGTCGGGCCCCTGATCACTGTGGAGTTTCTCCGGGAATCCGTAGTGAACTAGAAAGTTATCCCACAGGCATTTGGCCACGGTCTCAGCTTTCTGATTTCTGGTGGGTATCGCTACAGCATACCTGGTGAAATGATCGGTGATCACTAAAATATCCTTTGTGTTACTCTGGTCGGGTTCGAGCGACAGAAAGTCCATGCAGACTAGCTCGAGAGGTCTGCTTGTAACTATATTCACCAGAGGTGCGGCTCGCTCAGGGGGGGTCTTTCGTCTCACACAACGCTCGCAGGTCTTTATTTTCTCCTCCACAGCCATCGCCATCTTTGGCCAGTAGAAACGAGACCTAATGAGGTCTAGCGTCCTCTCAATCCCTAAATGGCCCATATCATTGTGCAGGCTCATTAACGCTGTCTCCCGTAGATCCACGGGTAACGCCAACTGATACAGCACACCTCCTCGATCTTGTTTCTTTCTGAACAATATTCCGTTCTTGAACTCAAATCTGTCCCACTCTCTCAGCCATAAGGATACTTCTACAGGCTCGACTTTCCCAACTGGTTTCTTGCCAGACTCCAAGCATTTAATAACAACTTTAAGTTCTGGATCTGCTCTCTGACGTTTCTTCAGCTCTTCTTCAGACATTCGAGGAAGTACTGGAAGGCCATGGGCGTCCTCCCGTTGGAACTCTTGGGGTATTGCATCAACTCCTAGGGACAGTGACTCAAAGACGGTAGGTCGGAAGTATGAAATGCTAGGGTCAGCACAGCTTTGATACACTTGATGTCGCTCACAGAGCGCTTTCACCGCTGCTGGCAGAATTGTTGGTTGATCCGATTCTGTCAAATGGTGAAGGGTGAATTGTCTGATTCTTTCACACTCTTTTTGAAAGACAAAGTCATCCAGAGGTCTGTCATGCGGACGTCTCGAAAGTGCATCTGCGTCTAGGTTCCGCTTGCCTGCACGATATTTGATCTTGAAATTAAATGTTGAGAGGCTGGACAACCACCGATAACTGGTTGCATCAAGCTTTGCAGATGTCAGAATGTAAGTGAGTGGGTTGCTGTCTGTTATTACAGTGAACTCTCCTCCATACAAATAGTCACTGAATTTGGTCGTAACTGCCCACTTGAGCGCGAGGAACTCTAGTTTGTGCGCTGGATATCTCATTTCACTTTTGGTTAAACCTCTGCTGGCAAAGGCGATTGCCCTCATTTGGCCCTCTTGTTCTTGGTAAAGTGCAGCTCCAAGTCCAATGGTGCTGGCATCTGTAGTTAACACATAGGGAAGGCTTGGATCTGCGAATCCGAGGACTGGGGCTGAAGTCAGCTTCTCTATCAGAGTGTTGAAAGAGTTTTGGCAATCTTGAGTCCATCGGTCCCCAAACTGCTCTTTAGGATCTCTGTATTGCGTACTTGTCTTGGGGTCTCGTCTCTGGTTTTTCTGCAGAGGGGGGTAACCAACAGTAAGGTCATTGAGAGGTCTTGTTATCTTAGAAAAATCTTGTACGAACCTCCTGTAGTATCCAGCGAATCCAAGGAAAGATTTGAGCTCTTTAAGGTTTCTGGGCCTCGGCCAGGTCTTGAGGGCTTCAATTTTGGATGGATCTGTTTCGACACCGTTCTCAGACACGATATGGCCCAGATATCGGACTGACGTCTGAAAGAATTTGCACTTTTTAGGGGAAAGCTTCAATCCGTAGTGTCTTAACCGCTTCAGGACTTGCAAAAGTCTGGCTTCATGTTCCTCTAAGGTCTTAGAAAAGACAATGAGATCGTCAATGAATACAAGTACTTCTTTCCTGTTTAGGTCGCCCATGCACTGCTCCATGAGTCTTTGAAATGTACTTGGGGCATTAGTAATCCCTTGTGGCATGCGGTTGAATTCCCAAAAGCCTAAAGGGCACACAAATGCCGTCTTCTGTTTATCTGCCTCCTCCATCTCAATTTGATAGAAACCGGATTTTAAATCCAGAACAGAAAACCACTTGGAGCCAGTTAGGACTGAGAAGGCCTCCTCCAAATTTGGCAGCGCGTATGCATCCTTTATGGTTTGGGAATTTAGCTTTCTAAAATCAACACACAAGCGTACATCATTGTTCTTTTTCCTCACGACTACAATTGGAGAGGCAAAGGGGGACTCAGACGTTCTTATGACACCGGCATCAAGGAGCTCTTTCAGGTGCCTTCTTACTGCATCCATGTCCTGCGGATGAATAGGCCTAGCACGTTGTTTGAAAGGTGTGTTGTCATTAAGATTGATATGGTGTTTCACCTTATCCGTGTGGCCGTAATCTAGCTCATGCAGTGCGAAAACATCTGGCATGGAGTTTACTAGTTCTGTTATCTTTTCCTTCCATTCACTTGACAAGCAAGAGTCACCAAAATCAGGAACGACTTTAACTTGTGAAGGATTCACAGTTTTGCATTCTGAAGCACTCATAGGGTTTCTTCCTTCAATCACGTGCTGGATAGCATGTACTTCAGCCAGTACCGCTTTTGGAGGTATTATCAAATCAGTCTGTGTCTCATTCCTCAATACTACTGGTATTTGGACATTGCGTTTCGAAGGTAAGGAGTGCAGACTACTAGCCACTAGCAGTCCGCCAGGCAAGGAAGACGATGTTGATGGTTCTACAGTCACACAGGTTTCTGTCAGTGGCCCAATGATGTTGACACAGCCATCAAGAACTACAGTACTTCCAGCCGTTACAACTTCAGGTATGCTTCCTTTCACTTTAACTTGACCCAATATACTCTCACCAGCTCGTCGATGTCTTGCCTCAAGCACTCTTATTACGGCTTGATACCCATGGTGATATGACATAACTTTTGGCATGATTGCTGGCGCATGATTGGCATACAGGACATCCAAAGTGTTGGTGCCAATAAGAATTTGGGGTGTATATGTCAGATCTGGAACCACTAAGGCCAACGTCGGAACTTCAGCTTCAACCCCGAGGAATTCCTGAGGAAACTGCAGAATTAATTCGACGTATCCCAGATAGGGAACAGCTTGGCTGTTTGCTCCTTCAACTTCCAAAAGATGGTTTAACGGCTGCATGGTATGCTGTGACAAATGGCTGTTGTAGAAAGACAAGGGAATTGTTGTTACCTGTGATCCTGTGTCCAACAAGCAGTTCACTCTCTTCCCTTCAACTTTAATTTGTGCAGTGCATTTCATTCCTACCAGACCGGTTGGTAACTTCATGGAGTTCCTGGTGTCAGCTTGCTTGTTAAACACTTGTCGATGCTTAGGGCGTTGTTTGTTTTTCTCAGTCCCCGTCAGCCCTGCGACAGAGACCGTCTTTAATTTAAAGGCTCTGTGGCGAATCCATGCTGGAGATCCCACTCAGCTTGTCTTTCTCTCAGCTTCCTTCGCTTTTCTTCCACTCTAGATGGATTTGGTGGACTTTCGCAGTTAATGGCTAGGTGGCCGTCTTCTCCACAGTGGAAACAATACCATGGCCGGGGCCGATTGGTTCTAATCTCGGTGTGTTTTGGTCTCTCATTTTTGTCTCTGCCGATCTCACTGGCTCCAGGGGCCTCATTTATCAAGCGTGCGTACGAACAGAAGTGTGCGTAAAGTGTGCGTAGGAACAGTTTTACGCAAAGTGTGGAATTTATCAAATTGTACTTATACGTAGAAATGTGTGTAAATATACGCACACCTCGGAGTATGCGTACGCAGAGCATCTAGTGGTAGAATAGCGATACTACACAGGACCGTCCATCCCCAGTGTTAAAAGAACACTTTGTCTATTTATTATCCACCCCCAGGTGTTAAAAATGATTACTGTTAATAAAGTAACTGCAAATCAGTATTGAAGTTAATTAATGCAATAAGTGTCTAACCCTATGTAATAAAGCTCCGTCAAATGCTTAAAACAGTGGCTTATCTTGCATTATTGGAAGACTTGGCAAATCATCCATTCCGCCGGGAGCGCGTTTTCAGATATCGCGCCGATGATGCTGGTTATGCGGCTGTCCAAGTTCTGTCGTTGTCTGTCCTCCTACAGTTGCACAGATTTCACGTCGGTGTGCTGTGACGCGTTTTTTTTTTTTTTTTTTTTGGCTGATAATTTTATGTCAAACCACTTTTTTATTTCTAGAAGTGTTCTCATACCCAACGGAATTAAACTCACTGGTAACATGTTCCCATGCAGATTTGTTTTCTTTTGTTAGTCATCCCTCCCGTACAAAGTGAACCAAACAGATGTGTTATTAACCTCATCCACCAGTTACTCAATTTCTATGTCTGTAAAGTTCCTCTTTTACGCTCTCTTTGCCATTATTGCGATGAGGGAAAAAGCACAACCACGTGACTTATAACGGGAGGTGTTGTCACCATATATGGTTCATTGGAGGCGTTTCGGAATGCAAATGACCATGAACGTGCACGAGCATGGTGCTTAAGAACAAGTGGGATTTATCATCAAGGATTACTTACTGATGTGCGTACGAACCCCGTGCGCACGTTTGATAAATCCCGATTTTTTTGTACTTAGACACATTCTAAATTTCATTCGTAGGTACAAATATAGAACATTTTCTACGCACTGTTGATAAATGAGGCCCCAGGTCTACTCAAATTATCTCTTTGACTGAAGGATCTTTCAGAACGGTTTCTGTGCGCTCCAGAAGAAACAACTTGGACTTTAAGTTCTGCTATCTGTTCTCTTAGTTCCTGAAGATCATTTGTCATTCCTTGCTCTCTCACTTCCTTGTTAGTAGCTGTTTTAATGGCCGCAATTTGGCTTTGGAGAGCAACGATTTCTTTCTTCAGAATGCTTACTTCAGACATCTCAGGGTGTTGAGTTTTAGTTTTCTGCTTAGGTGTTTTCTGCTTAGGAGTGTCAGGGGCTAGAGTGTTGTTAAAATCCTCCTCTGTTGCGTCACAACAATAAGCAGACTGTTGGTGGGCTGCAGTTCGCAGTTTGAGTGGAGCTGGTTGGTGTTTACTCACACCAAGATGCTTTCTCATTCTCTCTTCCTTCGACGTTTGCTTTTCTTCAGCCGTACGGATAAGTATAGCTAACTCCGCAAAAGGAGGTGGGTCCAGTTTTCGGTTTTCGAGCTGCAGGTCGGCAATCAGAATATTGTCCCAGCAGCCACGACAGAACTGCTTTAGCAGACATCGGTCTCGTTCATTTTCTGCAACTCCACCCCGTCTGATGGTAGCACTCAAGGCAACGTGTAGTCTGTGAAGGTAGACGGATGACTTCTCGCCAGGATTCTGAAGAGTGCTTATGAATTTGGCTAATAGTTCATCTCCGTCTTCCACTGAACCGTAAACAGACTCAAGCAGCTTAAGGCACTCTGTCGAAGGGGCAAGTGGGCTCACATGTTTGATAATGTCAGAAGCTGGTGGTAACAGACTATCTATAATCCTGCGTGTTTTGTGTGACTCTGGAAGGGATGGCTCGTTTAGCAGGTAATCGACACTTGCCCGCCAGGTGTCGAAGTCAGGCTCATTGCTTGGGCGTGGGCTCCGTCCAGAGAAAGCTTTAAGGCGGAATAAGGCGTTGTGCGGGGACACAGGATCACTCGTCTTTACAATATGCTCCATTACTACTCTCTGGACACCTGGGGGGTGCAAAGCAGACGTGGGAAATTTCACTGATATGGTCTCAACAGAGTCAGCATCATTCAAATAGTGGGGCGACGTTGCGCCTTTAGTTGCTTTGGCTGGGTTTTCGGGTTCCAATCTCAAGACAGAGGGTGACCTTAATCCTTCCAACCTTGAGGGGGTGCTAGTAGCGCTTGTCAAGGGGTTTGTCTCTAGTGGCATATCAACTGGAGTTTTCGCCCCACCAACCTTCATCAACTCTCGTTGGAGGACATCTTGTAAAGTTTCTCCGTTGGCGCTTGCTATTCCTTGTAGTTTCTCCAAGCACTCAACAGTGGCAGTACCAATGGTGGGGGTGTGAACTGTACCCAGGGCGCGCACACGGAACACAATGTCTGTATTAGTGGGGCTCACTAAAGTTAGAGGCAGCTGGGGCTCGAGATTGCTCATAGCTGACCGGTGTGTGAACTCTACTATTGCATTGCGATGAAACTCTGACTGCGGATCATCAATTAGCAGGTTGCGTCGTACAGAGCCAAATCTTGAAAGGTATGTTTCTAGAACTTGGTCCTCTTCAGTCAGTGTTACTCCACTAACGATGACTGCATTTTGCACATTGACATTTTCTCTCCCTACAACATCCATTTTGTCTGTTTGTCTGATTCACTGTACGTCGATCTCAGTAGTTAATCACCTTAATTTCTGCTGCGTCCTCTCTCCTGGCTGGCTCGCCAAAGTTGTAACATGTAGCGTGCAACGTGACTGATGCGCTACAGCTAGTAATAATTTTCAGTATGGGCCAATGTATATCAGAAGCAAGGAACGTCTACTGGAGAGTGGAGGCAGTACAGCAGGTGAGTAAGTGACTGACAAAGTTTTGTTCTGATTCAGTGAATTGTATTATTATAGAAAATTTCTATTTTGTTATTTGTTTCAATGAATAGTTCACAGATATGAAATCAGTTGTTAACAGTGAAGATCAACAATTAACAAAGATCTTCTTTCATTTCTTATAGGACCAAAAATTCAACACTTTGACAGATTCAATTCAATTTGAAGCTTCACACTCTTCACAAAATGTAAAAATAAATAAAACTCTCAAAATAAAACAGTAGTGTGTGATTCTTTCACTTCAGCCAAAATATTTTGCAAATGATATAACCTTCAACAAAATATTACATTCAATAAACCCAAAAAAGTATTGTTGGACATTCAATTTAACTCAGAACACTGTATGTGATTCAAATTTCTCAGAACAGATCACTTTTCTTTTCAGACTCAACAGAATACTCAACAATATGAGTTGAAAATACACAAATGCATCAAATTGATTCAATTCAGTTCAAATAAGGATCAAACGACTCAGTTGAACACAGTTCGTGAATCAAATGATTCAGTTCGGTAACAAGAGTTATTAAACTCTTTCAATAAGCTCAAGTTCAAAAGACCATCTCTCCTTTTTGGTAGCAAAAATATCGAAAGTTCCAAGAACGGAAGTCTTTTGTGTCCAAAAGCAAGAAAAAAAATGGAATTTTCCTACCAGTTGGTGAATTTTAGCACAGTTCAAAGTGGAAACGGGTTCGTTGGTGGCTCGCCATTGTGCATATTTAATCACGTCAGATACACAGATTCCTCTCCAGAAGGATTAAATATGGCACAAAACAGGAATCTCTCACAGGAAATCACGTAGAATAAATCATAGACAAAAAAAAAACCCAGCCTTGAAAAAATACAAGGCAGAAAGACAATCAATATCAATTTCAACTTTTTTTAACATCAAAAATCATGTATACACTTCGATTAAAGTATTAAATCATGTTTCAACACTTATTTAACTTTTTAACATTTAAATTTCACAATCACATTTCATCAGCATCTTTGCACGTGAAATTAGCTTTAGCCCTCGTGCTAATACTACAGCTCACGCTGTGCTCACGTGGCCCATGTAAACACTGCATATCAATAGCTTATTTAGTTAATGACACTTTTCTCAGATAATGTATTACGTAAAATGTGACTCACCAAGGCAATAACTTCATATATATTCAAATAAGCTCATTTGCAACACTCCAATTCTCCGTTGGATTTCATCCACTTTCAGTTCACAAATCTTCGCTTTGTCGTCCTCTCACTCCAATGACAATTTCACGTAATCAAATCCGTTCAGAAATATGACTATTTACTGCATTCAAAGTTATTCGCGATCTATTTTAAAACTTTATAACAGAGGATCTCTGAATATCGCTCTGTGTAGCTGCTCCGTTTCACTCTCCCGCTCTGTCTCCCAAACTGACAGTCCAGCAGCGCTGCTGCAGGTTGTGGGTGGGGCTTATGAAAGTGCTGCTAACATTGGCTCGTTGGCGAGTCAGTCACTGAAATAAGGGCTGTGATTGGGCAAAACAGTTTTCCTTCTAGAGCTTTCCTCCTTTCTTACTTTTTCACTTTTCTTCACTTAACTATTTTATTATATTTCACTTTATTATTATTTTATAATTCTTAATCTTAACTAGTAACCTGATAACCCGGGTTACAGATGACATTTGCATCTATGTGTACAATTTACAAATGGGGGAATTTATATAAATACAACATGATTTTTATCCAGTGTTATAAATGTTCGCCCCTTGTTTATCTCCTATTTTCGTTAGGAGTTATTTAAGACCCATAGAGGTCTACTTTAAAAGCCATATCATGTTTGATCATATTGAAGCGGTTTACAAACAAGCCGTACAAAAGACTATACTGTTATGCATCTTGAAACACAACAATAGCACTGATACATGTTAAAATATGTCAGTTCGAGGTGTTTTGAAATTAAGCAGCTCAAGCTTACATTTTAGTCTGGGACCAGGATATGCCCTGTCCGGGAAACCACCCCATTATGGTTATTTGAAAAAATGAGTACATAAAAAGTTAATACAGTGGAGTACTGCAATAAAGTTAGTATAAAATCCAATAATAGGATTCAAAAAAATGTTAAACAATTTTTATTACACTCTTATTGTGGGCTAATAATGTGCTAATCTTCACATTCTTCCCAAAAAGCCTGGGGTGGAAAGAGTACTAAAAATGTGTACTTGAAGGGATACTCAAGCAAATAATAAAAATAACCCCATGATTTACTCACCTTCAAGCCATCCTTAATGTACATGATTATCTTTTTTCAGACTAACACAAGTTATATTAAAAAATGTCCTTGCTTTTTCAAGCTTTATGATGGTACTAAACAGGGACCAGGGAACAACTTCTGACTTTGAAGTCCAAAAAAGTGCATCTATCATTCACAGACAGAAATTGAAAAGCAAACACTATGTTAGTCAATGGTTACCGTCGACTGTGTGCCTACCATCATTTATCAAAATATCTTCTTTTCTGTTCAACAGAGTAAGGAAACTTATACAGGTTTAGAACAACATGAGGGTGAGTTCATTTTTGGGTGAACTATCGTTTAAGCAATGTGATAAGCTGCCTCTATACAGTATACAGTAGCTTGTTTGAGTCGAGAAGGGCTGTGCTTTGTGTCATATAAAGCTTATGCTTTGTAGTCTCATTGTGGAGCTTTATAGTTTTGTTTAAAGTTTAAACACACCGTTGCAAATGTTATGTTTCCTGCAGGAGCTCCACACAGCATACAATGTCTTTACTTTGAATACCAAATTCTTACAACCATTCTGTAAATATTTAAAATAAAATAAAAATAAAAGTGTTTACTAATTAGTGTTGCACCTCCAAAAAATATGGTTGAAAAATGCGACCATTTGGTTGCAGTCTAGAGCCCTGGCTTTGGGAATTTCTGATCGTTTGGAAATTCAGTCGTGCACACATTCACTCAAACGTGTAATATGCTGTTTAACATATAACTCCTATGTTTGTAGAATATATCTATATTTTCCACCGATAAGAATTGCATGAGATTGCATGTGAATGCATTGTGAGAACATCAGCTTTGTTCCTAGGGCAGATTGATGTTTTGGTAGCCAACTGCATCACTTCCTATCCAGCAAGTCAATAATCATCTCTCACTTCAACAAATGCAAACATTCCTCTTCACAAACAAGTAGAGAGTCAAGGTTTTAAATCTCCTATCACAAGTTGTGAGAAAGGAATGTGGACTCATCTGTTGGCGTTATACAAAATCTATCATTCTTTCTCTTTCATCGAACAAATAATAGCTTACACCCACTCTCCCAGTTTTCACTTGGGATTGTAAAATCTGGCGCTCACCACCTGAATACATGACGTGCACAAATCAGCCTGCCAAGACCAATCAACCAAACTCTCATTTACTGAGGAGGTATTTGTTTATGTCTTTGTATAAACAGTTCAGATCTATTAATATCCCTCTATGTAACAGCAGTGCTGCAGTTTATGTATTAATATTTGGTGGCTTAAAAGATGTAAAAAATGTATTCGCTTTTCCTTTTCTTTTAGAATTGGTTTCTTTTTCCAACAACAGACACTTTATGCATCATCTCTGCTCATCCATGTTTTGTCTGTTAGGTACTTTTTTACTCTACAATATTGATTTTGCCTTTCTGTGCAAGGGTGAACTCGTGCAGGTCAGGACCTCTACCGCACACTTTGTAGGTCACTGAGATAAATTGAGGAAGTCGTCTCTCAGCGGCTTTGGGGGTCACAACTCATTCACCCTCTCCATATCTTTATTTGTGACTATTGGAGTGGATGTCAAGCTAATGGGCCTCCGTGGCAGGGTACCTGTCACCTGTCTCAGGCTCAGCCCATTGAATCGCTCATTTTAGATTAAACTCCTGAGCAAGTCATATCATTTAGATAAATATTTCAGTTTGAAGTAACTGATTTGAGGAAGGTGTATACTCATTTGTACAGAATTTTAGACGTGTGAAAAGGTCATTTCTTTCATAGCATAGCATGCATTTAATAATTTTACCATATACCACCTACATTTTATCTAAAAGATGCATCTAAACCCTACCTGAATTAAACATCTGATGTACTTTATTAAGTGGAATGGCAGTTCTTAAAATGGTCTAGTTTGGCAGCTTCTTTGGTTAAACAGAACTTATTCATTATACACCATTGAAATTCTCTAGCCCTGGCCCTGCACTCATTAAATTCTTGTTAATGAATGTGAATAGCAGATTTTTCACTGCCATCACATTGGTAAAAGGCCTGCTAAAGAAATACCGTACAACACGGCACTGTTGGTTGGATTTTTCTTCATCCTCAGTTTTCTACCCTTTCAATTTCTCTCCAGTATTTGCCCTCTTGATCTGCACTGCCAGTTGAACGATTCATTTTTTGCATCACTTTAGAAACGCATTGAAGGACAGTGTGTGTTGTTTTGTGATGTTTCTTGTCTTTAAAACAAGGATAAATCTGTAGTGCTGTCGTCTGGGACTTCATTAAATTTTCTTTGTAGTGGATTTTTCCTCTTTCTGCTGTGCAATACTCAGTATGCCATGGCTCAGAAATGTTGCAGCAAACTACATTAATCTATCTCAGGAAATGATGGATTTTCTGAGTTTTTCTGTTTTATATACCATGCAAATGCAGTACAACAAACAAACAAACCCTTAAAACCAAACAAAACTGACAGAAAGGTGGAAATAAGAAGTCACAAATAATGATTGATTGTCTAACATTTCATTCAGCCTTCTTACTTCACGAAAGCTCTGAAGGCCTTGTATTTAGACTATAAAATAAAAACAGGTAAAAAACAGAGCTTGAACAAGCCGCCATGAGGTAAAATAACTGTAATTATGTTGTATACTTTAGTCCATCAGACTTTTTAAGAGAGCTCTTTTGGCCACAGCGAACATAGGGGGTAAATACATACAACATCAGTATACTGTATAACATCATTCAATTTAAACAGTACTGAAACTAGGGATAGGCAGTTTTTACAATACCAAACAACCATTTTTTGCATCAATGTTTTAGTTTTATTGTGCTGACAGGATGTTGTGGTAAACTCTCTCAGAGATGTAGCATCTCCACAAAAAGTTTTATAAAAGCAGCTGATTAGTATTAAATGATGTTCCTGTTGTTATTCATAATTCATAGGTTTCTTTTTTTTATGAGGACATTGATACTTTTGTATAATAAAAGATTATTAAACATGTATCATTTGCCATACTAAAATGCTGCATTTTTTTTGGATTGAGTCTGCACTGTGTTTCTTCTCGCGCGTTTTTCACCATGTTGCATCATCATAATGATGGTGTGTCGGTTAAACACTATAAAACTTTAAAATTCCCCTCGAGATCCCTTCATTTTGTTGTCATCATATTGCTGTTTTCACCCGCGTACGTGCTTTTGAATGCCCCTTTACATAGCCCTCATAAAAACATGCATCAGACATGTTTTTTTTTCTAAATTAGAATTTTTTTATCCGACTTTAATGGATCTTGCGGTCAAAACGGTATTTATGAATGGCCTGAGGCTAGGATTAAGTGGATTTAAAGCTAAAAGTATTTAATGAATATATGAGCGTTCGATTAAAGGCGGGGAGCCGACTTCCAAGCCACACTTGGAGCCAATCAGCAGTAAGGGGCGCTTATACTAACCGACATTGTTGCCTGGGTTGCGTATGTGTGGGGCGGGTCTATCAAATGAAGGTCCAGATTCTACTGGGGAAGGGGCGTGTTTAGGTGATTTCAAAAGTCAGCATTGGCTTTCAGAGATCATGCACCCTTCCTTTAATATAATTATTTCATTTTTGACATAGGTGGCGTTTAATGGCTTTTGCATCTTCTCATTTAGTCTTTTGATTAATCAGCCCACTGAATAGTCAATTTTAAAAGTACTGCATTTAATTTTGCACGTCCTTCAGTTTCATATGCAGTCAAGCGTTTTCGTTCTGATTGATACATAAAAGCTTCAGATGAGATGAGCTTTTGCATTTAAAAATCAACTCAGTGATACATACACAATCTGAAACATTGTGATAAGCAGATGTTGTGTAAAGTTTTTGTGACATTAGAAATTATATTTTAAACAGTGTGCAGCCATGACATCCAAACAGATTGTTGGTATTTTGTCAGCTTTTGCTCAATTATGTTGCTCAACAATGTCTTCACTGAAATAGCCTGGAAAAACCTGCAGTAAAAATCAGTAAAAATCAAAAAAGTCCTATGAAAAAATCTCAGGCTTTTCAGTGTTTGAAGATAGTAACTACGCATCTGTGAAGCCATTATGGCAGAACCATCATTCTCAATAAAAGCCTTGCTTTGCCTGGAGAAGAGTCCATTTTCTACCCTTCAGTGCATCTGGAAACGTAGGTGCTGCTGTATGTTGCCCAGGTGCTCACTGACAGCACTGTGAATAATGTAGCAGGAAGATAGAGAGCTTTGGGAAGAAAAGTCAAGTCCCAGGACCCACCATTAAATATCACAATCCACTCTTACAGGGGACGAGTGACATTTTATCTCAGCTGTTAATAGAGATCCAACCTTTAAGTGCTGAGTGGGACAAACCATTATTCACTATCTTTTGCTTTATATTTTCAATGTGATCCTTTTACACTGTCTACCTCTACTGCACAGTGTTATTATGACAGTGTCCCCCAACCAAAGTGTTCCCCTAACTAAAATAAAATTGCTCTGGAAGTCAATATGACCGATATAACACAACATTATATATATATATATATATATATATATATATATATATATATATAAATTATATATTACATTTTAATAGTAATTAGTATTTAAGAAACACTGAAGCCACATGTTTGCATTTAAAGTGTTTTTATCTACACACTTTTATCTGATTATTGATATGTCTTTGGATACATGCTGCAGTGTGTAGGGTATCTCCTAATGCCTTAAGCCATGAGGCGGCATACCACCGGAAAAACATTGGATCCCCAGTGAGTCCTTGGTAAAGCCTGTTGTCTGAAAGAAAGTTATTGTCTCAGCAAGCTGGTGTAATGATTAGCCTCAATCAGGATATTGAACATTGTTCGATCAGTAAATGGCAAGGACTTAAAAGGCAACATGTAGCAGCAACAGATCTCTGCATGCTGAGATCGACCATACTGCGCAAAAGAGAAAAGGAAAATCTGAAAAGTGCATCAATAGTTATCCAACTTAACACCTCTATTGGCTAATATAGCAATAAATGGGTTCTCTCTAGGCCGATAAACTTGATATGTATTATTTGAGATGAATGCTTTTATTTTGTTGGGGAGAAAAAGAAGTACTCTCAGTATGATTTCACCTATGAAATTGTGTTTATTTGTGGAGTGCTCTGTTTTGTAACTGTGGACAGCTTAGTTACCATGTTCAATAATTCAACTAGAATCTTTATTTTGCGCCCATGACCTGTTTATAAGAAAACGTAACATTCAATTTGAACGATAAAATTACACCCCATGACTTGGATTGCTTGTATTCCCTTGCCAGTTTGAATTGTTTCTCTTGAGAGAGCAACAAGAAAATAAATCACCAAATGTGTAATAAATTGCAACAGCGTTCTCATCCATATTTGAATAAATCGATTTTGCCACCAATGAAACTCAGTCCCATAGCTATACTGTCTGAGTCTAACAGGTGCTGAATAATGACAAGTCAAATAGCCCTAACACCTCCCACTACTCTCAGCGAAGTTGACATTGATTCATCATTGCTCTTATTTGGCATTTATCCTAAATCAGACTTACAGTATTAAAACCAAACATACTTAATCTTTACACCACTGT
This sequence comes from Paramisgurnus dabryanus, assembly GCF_030506205.2. Classification (NCBI taxonomy): domain Eukaryota; kingdom Metazoa; phylum Chordata; class Actinopteri; order Cypriniformes; family Cobitidae; genus Paramisgurnus; species Paramisgurnus dabryanus. Next base: position 22,324,636 of record NC_133352.1, read on the forward strand.
AGCAACTGCCATCATACAACTTTTGATATGTAAAGTTTGGCTGTTAATGTTTGGTTTTGGTCACCCCCATGCCCTTTTTCTATTATGCCCGGTAAGCATGTGAACCAGGTGCAATGTGAAAGACCCCCTGTGCTCATTTTGACATTGTGCTGCAGAGGGGGTTTATCTCTTCCGCTCCCATACTTGTCAATGTGCTATAATCCGGATTATTTTTGCACAGGAACCCCTGCTGCTATCCATAATGTAGATCACATCTAAACAAGACAGACTCTGCCCTTTACACACCGATACAGCTGCACAGGTGCATGAAGCACAGAACCGCAGCCCAAACCGACACTTCTGTTTTTTAATGTAGATTTGCATTACATTCCAGTATCGTTTTATGCAGCGTTGTTTCTAAAGTTAATGCATCCATAACTCAGTTGTGCTTCTGATTTCACACTGCCTGATTTCAAACCCGTCCATCCTGAAAGTTTTTGCATCTCTGAAAGCACAGCTCACATCTTCAGCGCCCTTCATTATGTGTGCATCTTTCAAAACAACAGCTTTAATGGTGGGCAGGCATCTTGCAGATTTGATTATGTGTGTCCTCAGGAAAGAGGCAAGGACAAACACGCCTAAAATATGTGCATTGAAAGAGTGGGTGTGCAGGTGACACCTTTAAGGTTTGTTTAACTGGAGACGGATTTATAGAATAAAGACTCGCATTTAGTACCACTACAAATAAGGACGTCAACGACAGCCCTTGTAAAGAAGTTTGTTACCTCGAACAGAATGAGGAAGCTACAGCATGCTCGCCATTTGTCTTTATCTTTGTGTCCATCCTAACACAATTTCTTAAATCAGTGGTGCTTGTATCGAGGTGTGTGTGAATACGTGTGTGGTTGGCTGTCACAGTGGGCTTTCAAGTAAATCCTGTCCAGGCTTTGAGGATCATGCTGCCAGACTTTGCCTCTGATCTGATGCTTATCAGTCTGACAGTCCGACCCCAATCCATCTCCAGTACCGCATCTCCAATTACAGACCTCTGAACGAGTAACGAAGAGTCCCCTTTGCCTCATGTATCCAGCAAACAAAAAACTGCAGCACTTTTATAAGATGTTTTGATTGACACGGTAGCTTTTGGAACATCTTGAAAAATGCTATTTAAATCAGGGCTATTTGTAATTTCAGCGGCGTGATTAATGCAGTGTAGATTGTCTCTTGGGTTTTGCGGCTATGAAACATATGTCCTCTTTGTTTGCTGTATTCCCAATTCATCTCTGGATTGTTACGATAGGAGAGTCATTAGTAACGCATTTATCATATTCAAAAGGCAACTATGCCCTAAATATATGGCACTCGAGAGTGATAATGCCAGACTTTCTCTGCAGTGCTTGGTTCTTAATATCATAACAATAGCACCCTGTAAAGCCTTGTGCCTTAAGTAAACTTTGTAGCTAAAACACTCTTTGCAGTTCCACACTTATCATTATGATGTTTTTGTTGTATGTGATTTTCTTTTAATGCTACAAGGGCAGAGTGTCACACTGGAATGAATGGCATGCTCGATAAAATTGATTTGATTAAATAGCCTTAAATATTTACATTTACAGAAAGAACACTTTACACTGTTAACGGGGTTTCTCAACTCCAGTCCTCGCGACAACCCCCCCCCATCACCCTTACAGAATGTTTTCTTTGTCTCTCAATATAAAAAAACGGCGAATTCAACTAATCAGCCTTTCACAAAAGGCTTACCCGACTACATGCGGTACTTTTCTGAATCACTCTTGTCACACAGATCGGTCAAATTTTTGCCAGGGGTGTAAATCGGACAGTTCACCAGCAATGCATATTTGCAGATTTGCAAATACATCAAACACTTTTTTGAGGCAATTACGGTTCGATTAATTTATCGATATTTTTTATTACTTGCCTAGTTAAGCTGTTACATTTTTTATAACTTACAAATGCAACCAAAATATAACACGAACGTTTAATTAAACTCTTTAAAAATGGCACAATTTCTGTACATTTACAACAACAAAAGAAAAATGAATAACTAGATAGAAAAGTTTGAAGACAAACTTTATGTTGGCTTGACAAAGCCTAGCCTGAACGTTTAAAACAGATTGAGAGAAATTTAAAACAAGTTTAGTTTAGTAATATAACTTTCCGTAAACATGATACCAAAAGTTACCATGTTAGCATGTTTAGCACTAAGTTAGCATGATGTTAACATAAATTTGCATGAAGCTAGCATGATGTTAACATGAATTAGCATGAAGCTAGTATGATGCTAACATGAATTAGCATGAAGCTAACATGATGCTAACATGAATTAGCATGAAGCTAACATGAATTAGCATGAAGCTAGCATGATGCTAACATGAATTAGCATGAAGCTAACATGAATTAGCATGAAGCTAACATGATGCTAACATGAATTAGCATGAAGCTAGCATGATGCTAACATGAATTAACATGAAGCTAGCATGATGCTAACATTAATTAGCATGAAGCTAGCATGATGCTAACTTGAATTAGCATGAAGCTAACATGAATTAGCATGAAGCTAGCATGATGCTAACATGAATTAGCATGAAGCTAGCATGATGCTAACATGAATTAGCATGAAGCTAGCATGATGCTAACATGAATTAGCATGAAGCTAACATGATGCTAACATGAATTAGCATGAAGCTAGCATGATGCTAACATGAATTAACATGAAGCTAGCATGATGCTAACATGAATTAGCATGAAGCTAGCATGATGCTAACATGAATTAGCATGAAGCTAGTATGATGTTAACATGAATTAGCATGAAGCTAGCATGATGCTAACATGAATAAGCATGAAGCTAGCATGATGCTAACATGAATTAGCATGAAGCTAGCATGATGCTAACATGAATTAGCATGAAGTTAGCATGATGCTAACATGAATTAACATGAAGCTAGCATGATGCTAACATGAATTAGCATGAAGCTAGCATGATGCTAACATGAATTGGCATGAAGCTAGCATGATGCTAGCATGATTAGCAGGAAGCTAGCATGATGCTAGCATGATTAGCATTAAGCTAACATGAATTAGCATGAAGCTAGCACGATGCTAACATGAATTAGCATGAAGCTAGCACGATGCTAACATGAATTAGCATGAAGCTAGCACGAAGTTAACATGAATTAGCATGAAGCTAGCACGATGCTAACATGAATTAGCATGAAGCTAGCACGATGCTAACATGAATTAGCATGAAGCTAGCACGATGCTAACATGAATTAGCATGAAGCTAGCACGATGCTAACATGAATTAGCATGAAGCTAGCACGATGCTAACATGAATTAGCATGAAGCTAGCACGATGCTAACATGAATTAGCATGAAGCTAGCACGATGCTAACATGAATTAGCATGAAGCTAGCACGATGCTAACATGAATTAGCATGAAGTTAGCATGATGCTAACATGAATTAGTATGAAGCTAGCATGATGCTAACATGATTAGCATGAAGTTAGCAAGATTTATTATGAAATTAGCATAAAGCTAGCACGAAACTAGCATGAAGCTAGTATGACTTAGCATGGAGCTAGCATAAGGCTAACATGACCAAAAGACCCAACCCCCATGTCTCTATGATGTTCGGATCCAGAGATATAAGGCTTTGTTTATTATGTTGCTAGGGTGCTCATATTTGGTTGCTAGGGGCGTGGCTTAATACCTCAATAAGAATCCTCCGAGACTGATTGGATGCCTGAGCAAAATGAGCCCACCCCCATGTCTCTGTGACACTGTGCTGCAAAGATATCCATCTGGGCATTTTATAATGGCAGTCTATGGGATATGTTGCTAGGGTGCCCAAAAATGGTTGCTAGGGGCGTGGCTTAATAGTTATGGGGCGATCCTGAGAGACTGATTGGATGCCTGACTAAATTGAGCCCACCCCCATTCTCTACGACACTCTAAAGTGAAGATATTCCATCTGGGACGCTTTTATTCCCTTATATGGGCATGTTCCCTGCCCCATTATAAGTCAATGGGGAAATTTGGGTGCCCCTTACACCCCAAGGGTGAAACTTACACCCCAATGTGATGTATGTTCTTACAGAGCCTGCCAGCCTCTTCAAATGTGGTAACCCACAAGTTTCTAAAAATTTCTCGCTTGCAGCTATGACCCGTCAAAGTTTGTCGCAATGTTAAGTCAATGGAAAATTTGGGGTGTTTGAGCGCCCCGTTTAGGAATTCGGTAGGTCCCATCAGTTAGAAAAGTCATAGCACCAATCTACGTACCAGTCTTAAAAGTTTTGTAAAGTTTTGTGGGTGTAGCTTGAAAGCTCTAGGAGGAGTTACTGTGAGAAAAAGTGTGGACCAGAAGAATAATAATAATAATAATAACTAGATAGAAAAGTTTGTTGACAAACTTTATGTTGGCTTGACAAAGCCTGGCCTGAACGTTAAAAACGGTTTGACAGAAGTTTAGTTTAGTAGGCTATCTGGCTGTTAGTATGTTTAAGTATGAAGCTAGCCTGATTTAACATAAAGTTAGCATGATTAGCCTGAAGCTAGCATGAAGCTAACATTATTAGCATGAAGCTAACATGATTAGCATGAAGCTAACATCAAGTTAACATGATTAGCATGATGCTAACATGAAATAGCATGAAGCTAGCATGATGTTAACATGAATTAGCATGAAGCTAACATGATTAGCATGAAGCTAGCATCAAGTTAGCATGATTAGCATGAAGCTAGCATGATGCTAACATGAATTAGCATGAAGTTAGCATGAAGCTAGCATGATGCTAACATGAATTAGCATGAAGCTAGCATGATGCTAACATGAATTAGCATGAAGCTAGCATGATGCTAACATGAATTAACATGAAGCTAGCATGATGCTAGCATGAATTAGCATGAAGTTAGCATGAAGCTAGCATGATGCTAACATGAATTAGCATGAATTAACATGAAGCTAGCATAATGCTAACATGAATTAGCATGAAGCTAGCATGATGCTAACATGAATTAGCATGAAGCTAGCATGATGCTAACATGAATTAGCATGAAGCTAGCATGATGCTAACATGAATTAGCATGAAGCTAGCATGATGCTAACATGAATTACCATGAAGCTAGCATGATGCTAACATGAATTAGCATGAAGCTAGCATGATGCTAACATGAATTAGCATGAAGCTAGGATGATGCTAACATTAATTAGCATGAAGCTAGCATGATGCTAATATGAATTAGCATGAGGCTAGCATGATGCTAACATGAATTAGCATGAAGTTAGCATGATGCTAACATGAATTAGTATGAAGTTAGCATGAAGCTAGCATGATGCTAACATTAATTAGCATGAAGCTAGCATGATGCTAATATGAATTAGCATAAAGCTAGCACGATGCAAACATGAATTAGCATGAAGTTAGCATGATGTTAACATGAATTAACATGAAGTTAGCATAAAGCTAGCATGATGCTAACATTAATTAGCATGACGCTAGCATGATGCTAACATGAATTAGCATGAAGTTAGCATGAAGCTAGCGTGATGCTAACATGAATTAGCATGAAGCTAGCATGATACTAACATGAATAAGCATAAGCTAGCATGATGCTAACATGAATTAGCATGAAGCTAGCATGATGCTAACATGAATTAGCATGAAGCTAGCATGATGCTAACATGAATTAGCATGAAGCTAGCATGATGCTAACATGAATTAGCATGAAGCTAGCATGATGCTAACATGAATTAGCATGAAGCTAGCATGATGCTAACATGAATTAGCATGAAGCTAGCATGATGCTAACATGAATTAGCATGAAGCTAGCATGATGCTAACATGAATTAGCATGAAGCTAGCATGATGTTAACATGAATTAGCATGAAGCTAGCATGATGCTAACATGAATTAACATGAAGCTAGGATGATGCTAACATTAATTAGCATGAAGCTAGCATGATGCTAATATGAATTAGCATGAGGCTAGCATGATGCTAACATGAATTAGCATGAAGTCAGCATGATGCTAACATGAATTAGCATGAAGTTAGCATGAAGCTAGCATGATGCTAACATTAATTAGCATGAAGCTAGCATGATGCTAATATGAATTAGCATAAAGCTAGCACGATGCTAACATGAATTAGCATGAAGTTAGCATGATGTTAACATGAATTAACATGAAGTTAGCATGAAGCTAGCATGATGCTAACATTAATTAGCATGACGCTAGCATGATGCTAACATGAATTAGCATGAAGTTAGCATGAAGCTAGCGTGATGCTAACATGAATTAGCATGAAGCTAGCATGATGCTAACATGAATAAGCATGAAGCTAGCATGATGCTAACATGAATTAGCATGAAGCTAGCATGATGCTAACATGAATTAGCATGAAGCTAGCATGATGCTAACTTGAATTAGCATGAAGCTAGCATGATGCTAACATGAATTAGCATGAAGTTAGAATGATGCTAACATGAATTAGCATGAAGCTAGAATGATGCTAACATGAATTAGCATGAAGCTAGCATGATGCTAACATGAATTAGCATGAAGCTAGCATGATGCTAACATGAATTAGCATGAAGCTAGCATGATGCTAACATGAATTAGCATAAAGCTAGCATGATGCTAACATAAATTAGCATGAAGCTAGCATGATACTAACATGAATTAGCATGAAGCTAGCATGATGCTAACATGAATTAGCATGAAGCTAGCATGATGTTAACATGAATAAGCATGAAGTTAGCAAGATTTATTATGAAATTCGCATAAAGCTAGCATGAAACTAGCATGAAGCTAGTATGACTTAGCATGAAGCTAGCATAAGGCTAACATGACCAAAAGACCCAACCCCCATGCCTCTATGATGTTCGGATCCAGAGATTTAAGGCTTTGTTTATTATGTTGCTAGGGTGCTCATATTTGGTTGCTAGGGGCGTGGCTTAATACCTCGATAAGAATCCTCAGAGACTGATTGGATGCCTGAGTAAAATGAGCCCACCCCCATGTCTCTGCGACACTGTGCTGCAAAGATATCCATCTGCGCAATTTATAATGGCAGTCTATGGAATAAGTTGCTAGGGTGCCCAAAAATGGTTGCTAGGGGCGTGGCTTAATAGCTATGGGACGATCTTGAGAGACTGATTGGATGCCTGAGTAAAATGAGCCCACCCCCATGTCTCTACGACACTCTAAAATGAAGATATTCCATCTGGGACACTTTTATTCCCTTATATGGGCATGTTTCCTGCCCCATTATAAGTCAATGGGGAAATTTGGGTGCCTCTTACACCCCAGGGGTACAGCTTACACCCCAATGTGATGTATGTTCTTACACAGCCTACCAGCCTCTTCAACTGTGATAACCCACAAGTTTCTACAAATTTCTCGTTCGCAGCTATGACCCGTCAAAGTTGGTTGTAATGTTAAGTCAATGGAAATTTTGGGGTGTTTGAGCGCCCCGTTTAGGAATTCGGTAGGTCCCATCAGTTAGAAAAGTCATAGCATAAATCTACGTACCAGTCTTAAAAGTTTTGTAAAGTTTTGTGTGTGTAGCTTGAAAGCTCTAGGAGGAGTTACAGTTCGAAAAAGTGTGGACCAGAAGAATAATAATAACTAGATAGGTACATTTCCTGAAGAAAATGTGAAGTGGTGCTTGCCGTGGCAAATTTGGTGGGACAATATATGATTATACTCCAAGCCAGAGATGTTCACGAGTCTCTCATCTGAAGTCTGAGTCGAGTCTGAAGTCTTTCAGCTGGAGTCCGAGTCAAGTCTGGAGTCTTTATCACTGAAGTTCGAGTCGAGTCTGGAGTCTTTTGTCACGAGTCCGAGTCGAGTCTCGAGTCATTTCATGCATTGCCGAGGGGAAAAAAGGTCCATTTGTCATAATGACAGTAGTTGTTATAAAGAGCTTAAATAATACATTTTTAATAACTCCACAAAACATACATGACATATTTGTATAAAAACGAAATAAAACTGGCCTCAGAAATTTGAAGTAAACATAATTGAATTAATACTCCAAATATGCACACTTTGACATGAATTAAAACCCCTGATGGACGTTGTTTTGTCGAGTGCTTTCATGACGACCATAGTATTTTTCTCAATGACTGCGATGAGAGTCTTATTTCAGATTATAGGTATGTACTCTGTTTTACATTTTTATAACTCCTGACAAGAATGAAGACATTATTTAGCAATGCTGACATTGCGGGCACGCGCGTCGAATTTCTGGGTCGAAGAATCTGTTTCAGCCCACGCAGTACTTTTAAATGTGTGTCATGCAATATCCACTTCTCGCCGCAAGGTTGTAGTATGTTTTTACTAAATACGACAATTAATAGTTCAAGTCCGACCACCGGAAGCGTTTGATATTTTTAACTTTCAACTCGGAGGTGTTTTTAATTCACAGCAACTGTTTAAACATTTGTGTCAGTTTCAACCGGGCGGTGTGCTTCCACTAAGCTCTGGTCTCTAATGAAAGGTAGATGGACCCAAATAAATATCTTTTATCTTGGTCCTGAAACATTTTACTCTGAGTCTATGGTGGAGAAGGTATTTAAATAAACCGCGGAAATTTCGTAGTCGCGTATCTATTAATAGACTACAGTGAACGTTCTGTCAGAACGTCCACTGCAGGTATCGTTCTAAAAACCATAGTTACCATGGGTCTGATGCACATTCCAACTAAAGTTTGATGCCCATTCCAACTAAAACAGTAAATGTTTATAACTTATTTTGAAAGTACTAACAAAATTCTACCTTCTGTTAAAATTTCATGCAAATATCTGATAAAATGAGAAAGTTACAAGCAAAAACTTGTGAATAAGCAGCATTTCGGTCACACACATTCCATAGACATCCATATATAACTTTTTCCCCTGATTTCTAATATTAAAAATATCATATCTTTCTCAATACTCAACAGATTTTTACAATCCTTGTTTCTTTGCAAATGGGAATGTCTGCTCTGTCTAGTCATGTGATAAATTTAGAGTTTTGGGGTTTTTGAAAATTTTGTCATCATACCTACATTATTTTCACTATAGGATTTTCATAATAAAATAATGGTCAAAACTAAATCTCTTGACCCCATTTAATGATGAATAGTTGTTTGAGGTAAATACATTTTAAACTAACAGTAACTGAATTAATGTAAATAAAGAATGCTTTAGGACGCCTACATCCTCGTGCGGGTTGTAATCTCTCTCTCTCTCTCTCTCGAGCGAGCGAGCGAGCGAGCGAATGATGGTGGTATTGGTAACCTAGTAACCAGCAGTAAACAAAACAAGGTTCGTGTGGTAAATTGAGACATAACTGCATGTAATCACAATGGAGCAAGTTATTAATGTATTAGCCGTGCAGCTTGTAATTACCTAAACTTAATGCTTGCCTGTACAGTACACAGAAGAAGGAATGCGCATTTTTTTGACGAAGGCACTAGCAACAAGGATATTACGACGACGCCAAGACCCATATATGGTAAAGACAACTCCAGCGGAAACAGCTAGATGGTCAGTCACATTTAATGTTCGCTACATCAGAGTTAATTCAACAAATGCGTTTCCATCTCCCTTTACTCGCATTTACTCTTTTTGTCATAAATCAAAAACCACCTCAAGCGAGCGTATAAACTTTTTTGCGCATTAAGGGATTTTTATTCGAAATTTGGCATTTCCATCAATCGTTTTGGATGCAATACTTCAAAATGAGCATAAAATTATGGTGATGGAAACCAAATGGGGCGAGCAGAGTTAACGTGACTAACCTTTGTGGGTGTGTTCTCAGGTGTCTAATAAAGTTCGAAGTTGTTGTCCCAGTATCCTTTATGGTTTTTCCACATTCTTTGCATGTGGCTGTCCTTCCAGAAATGCCGTCTAAAACATTTAAAAAACCCAACGATAGAACATATGGCACTGCCGGTCCCGCCATCTTTATGAGACTCTTATCACATTTCAGATTTTACGCGCCGCACGTCATTGAATTAATATAATATAATAAAGGTCCGGTCCGATCCCGTTTACTGCAGTACAGCATACACAAAAAAACACACATAATCCTTTTAATGAAATCAGTAGTTAAGGATAAAAGACTCGAGTTGATTTTAAAATATTCACGAGTCTTTTATGTCGAGTCGAGTCAAGTCTGAAGTCATTTCAGTTCGAGTCTGAAGTCGAGTCTGAAGTCCTTAAAAATGCGACTCGAGTGCGACTCGAGTCCGAGTCACTGACTCGAGTGCCCATCTCTGCTCCAAGCCAAAAGTAAAACAATTCAACCCACATGTCTCTACGATATTCTGATGCGAAGATATAAGGCTTTGTTTATTCGGTTGCTAGGGTACTGTATTTGGTTGCTAGGGAAAAAATTGGCATCCACTAGTGATTACACTCCGAGATACGATTCAAACGGTCCAACCCCCGTGTCTCTGCGATGTTCTGATGTGGAGATAAAAGGCTTTGTTTACTCTGTTGCTAGGGTAATGTATTTGGTTGCTAGGGAGAAAATTGGCATCCACTAGTGATTACACTCCGAGTCACGAGTCAAACGGTCCAAACCCCATGTCTCTACGATGTTCTGATGCGGAGATATAAGGCTTTGTTTACTCTGTTGCTAGGGTACTGTATTTGGTTGCTAGGGAAAAAAATGGCATCCACTAGTGATTACCCTCCGAGTCATGAGTCAAACGGTCCAACCCCCATGTCTCTACGATGTTTTGATGTGGAGATATAAGGCTTTGTTTACTCTGTTGCTAGGGTACTGTATTTGGTTGCTAGGGGCGTGGCTTGGGAGTGGCCAATTATGTGCCCAATGATTACACTCCGAGTCACAAGTAAAACGGTCCAACCCCCGTGTCTCTACGATGTTCTGATGCGGAGATATAAGGCTTTGTTTACTCTGTTGCTAGGGTACTGTATTTGGTTGCTAGGGGCGTGGCTTGGGAGTGGCCAATTATGTGCCCAATGATTACACTCCGAGTCACAAGTAAAAGGGTCCAACCCCCGTGTCTCTACGATGTTCTGATGCGGAGATATAAGGCTTTTTTTACTCTGTTGCTAGGGTACTGTATTTGGTTGCTAGGGGCGTGGCTTGGGAGTGGCCAATGATGTGCCCAGTGATTACACTCCGAGTCACAAGTAAAACGGTCCAAACCCCGTGTCTCTACGATGTTCTGATGCGGAGATATAAGGCTTTGTTTACTCTGTTGCTAGGGTACTGTATTTGGTTGCTAGGGGCGTGGCTTGGGAGTGGCCAATTATGTGCCCAATGATTACACTCCGAGTCACAAGTAAAAGGGTCCAACCCCCGTGTCTCTACGATGTTCTGATGCGGAGATATAAGGCTTTTTTTACTCTGTTGCTAGGGTACTGTATTTGGTTGCTAGGGGCGTGGCTTGGGAGTGGCCAATGATGTGCCCAGTGATTACACTCCGAGTCACAAGTAAAACGGTCCAAACCCCGTGTCTCTACGATGTTCTGATGCGGAGATATAAGGCTTTGTTTATTCGGTTGCTAGGGTGCTCAAATTTGGTTGCTAGGGGCGTGGCTTGGGAGTGGCCAATGATGTGCCCAATTGTTACACCCCTAGTCACAAGTAAAACGGTCCAACCCCTGTGTCTCTACGATGTTCTGATGCCGAGATATAACTGTTTGTATTTTATGTTGCTAGGGTGCTCAAAAGTGGTTGCTAGGGGCGTGGCTTAGTAAGTCTGTAAGGATCCTGAGAGACTGATTGGATGCCTGAGTAAAATGAGCCCACCCCCATGTCTCTATGACACTGTGGTGCAAAGATATCCATCCGGGCATTTTATAATGGCAGTCTATGGTATAGGTTGCTAGGGTGCCTAAAAAGGTTGCTATGGTAACCTTACACCCCATTGTGGGGGACGTCCTGACAGAGTCTAGCACCCTCTTCAAATTTAGTAACCCACATGTTTCTTTGAAATCCTGGCTCGGACCTATGACCCGTCAAAATTTTTGCAATGGTAAGTCTATGGGATTTTGCCCCATTGACTTTTAATTGGGGCACTTTTGGGCACCTCTTACACCCCAGGGGTACAACTTACACCCCATTGTGATCCATGTTCTTACAGAGCCTACCACCCTCTTCAAATGTTGTAACCCACATGTTTCTACAAAATCCTCGAGCGGAGCTATGACTCGTCAAAGTTGGGCGCAATGTTAAGTCAATGGGATTTTTCGGGTGGTTTTTCGCCCCCCTTTCGGAAATCCTGCACCCGATCGCTTATAAAAGTCATAGCACACCTCTCCTCAATAAGCCGGTCGATTTGAGCCCTAATTTATGGGTCTACGACAAACCGTGTGGGACGAGTTACGCGCCGAAAAAGTGTGCAGACATAAGAATAATAAGATATAATAATAATAATAAGTATGAGCAATAATAATAGTGATGCCTTGCATAAATGCAAGCACCACTAATAAGCTTAGATCGAAGAACAGTATGTTGGCTTTGTCAAGCCAACATAATAAGCTTAGATCGAAGAACAGTATGTTGGCTTTGTCAAGCCAACATAATAAGGGAAAAATGTCACATAAAATCAAGCTTATGATGGCAACAGTCAGTCTTTCAGTGTTTTGTGTCAAAAGGTGCAATAGTGACAATCACTGAGGTAGTTTTAAAAATGAAATAACATTGAAAATAATTTGATATAAAAAATAAAGCTGTAAAACTTAAGCATTTCATCTGTGACACAACTTCAGATTTAACACTCAGACAAGTGCTGAAGTGATCTCTTTTGAGAAATTTTTCTTAAAAGAAAAATCAACTGATCAAAATGTTCAGAAGAGAGGAGACTACATTTTGCATGGACAATATCACCTGCAGTGCTATACACACGCTCGTCTTCTGTCTCTTTCACTGTATTTTTGCTGCTATAGCCGTTTTGTTGTTGCATCACATTAATTTGCTGACACTAGCAGACGAAAATAAACGGAAATCCGCACTTTGGCAGAAATGCATAGATGGAAGTTACGTCAAGGAATGATACATCCATATCGATGTATCGCTCGCTATATGTACTTTTCCACCAAAATGCGAATCTTAATTGGTTGCTACTGACATCTTAAAGTTTGAATCTTAATAAAAATGAATAAATGTCTAGAACAAGAATGCTAAAACAAACTGCACAATACTCTGTTTATGTAAAACAGCAGCCTTTTCATAGTTTGCAGCCAAGGACACAGACATAAACACGCTCAGTTGCTATTAAAAGGGACATATTATAAAAATCTGACTTTTTCGTGTGCAAGTGCTATAATTTTGTCCCCAGTGCTTCTATCAACCTAGAAAATGTAAAAAGAGCAACCCAGTTACTTAGTTTTGGTAACCTATTCTCTGCAAGCATGTGAAAAAAAAGGGTAATTGAAATTTGGCTCCCCTTGTGATGTCAGAAGAGGATAATACCGCCCCTTTATCTGCACTATCCAACCACGGCACTGCCATTTAGTGCAGATATCAACTCATTTGATTGAAAAGGACACACCAAAAAACGGCACACTTTTGCTCATACCTACAAAGTGCCATTTTTAACATGTTATGATAAATTATCTATGTGGTATTTTGAGCTAAAACTTCACATGCGTACTCTGGGGACACCAAAGATTTATGTTACGTCTTAAAAAAGAATTGTGAAATGTCCCCTTAAAAGGTGATATTTACCAGAAAAGTCAACACACATTAATTTAGCTAATTAATGTTTAATACAATTTTATTGTATTGCACTGATATGAGACAAAATCTATTTTTTATTACCCATTACGTTATGTCCAATAAATTGGCTAATAGTCTAATGCATGCTTTCATAGATCACAGCGCTGTATTAAATGACAAACACTGCACAGTAAATCATCAGTTTTAGGTCCAGTTCATGGATTTCAATTACGTGTCATGTGTGTCTGCATTAGCAGAGAGCAAAATTGAATGTGACACCCTTTCATTAGCCACGAATATCTAAAAGTAGATAATGGGAGGGGGATGTGTATCATGCACGTTCCGCTGTTCACTAGATTCTTGTTATCTGCAGTCTGACACATTGAAGTTTTGGCTACAGTATATGTGTGCTTAACAGTTTTGATAAAACTCATTCAACTCATGAAGTCATAAGTCATTCAGTTTTAGATAAAAAAAAATTATAATACTAATTAAATCTGGCAACCAACCTTGTTTTGGGTACATGCCAAACCTATTAGCTGGTATATAATGTTCTGTATGTATTAATGAGACTTTGCTTTCTGGAAGCAGGTGAGCAACAGAAATCCAATGATGCAGTGCTGTAGTTTGCCCTGCCCTGCCCTGTCCTGTAGGTCTAGGTATGGAAAACTATGATTCAACAAGGGGCCTGCATCAGGGCAGGTGTGGCAATGATGGATTGAAGTGCTTAGCAGAGCACTAGCAGCCGGGACAGAGAGTAATCGGTGTGTACAGAGAGCTGGCCAGAGTAAGCAGAACAGATACATCAAACTGAAACGAACAACAGAGTCGAACAGGGTCACATGCACGCAAATCCACATATATTTACAGATGACAGAGGTCTCCATACTCAAGTAGTAACACAAAAGCTAACACGATCTTCCTTTCCCTAGTGTTATATAATGTTTTGTTGCCTATGCAGGATTATTATTTGATTTATGACTTGGGTCACAAGGTGAAGTGTGTAGCATTGTTTTTCTTGTATTACTGAGATATGATGACTACATATGTGTATAGTCTGCACCTGTTTGCACAATATTACTCATTAGTTTATTGCATGTTAAAGCGATGTAATTTGCATGATTTCTTTAAGTAGGCAGTTCTATTGTGCATCTTTTTCTCTCGGCTCATTTATTACCATATATGCTTTTTGGCTCTTTTACTTACAGATACAGCAATGTGGCAATATGATATTATAGTTGGGTGAGGGGATGCAGTTTAATACAGCGAACCAAATTGAAAAGTGGAATGCCCATGCGAACAGCACAGCTTAATTTGTAATGTGCGTGCGCTTGCATCTAGGTTACTTTTGTATTGTGCTTTTTGTGTGTGTGAGGTTTCCAGGCACAATGCTTGTGTTGCACCAGAATAGATTAGTAGATATACTAATATAGTGAGAGATAGAAGATTTTAAAAGCCCATAATATTTTAATAAACCCATAGATTTTGAAAGCCAATAATACTTTATGGTGTTTTTACAACCACAGTACCAATTGCTCTTCTTTAAAGGTACTTGAAAAAGTATGCCACAATATAAATAAGGCTGCAGGAAGAGATATTACAGAACTTCGATTTTAGCTTTAACTTTTAGGATGTTTACTAAGGTATATTTTATGTGAAATACCTTCCCCTATTGCAGGGTATGTACCAAGACAACCATAAATAAGTCATTTATTAGCTGGCTTTCAGAATGGTAAACACTAAGGATTCATGGTTTTAAAACAGTGCTCTGTTTAGGCACAGTGTCTTAACCAGGGCTGCGTCTGAAATAGGGCTGGGTATCGATTCAGATGTTCCAGATCGATTCAATTTCGATTCACAAGCTATCAAATCGATTCGATTTCGATTATCAATTCAATTTTCGATTTCGGTTCTCGGGTCTTTTTTATACTTGATTCTCGATTCAACTCAATGAATATAGATTTAATACAAATACTATATTAATAAAAAGAACAGTGAACATAAGTTTACAAGTGGGTAATTAGCAAAAAGAAATTAAAAGCCACAACACTATCATCGTCGTCTTGCTTGCGAAATCTAAAATGCTTCCATACCTCTTTCTTTTTATGTGAAGGTGGCATCAACGTCGATGAAGCACCTAAAACCACCATTTTAAGCACTGAATGAAAGAATGACAGGCTTGCCTCTCGCTCCTTGGTAACATTTCACAATTCAAAAAAGAGGGTGACATCTAGTGAAGAAGAATAGTAATTTGATTAACATTAATCTTACGTTCAATGTTTGCAGAAAAAAAATAAAAAATAGATTCTGCTCTTTGAGAATCTATTCTGAATCGACCACGTAAAAAACACGATTAATCGAAAAATCTTTTTTTTCCCAGCCCTCTGAAACTGCCAGTAAACAGTAGGTGAAAATTGAGAAAATTATATATATAAATAAAAAAAATAAAAAAAAGAAAAGAAAATTGAGCTGCGCGATTAATCGTTAAAAAATCTCAATTCAACCCCCTAAATGATCCTAATCCAGCATTTCTATGATTCAGGTTAGGGCCGGACAATAATTCAATATCAATATATCTCGCGGTATAATATTTTTTCAATAACAGGGATTTGGTTTCTTAACACATTTCCGATATTTCGATATACATTACGGCATCCCCTGGCCGTTCAAATGTCATGTGTAAAAACGCATGTAAAACGCGGGTCAAATCGTTTCTTCCCTCCAAAACGTGTGGCTTCTTTTGTAGTTAAGCAACCATGAGCTTCAATCTCCGGGATGACGAGCAAATGGAACGCGGATTTAAAGCGCTCATTTGTACCTCACGTCAAATCATATCATTGTCACCATGCAATTAAATAATCTATCCGGGACTTTGGAGTTTTGCTCAGAGAAGAGCTGTTACTCAGTACCTAAAGGATATGTGGGGTTAGTTCGCGTCAAGTCACAGCTTCCAATGACGACACAATATAGGGAAAGAGAGAACAGGAGATGATGCACACAAACTGAATTACTTGTGAGAAAAAATTGGCTTAAGCCATAAGGTGCCAACGTTGGAAAAGGGTAAAGATGAGGAGAAAAGATAAAAGTATGTATGCTGCTGTGTCACCTGGTAATATGTATAATATAATTAAATGTCTAGCATCAAATATATCACAATCTAGCTTGCTATGCAATTACAAGTAGATCAGTAATTTTTATTTTTATTACAGTATGTAACATTAAATACTACCATTTAAAAGTTTTAGGTTCACTTTGACTTCAGTAATTAATATTTTCTCCACATAATACTATAATAGCAAATTGATCAAAACTATGGACTAACATAGATGGAACTATGAAAGTCAATACTCTTTCTGAAGAAATCCATAATGTATCAAAACAGAAACACAATCTGGTGGCAAAAAATGCATAATAGTTTATAAATGTAAAATAAATAATTGTGCTTTTTAATGTTAAAATAGCTCTTCGTCCCTCCTATGAGATGTCGATCTCAGAAATGGCCCCAAGCCTATTCGAGTTTGAGACCCCTGCATTACAGCATTTATTACTGACTGACATTCAGGGTGCACTTATAATATTATTAAGCTGAGCCTGAAAGTCTGGTTTCCTGGAAAGTGATATCACTTTTTTTGTATGAAGGCTAAACACGAATTAAAGGTGAACATTAATATATTTATCACTATTTTATTTAAAATATGATATAGTTTTATGGGAGAAGGTTTCATTGGCAAATTTATTTTTTCAGAGGTTTGTTTTTGGGACAGACACTTATCTGAAACTTTCAGAAGCAGAATTCTTAGCACCCGTAAAAACTAATGTTAACCTAATGTTCAGGGGTTTTAAATCTTTAAAATAAAAGAGTTCTTGAGAGTCGTGATCTTTATTTAAAGCAAAAGAATCGTGATTATCATTTTATACAGAATCGTTCAGCTCTATAGGCGAAAAGTACCTGGATGATCCCATGAGCCTCCAGGAGAGGAGTTGTCCAACGAAGAAGAAGAAGAAGTAGAAGAAGGGGCCTTGTTTTATTCAAAAATGCCCGAAAGCCGTAACACAGCTCTATTCAAATGCAAATACAAGTATTAAACAGCTGTCCCTTGTGTTTAAATTGCGCTTGTTTAACATCATTCCAGTTAACGGCTAACTTGTTGTTATGAGGACGTATGTCGTGTGATGTATTAACATGGTGGATGTAGTTTGTCGAATTCATTCATACTATCCATATTCCTACCATATAATACCTACTGTTTAAACGGTCCATGAGTAGATACTTCATTTAATTCAGTACCTAATGTCACAGTATGCGATTTCGGATGAAGCCTAAGTCTGGCTTAACCTGTAGTCTGAGGCAGGGCTGCCTGTGTGGCCAAACATTAGGAGATGGAAGCATTAAATAGAAATTATGCCTTTGTTGACAATAATAAATACTCTCTCTCTCTTTGTTTCTCAGTAAAAGATCTCTCTCTTTGTGAATCTTTTTGTAACCATCACCCGTTTACATAATAAGAACAGAAAGTCTCAGTTTATTGCTTTAACAGTGGAATTTGCTTAAGCTTTTATATTACTCATGGACAATTCTAGTATTTTAAGGATGATACATTTCTCCCTGAATGATTATCCACTCGGTATGATCAGTCTAATCTTGGATGTGTCAGCCTTCACAGCGGCTCAGTGCTCGCTCACCCTGACCCCTTTCCTTTGAATTAATCCCAGCCTTAGTTGGGGGGAAAATACTCTTTGATCTTCTAATGAAAGGACAATGATTCGGTTCTGAGCCGTGTTCACTGTGCTGTATGTGTGCGGCCTCACTAAGAAAATCCTGAAAAAAGTGGAAAACTTTGAACAATTTTCATTTCTCGTTTAAGGGCTATTTACACCTGGTATTAAATATAATGCATACATATGCTACATATACATACATGTTTAACAATAAGTATACAAAGCCTGCAGCGCAAGTGTTTTCTGTGGTAAGCTGCGTTAATTTGGTTGCGTGACTGTAAACAGTGGCTCAACGTAATTAATATTCATGAGGTAAGACATGGCAATTTAAAGTCACCGCTCCCAGCACTTTGCCCGTGCATCGCCTCGGAACCGCTTTTGGAACTAAAACTTAAGAATTCCGTGCGGTTCCGGTTCCTTTTAAAAAACAGAAACGGTTCTGAATAAGAACCGGTTCTCGGTTCCCAACCCTAATTGGAACACAACTGGATGATGCTAAATACAGATGTAAACAGGGTGTAAAACATTTTGAGCTCATTCAAAGACTAATGGTCTAATGTGTAATGCACTGAGCACAATGTTTCTCCATCCGTCCTGACTTCTAGCACACAGTGTTCGGCATGGTATTTAGGCAATCATTAATAAAACTAAAGTGGCGCCTCTTTCATTTTTGTTTCAGAGCATGTGAAAGTTGTGCTGACTTATTTCCTTTTGCTCTGAAATATCTGAGAAAGTCCTTACATATACATGTACAAAACGTTGTGCAGCATGTTTTCTCACAACAACGGCAGCGTTACTCTGACACAATATTAGTGCACAGCAACTAACACTGTACCTGTCATTTCACATGGTGTTTTTTAACGCCTCGCCCATAGACCACCCCTCAAAGTAATCAGGAGAGAAGTGCCCAAACGTGGACAAAAGAGATGGATTAAAACACCAGCTGTGAACAGGAATGTGTCTCTCTCGTCCACTTGTGATCCGACCAAACACATCTTTAATAATAAAATAGATTTTCCAGTAAAAATACTGCATCTAGTAACCTTAAAATATTTTTTATTAGATATATTTATTATAGCAGCAAACTAAGATAAAAAAAATTCTCATTGATTTTGTTTTTAATTATTTTAAAGTTTATTTTCCTAACCCTATTGGGATATTGCTTTTTTTGTTTGTGTTACTGTGCAGAATACAGTCAGCTGCATTGTTTTTGTAGCCTAATCGGTAAAGCATTGCATTAGCAGCAAAAAAGGTCATAAGTTAGATCCCAGGGAATATATATTAATAAAACATTATCTTTGAGTGCACTGTAGGTCGCTGTGGATAAAACCTACTTGACAGTCTATCTGGCAACCTACTTGATAGTCAACAATCTGATTTCAAAAAGGACATTCTACAGAGACTGCCCTCCTGCCTGTTGTCAAATACCTAAGGCAGGCAAGAGCCAACTCCATGTCATCTGTCATATCAAGACTGGACTACTGCTGTGCCCTACTGGCTGGCTTCCCAAACAATGTGACCAAACCCCTGCAAATGACACACAATGCAGCAGCATGACTGGTATTCAATTAGCCAAAAAGAGTGCACATCACACCTTTTGATCTTATTCCATTGGCTACCTGTAGCTTCCCTCATCAAATTTTCAAAACAGGTATACGTCCCCGCCTGCCGTTTATGCTCTGTAAATAAGCAAAGCCTGGTGGTTCTGCACCAAATCACTCACTATAACATTTCCAGTTCCTCTCTGGTGGAAAGAGCTTCCACCTGAGCCATGTACTCCAATACAACCTTAAAGAAACAACTGAAAACTCACCTGTTCCCCATTCACTTAACTGACCTCTAACTGTCAACTTTTCACAGTCTAATTTTGTTAGACTGAAACAAAAACCTGTTGTTTATTTTCACTTGCTATAACTCTATTCCTACGCAAACCTGCTTATCTTTGTAAACTACGCTTATTGTTGGCTCCTTAACAAAATGTTAATTGTTCTCTCATTTGTACAAAAGTTGCTTTGGATAAAAGCATGAGCCAAACGAATAAATGGAAATGCAAAAAAGCCTCTGCATTACAGTAATGGTAATGTTGTTTTAACCATAGCCTTGACTAAAATTAGCTTGAATTTTCATAAAAACAAGACTTAATATTTTGTTGTTTTACTCTTAAATCTGTACTGATTTTTGACAAAAACAGCACTCAGATCATTACCATATGCCTATTTCTTTGTTTATGGCAGCAATGTTTTGATCCTGCTTTTGTCTTTCAAAAGGATGAAAGTACACTTTCCATTTCTGCATGACCTGTAGTTGTTTTGATTGAGCCTGGACGATTGTCTGGCGCATTGCTTATTTGCTCTCAGGGATTTGATCCCTCAGCAGAATGCTTTTTTGGGTTTGCGAAGCTATTTCCAGCTCCACATAAGATGACTAGAAGAAGCACTAGATTCATTATTCAAAAGGCAGCAGAGTAGTACACAGCGTCGTGGTCTGTCAGACCAAGATTATCTCTGTGCATTCTTCTGGCAAGCAAGGAGAGCTTAAGGTCTGAGTCTCTACCCTGAGGCGTGAAACCAGCCTGGCTGAAAGCAGGGTTATGGAGACCATCTAAAAGTTGTAAGGGAGTCTGAGGAGTTGCAGGAACATATAGTGCAAGCTTAGATCATCAGTGATCATTGAAAATGCGTAGTGTGTTACACATTAAAAAAAGGATAAGAAGATCAAATATGGAGTTTAAAGGCTGTAGTACCATGCAGCCACCTTTTCATCTCAGTGCAAGTGTTTATATGTAGTGTGCAAACATCCCCTTGTATTTCCTTATATGTTAATGCACAAATAAGACTATAAGCACAATAAATAGCGCATTTATTTTATTTGTTATTTATGGCATCCTAATTTTTATGTAAGCAGGAATATTAGGTGGCTGAGTGCATATGTTATGAATCAGAGACGATAATGAATTAGGCACAAAGGAGTGCAAAACGCTCTATCAATACTAACTTAATTTAAAGAGTTTGGCTGAGGGAATCTTAAAGGGATAACAATGTTTAAGGGGGAATGAAACTGTTTCTTGAAACCAGACAGACAGCAGAATATCCATTAGCCCTGTCCAGACACAATACACCTTAACATTAGGGTCATTCAATTTCCCACTGCGCTCTTTAGAGTGGGCCAAGCGATTTGTTTTCAGTGTGTATTAAAGAAGGAGCGTCAATCTTCCCTTGAGAAGTTTAGCATTTAAATTGGTTGATTTAAGCACATTTTACCACAGCTGTTTTTGAAGCGTTATGCTGATGAAAAATCAACGGTTATGTACAAACACGCAACCTTTACCAGCCCGAATCACAGACTCTGTTTGGGGAGCAGGTTTTTGCTGACATTCGTATTTCTTTATGCAGTTTTGTAACACTTGACTTTCTCAGTGAAACCGGGGTGAGACATCCCATAAGTTATATGGAGATAAAAAGACCACTGGTCTTTAGAGTCAGAGACATTCTGCCAACTGAATATTTACAAACTTTGGTAAAGAGGTTTAATTTTTCATCAGGGCACATTTCAGTTCAATTCGAAGTTATTTGAATAGACCTTTTGTGAGTAGACGTCACAGTTGCGTCACTGCAAGCTGCATGCGCAATGTGGTGGCAGAAAAAAAACAGTGAAATGAATCATACAAGAGTGAAATGAGCAAGATAACTCACTAGAAAATGTCTTGTTGTGCTGTTGAGTGTCAGAATGAAATGCCAAAAAAAGGATGACCTTCATTTTTTATAGAATACCGTCGTTGAAGACACCATTAAAAGATAAATGTAGATGTTTATGGTTGCAATAAGCCCTCGAATGGACAGACTGGAGTGATGAATAAATCTGGAAATCTGTTAATAATTAGTATAAAAAATAATTAGAAAAGATGTCCGGTCTTCTGTCTGTTCCCTCTATGTGTTTCTTATTGCATTTTCATCACGTTATATTTATAATTTATTTAGAGATTAAAGATTAAAGATTTGAATGGGATACACTGAAAAAGCAATAATATCACCATTAATTAATATTTCATAATTTTTCAGTTTTCTATTATTTCTTTTTACCTTATATCTTAGCCTATGTCTTCTTCCTGTTTTTTCTAAAATTATTATGTTTACATACTTAATACATATATAAATATAGCGCACACATACACACATGATGTAAAGTGATATATATATATATAAATATATAAACAGGCTTATGCATATTAATCTGTATAAAAACATAATAGTTTTTTAATACTTTTACAACAAACACGTAAGTTATAAACATAAGTAAGATATAATAGAAAATTAAAAAATAATTAATAAATTGTGTTACATAATAGAATACATCATAGTATTGCTTTTATATGTATTTTAGCGATTCATACTGTAAAAATAATTGATTTACCAATAAAGAACAATACATATACAATACATTACATACATGCACACATATCAGTAGCCAAGCCATTTAAACTTTTAATCTATCAAAAAAATGAACGTAACGTGATGAAAACACTAAAAGAAACATTACACTAAAGAGAATCATAGGTGAAACAGACTTCGACAAACACCGGATCCATAAAAATCACAGTTAAATGCTAAAACACTTCACAATGCTACTGCAGAAATGTCACTTTTTGCCACCAGTTTGGCTCCGCCCAAAAAAAACATAATTTCTATCAAAATGTATATTTTTTAAAACAGCTTTACAAAGAAATGCATATTAAATGGTAAAGTAATGTGTGTATTATATCAATGTTTTTTCCTTTACCTTAAAAAAAAAAAAAAACCAAATTCATACACAATATCAGTCAAAGCTTTGGAGACATTGGTATTGTGTGCGCTGGATGTTGTGGGTTGTTTATCTTGTCTTAATGTCTGTATTATTCTTTTGTTTTATCTGGACTTTGAGTCTGTAATAAAGTTTAATGATAATTTACATTTTTATAACATAGTATTTAATATATAGTATGTATTTAATACATAGTATATCTTCTATGAGATCAGCTAAGTCTGACTCTTTCCTCCCAACCCCTTGGGAGTCAGGTGATATTGGCTAAATTTTTTCTACACTTTACATTCGTACTCCGCTCACTAGTACGGTGTAATCTTAGCCTTTGCTTATTGTTATTTCATGTTAGCTAATGCATTTACTAAGGTTAACAAATACAACCTTATTGTAAAGTGTTATCAGTTTTATTGTATAGATTTGTACAACAGCTATGATCTTATATCTAAATTTGCATCATGGTTAATTACTTGAATGCTAGACTTCACAGCTCTGTATAATACCAAGATGACCCCAAATGAATTGAATGGTGTACAAAACTACATATTAAACTGTCATCAAATGCTGAAGAGCTAGTATGGTTAACAGGCTGAAATTAATTACTTGCCACTGCTCTGGCGTAACAATACTTTTATTGACAACAGTTGGTGGGAAACCAGCATTCAACCATGTTGAATTGGCTTGTTGAATTCCTTCAGTCAATGTTCAATTAAACATGAATTCATGCTAGATTTACGTCATATGGTACTCGCTTGAGTAGAGAAGCAGGAATTTATGGGTATATTTGATGTGGTAGACACATACTACATATCCTGGAAAGCATTTATATTTATGTACTGCATGTTTTCTGGTGGTTATGGGGGTAGAGCAGTTTTTTATGATATTTGTTCAGAAGGTCTAAATGTTTTTGTCAAGCTCTCTATTATACAAACAAACAAATGCAATTTTATATGGTAAACCATTCTGAAGTCAGTTCCCATTGAGGAAGAGTATGAAAATTGATGATTGACAAAAGCTGAATGAAACACTGGCTCTCAGCTGCAACATGACAGATGGGCTGTAGGTGTGATGTGTCTTTACTGGGGTCTTGGTGTTTTACAGTAGTAACAGATTGCTGATGTCAGTTTCAGACAGAAATGCCTGAGGGCAGTCGCATCATAGAAAAAATCACTTCAGTTAACCTAAAGTTCTCACAGGAGAGAAAATAAAGAGAATTTTATGAACATTACTGAACATTAATTTAGAGCGATCGACCTACTGTTAATATTCAGATATTAGCACAAAGAAATCAGTCGAAGAAAAACACAAATGGGGGATGAAATATTTCTCTATAAAGGTTTGGTCCCAGGGAACACTTTCAGCTCTGCGCCTGTGTGACTTTGATTAAATGCTTGTGCTCTGCTTTAACGCTGGACTCTGAATGCCTCCTGAATAGCCTGTCATGGCAGGTAGACAAGTTTCACCATTATGGTAGATTTATAGTCTAACACTGCCAACTCCTCCACAACTCTTATTCACATAGTAGGTGGGCTCTTGCCCACTGCTACTCGCTTCAATGTTTCCTGTTAGTTGAACTTAGGGGGTAGAACCAAAGAGGAACCTCAGTGCATTTGCAAATTTTTACTGTATAGCTATCTATAGAAGCAAGAAACATTATTTTGCATTTCACATAAAAAAAGAAATCTGGAAAATTTTGAATTGGCTAAATTTATAATATTCTATATAAATATAATGCTATAATACATTTATATATACACTGATAGTTGGTTATCACTTTACCATAAGATTCCATTTGTCAATCCTTTAAAGTGATTTAACAATTAACAAAACCAGTGAGAACTATAAACAAAACTTCAGAACAAAACTTTTTACTACATTTATTAATGTAAGTACTAATGTTAATTAATGTTTATTTCATTATTTATCAATACATAGTTAAAATCAAATGTTGTATTTTAACATTAATTATTGTACAATAAATAAAGATTAAAGAGTTGTGCATTAACATTTTTAGTTCATGTTAGTTAATGCAATAATAATGAATCTCATTGTAAACTGTTTTGTTATATAAAGCACTAGACAGGTATTTCAACTGTGACATTTTCTCTCAAGTGATTGGATGGGATATAGACTGGCAAAGTCAATGGAAGGAGCGCTAAGCGAGATGTCTAAATATAGGGTGATGCTCAACTAAAATTGGTGCAGAGGTGTTATGTTCTGTCTTTGAAAAACCTGGCATAAGTGCAATTGCTCTTCAAGACATTTCAAAGAAATGCAGTAAAATTATACTTTGACCCAGGAGACATGTTCAAGTAATGTGCAGTTGTTGCAAACCTATCATTTTTATGGTTTCCAAATATACCTGTGGATTGGAGTGTGTATATTTCTGCGGGAGACTAACAATTAAAGGGTGAAAACATTCAGAATGGATTTCTTTACCAGTTATGACTCCAAGTTTAAGTTTGTCCTACAATTTTAAAGTGAGTTTATGTTACAATTTTTGCATCATGTTGAGATTTCATCAATTTAATATTTTAATAGCTGCTTCCATGCATATATTATTTGTATCTTACACAAAAATTAATAAATGCAGTTTTCTTTTCATTATTTACAGAACTGCAATACTAAACCTCTTTTCGTGTGATTTATTCAAATTTATTAAAATTGACACTTTATATTACACTTCTGTCATAGCGAAGGGCATTTATTTAATTGATTTGATTGTTGTTATATTTATTACTAGATTAGTAATTCATAAAGGCTGTTGTGAGAACAGCTACTTACTCAATGTTATTGGCTGTAAATGTTATTTTGTCTCATTCAGGCTATAAAAGACATTGATGAATTTAAGTTGGTACTGTTAGCTGGCTCAATCACCACATACTACTTACTAAATTTTATTGAATTGATTTATAATTTTATTTAAGGTTTCTTTTTAGCAAATGATGCTGTTATAACATATGGCTTGATGTATAAGCCACGCTTATTTGCTCAACCTAAAAAGCATTGCTTTAAAATTGAGTTGAAAGTGTTGGCTCACACAGGCACTGAGTGGGAACATTCAATGAGGAGAGTGACATCAGATGAGATGTAAAATATATTTATGCCTGCCTGTCATTGATGCAAGCATAAATTTGTCGCGCTGCAGGTTAATCCAATATTTTAATGTTTATGTCCTCTTTAGCTCGCAGCATGGTTGTGGAAAATGTAGATGACCCCTTTTGCAGTCTGTCAGACAGACATTAGCTGTTATATTAAGAAGAGCGAAATGGTGATGTCGTTTCAGCCACTGCATCCAATATTAATCAAAATGGCCCACTAAAGCATCTTGTTAAGTCTTGGTGGAACAACTTGACATTGAAAAATTTCAAGCTGGCACTATTCGTCTTACCCAGATTGCAAATCAAAACTTTATGAAAAACACATTTCCTTTCTTAGTCAGTTCATCTCAGGCAAAGTCGATGTGAGTGGATGCATAAACCTATGCAAGATTGAGAGTACAGCATGTTTATGTCCAATCAAAAGGGAGAGATTCGTATTTTATTGCTTAGGGAGTTTGATTAAAGAAGGCTGATTGCCTCAGATTTCGATAGAATGCCTGCTGAACGCTTTGACATTCTGCTCATGCTGTGTGTAATCATTTGTTAGTATGTCTAGCACCGCATAGATTGAATCAGAGCGATGCCTCCTTATCTAGATTGAAGGAAATTATTTCTTACAATTTTCTATTAAGTCACATTCAAATAGACCTGAGTTACCTTAAGGGCACATTTAAACCAAATTGTGTCTCCTCAAAAAGTCCACTGTCTCTAAAAACGTTTGCTTTTTTCATCGTCTACCACTGTCTCGTGCATTTGATGTATTTGTGAATGCAAATGACATGGACGTCTAATGGAGTTCACTGTGTCTGTGTGTGACACAACATCACCATCTTTGCACCAGGTGACCTCTTTGTGTCAAAAGTACCGAGCAGAGCTTGTACCATGTAACACTTATCTAATGCACCTGTCACAGAGGTCTTTTTTAACCATGTCATGAATGTGGCAAGACACCTGTCATAATGATTCCTGTTCTTTCATCACATCAGCCTCTGGCACCTAACACAGAATTAGTTGCTGCTTTGTGGTTCTTGGCACAGAGTGAACCATTGGTGGTAGGCACTGCTTGCCTTGATTACTCATTGTTATTTGCTGATATTTTTAAAATTGATTTTAAATTTGTAATCTAGAGCAGCTTTAAAAAGGGAATTCAATGGAATTGTTTAGAATTTTCACCATGAATGATTTTTAACATCCATTTTAGCATAATTACAGTTTCACAGAAGGAAAAAAACAACAATATTAACAGTGTAATGCATATGCAGTGCTTGGTCTAAATCTTAAAGTGTGTTAAAGGCTTGGTTGGGTCAATGTTGGGTCAAAAAAGGGACACACACACACAGCCTTTGGGGTAAATTAACCAAGGCAATGTTTATATTTGACCCAGGAATGGGTTACAACAACCCAGCATAGGTTATATTACAACCCAACAGGTTGGGGTTGTTCCTTTATTTTTGCATTAAAAATAACCCAGCATTTCTTTACGGTGGTAAAATATCAGGTATTTATATATTATAGTATTGGTCTCAGATGTCCTTAACAATGTATGAAGGGAATTTCACAAAAAAAAATATTTGGTCCAAATTGTAACTTGTAATGGCCCTGAGACACTTTACATATTAATGTTTTATTAATTTTATTTAATTTCCATGATATTCAGTAGCAAAATTGATATTTATTTTAATAAAAGATAACATACCTTTCAAACTAATTTTTCAAAATTAAGTTTTTATTGATAAAACAATAGATATACTGTTAACACTCTCTGGTTGCCAAACCTAGTAAAATTACACATTATGTAAGGGGAAAAAAATCTTGCTTGTCATTTTGTGATTGATCCTTTTGAAATGTTAATTATAGTTGGAAAGGAAATTTTGATGACTGTCATTATTCTTTTGACATTGAAATTTTTTAAGAGCACTTTTCATTATTCCTCATGGTGTTTTTGCATAAGAATAAGGCAAATATTGAATTTTTGTGAATTGTCTGAGCAGTACGTTACTGCGACAGTCTCGGGTTTGACAGCATATGTTTGGACACCCGTAGTCAGATGGAAACAGACCTGTCAGCATAGAGGCAGGATGGGACAGTGAGATAATCACACAGTGTCATTTTGGGGGGCAATTACCCAGCTTGGAGTGAAATGAGAAAACCTGTTTTTTTCCTGCTGTCCTAATGGAGGTTCCGGTCATTAGTTAAACGAGAGTCTCTCTCTGGCTGTAATCAAACGTGAAGCGTTTAGTTTAAGAGCCCATTATAAAACATCTGCTCCCCGGTGACGGCCTGCGGAGACTTACGTTTGCTCCGTCGAAAAGTCGGTGAGCTCTATGCCATTTTTGTATCTCTTTGTATTTGTAAGTGGCATTTAGATGGCTTTTTAAGTTATTTTGGTGCAGCTCAAGTGCCTTCTTGCTTTCTTGTGTTATTATTTTGCATCATATACAGTACTCTAGATTCAACATGATCAAAATTATTTTTGTTTTCTTTCGCTACTTCTTAAGCTGATTTTATTCAGCTATAAAACAACTACTTTTCAGAAAAATTCTGAAAATATATAGTCTAAATATTTATAATTTTATTATTACAAAATATTTGACAAAAATTACTGTGACACATTAACTATATGGAAAGATGTTATAATAAAATTAGATTTTTTTTGTATAGTAAATACATTTTTGCCATTAACATTTCTACAAATTTGGTTACATTTTTTATAATATTTATATTTTATAATAATATAATATTTTTTTATATATTTCAGTGTTTAAATAAAGTATTTTCTCCATTTCATTATTAGACTATCTTATTTTTATCTTATCTCTTTATTCCTTATATACACATTTTTTATATTAAATGGTTAAATTCCCATAATGTAGCATTTTGTGGTGCTATTCTGTCACACGTAAAACTAGAAAAAGAAAGATTAGGATTTAATAGCATTCATAGGAACAAATCATCTAGGAAAGGATCCATTTTTACTCAATTCAATATGAAACCAGCACATATTCTGCTTGCCCTTTGTGTAAATCAGATGTTATTACCATCTTAACTAATACAGTACCTCTCTCTTTTTTCCTCCAATAGAACAGCTTCCCATCCAGTCAGGCCCGCCTCCACTACCACCTGCTCCACATCAACACAAGCAGCACCCGTCAGTCACCTCCCTCAACCAGTCACTGGCCAATCAGACAGCAGAGTTTCAGAGTGCGTCTGAATGTGTGCAGCTGCAGGAAAACTGGGTTTTGGGTGGCAGCGTAGGCTTGGAAAACAGGTACTTCAAACTCACTACTTTGTAATACTATCAAACAAAGTTTTTTTATTAAAATATTAAATTATCAAAAGGTTTTTGGTACATTTTTAAATGTGATATGTGATTTTTTCCTGCTGTGTAAGGGCGATTCACATTTCGCAAATTTTGCGCGTGCAGATAGTTTTACTATAGCTGCCTTTCAAGCATGCTCAAATAGGAGCTCTGCTGCAGCCAATTAAAAATAGTTTACCTTTTTAGAAAACGCTTTGGAAAGGAGGGGAAGCAGCGGGGTTGGATTTTTAAAATGTGAACCGCCTCTAATACAATAAATGTGCATTAGCTTCTCTTTAGCCAAGACAAATCCTGACTTAAAATAAGTGAGATTGTAATGTAATGAGTAACATTTGTAGTGCTTTGCAGGTTTAAACACTTTGTGTGAGAGCGCAATTAAAAATAGCGCAGATGGTAGTGGTAATATCTGCTGGTTATTTACAAAAAAGCTCAAATTAAATAACACAGGCACAACGGATGATTTCCATAATGACCAACGCAATCTACTAAGATCAAATTAGTTCAGGGTCACAAATAAGCAGAGCTGAATAAGTGTGGGCGATTTACTTACGCCAATTGAGTTCAGCACCATGGACATCACAGCAGAAAATTTGGGGGTGTAATCCCAGCTAATGAAGCTAAAGTACACAGAAAAGAACTGGAGGACAAAAAAGGTTTAAAAGAAATTTTGAAACGTCTGGTATTGTGTGGCTTCTCCTATTTTATTTACTTCAGCAAATAAAAAATAACATGTCTTGGCAAACAATATTTTAAAATAATATGTTCCTCTAACATTCCAAATATACTGTTACATGGTAAAACAATCCTCTGCATTGTATCACGCTCTCTGCTCTCTGTAATACCTCTTTTTTAGCAACAATTGCAGCCATTTCCAGTGCAAAATGATTTAAGACATGCTTTTATTCTGCGTAAAATAATGGCGCAAAAAACAACACGTGAAAACATTAGTAAATCGCATTGCGTGAATCATTTAAATTTTCTCCTCCCAAAAATTTTGCATCTGAAAGGGAAATGCATAAGCAATAAAGTCAGTGACAAAAATAACTAGACCACACCTTTTCAGTGCTAATTATCCAATACGCGTCTTTAGTAAATCCCGAAAGTCGTTATTTAACCAAAATGATGGTTTGCGCTGGCGCAAGCTGTTAGTAAATCTGGCCCTGTATCTTGACCATTATTTATTACTATTCATTTTAGAGCAAATACTGTAGTAAATACTACAGATACAAGTATTTATTTTATTCAGCTAACTGTCACTACAGAAATTTTACTTCTCAAACTGAGGGCTTACAGTTTTTTACAGACTCAGGTCTCAAATCAACTCATTCTTCCAGAACACTAGCAAAGGTTGACAGCCGACAAACACACTTTGTCACCCACAAAACAATGACCTAAAAAACACATACAACATGTACTGTAGCATTATACAATTTCTTGTGTAAAACAAAGACACATCTCTGTTTATAATTCACTGCAATATATGGTACTGGAATGAATCATACATGATGCAGAATTATTCCATATTTATTTAGTTTATTTTTTTTATTCCAAAATACAAGAATACACCATCCACTTATACAGATACAATAGTAATGCTTATCTAGTCTGTTTTCTCCATTTTGCCAATTGTTTTTATAGCATTTAATTTTAAGATTAAAATATATATTTCATTAAAATATTACTGTAGAAATGTAGCAAATTGCTGTCTTATTCAGTTTTGTATTATGTTATTGTTTTGAACATAAGTTTAACAGTTTTGAAAACAGTATGAAAGCATGTGCAAATAGGTCTGTACGTATAAAAAGTTTTGGGAGTTGTTGTGTCTGAGTGAGAAAAGAATAATTGATCCTCAGTTTATCCCACATACAGTAGACGTCTGTTTTGCTCACTGTGTGAAGAGTTTTGCAAAAGTGACCTAAGTATTGAGAAATGTGTCCTAGCGTCTGTAAAAAAAAACTGTAATATCTAGCATCTACCTAACAGAGTACATTTATTTATGTGTGACTTGAGTATCATATTAGGAATAAATCAAAGCAAATCAGCTACTGTGTTTCATACCCATCCGATATTGAAAGCTTTTGTCTGTATATACACACTCTGCAGTTCTTGACTGCACAATAAATATGTTTTTTTTTTTTTACTTTGCACACAGTCTTTTGCGTGCACAGTTTAATGTGCAATTACAAGACAACACTCCATAATAAAGGGTTGAACCGCCTATGTGCAAAAAAGGTATTTATGAAAAGTGCTGTCCTATATAAAATTTTGTCTTTGTTCTCACAGAGTAAATAGTAATGTACTGCATCATAGATTTTCCACACCCTTATGCAGATTTCTAAATGCTAAAATCAGCATTTTCACTTCAAAGAGCTGAAGGGAAGAGTCCCGTTGGACTTTGTCCTGCAGAAGCCGAATATAAATGCAAAAGCATCAGATACTTAATTACCAAAATGTCACCATCTACAAACCTACTTTTGGGTTGTGCTTTGTTTTATTTATTTGTGCTTATAAGTCTATGCAAAAAATATGCAGACACATATAGTTAAATGGACACAGTGCACAGAAAGGTGCATAAAATGTTCCTTAAAATTGAGGTAGTTACATGAAAACTAAATCAATAGATTCACAAAGTTTTGTTACATATTGGTCTGTAGATGAAACATCATAAAGAAAATAATTTAACATACTTTAAAATATTAATAAAAAAGTCAAATCTTTCATGTTTTAAAGTGAAATATTTTTAATTGTACTACGAAAATTCAATGTGCATTTCAAACCCGAAAAACTTCCCTATCCAAGTGGCTCATATTTATTGTGTGTGTGTGCGTGCGTGCGTGCGTGTGTGTGTGTGTGTACCCGGTAATTATCACGTTGTGGGGACCAATTTGTTGTATGTAGCTAACATGTTAATGTATTTAGTCCTTTTAAAGCAAAGTAAATTAAATAATGTATAGATTTATTGAGTTATGCAATGGGTGTGATGCTTAGACACTTAATAGCAATGACTGGCAAACTTTAGACAAATAACAGTATGAAGAACTTCTTTATATTCTCTCTGGATGATATATTAAGAATAATGCCATAATGGCAGTTTATATAATCCCACATTTGCTGCACATACCTCCAGGAGCTGAAGCTGCCACCCACTCAAAAGGTAAAACAAGACGTATAATAGCTTCAAAATGTCCAAAGTCTCATTTCAGAATAGTTCAGTACATTAAAGCCATTTGTGACTTACATGCACTGTATATTTACCTTCAGTCAGACCAAGATCTACATAAAAACTTAATAACAACATATAAAGCTAGTATGAATATAAAGGCTATTTAATTTTGCATTGTGACCCAGAGTAGTATGTACAAAGTAAGAGATACTTTAGTAGTGTGTGCATACTGTACATAATGTAGTGCCAAACAAAATATCTGACCAATTGCTACTTTATAAACAGCTTTTTCACTTTTGCAACAAATCTTGCAAAATGCTTTCTACACCAAAACATTTACTTAACATTAGGTCCTGTGAGTTCTTCCAAATTGATCTATATGCAGCGCTGTTGGCTCTTGAGTGTTACATCTGTTTTTCTTAAAAAACAAATCTTGATTGGAAAAGTTGTCAAATAAATTGGTTCCAATTAAATTGGTCAAAGCTGTTGTTTTTCCCATTAAATGACATTTAATGAAGAATGGATGCCTCCCTACAGTCACACTGTACACATTCATTACAAACTGAAGTGTTGGCAATGTAGCGTTTCAGGTTTTTGATCTTTAGCGGGCTACAGCTGTTGTTCTTTATTATGTAGAGGACAAAAAACAACAACAAAGGACTACAAAAAGATTGTGCATATAGATATAAAGATGTTTAGTAATCAGATCAAGTGAAGAATCTTTATTACTTATCTAGATCAAGCTAGAGAATACAAACGTGTTACAATAATGAGCCCACAGCTAAACTCTTATTTGTCCACCATTCCTACACAAACACACGCACACACACACACACACACACCAGATGCCAATCATTTACATCTGTCTTTTCTCCCTCCACTATCTTTCTCACTCGGTTATCTCAGAAGCTTTCCACTCCGTTGTCTGTCACAAAGATCTTTACATGTCAACAGAAAGGGACTGTCCTAAAATGGTAGTGGCGCAGAAACCTCCGGGGAGCGTCTTAAAATAACGCCACTCTGCCAAATGCTAGAGAGGCACCTGCTGCTCTGAGACCCCTACTGCGGTGGCAGATGCTTCTGCTTCAGTAAAATTCCTCAGTCCTTTACTCTTATTTTTGTTTTCCTGTCTTTAAATGATTACTTAGACATATCTGATGTTTGTCTGTGTTTGAATAATGTTAAGCTCTACAGATGCCCATTTTAGCTGTATTTTTCCTTGTCAACTGCTATAAAGTATTGTTGCTTTACTTTTTGAGCGCATCAAGACTCAAAAAAGTTGACTCTTAATGTTAAAAATACACTCTTTTCTTTAGCATAGCTAATCTATTATCAGATTATTCCAGGAAAGGACTCCTGTGCCATTGTTTGCTCTTTTCCCTCAGCCTCCAAATCTTTCCTTTTGTGTGGTGGCTTCTTTTCCACTACAGCATTCCAGATGTCAACCCAATGTCAAGGAAAAGTGAGACGCTAGGAAAGAATCAGATTATACATGAGCAGAAATCTCTTTGGGGTTAAGTTACTTCTTAGTCGTCCTAATGTGAACAACACTTTCACACACTATATAAAGGGACAACGAGGATTAGCTTAGTCATTTTCGCTGCCTGCCGTCACACTTCTGCTAATCAATTATGGATTGTTTGGCCTCAAAACGGCACACTGTCAGTTTATTTGTTAATCGTTTGTGAAGGCTTTTAAATGGACCTCATTCAGTGCGCAGTGGCCTGGAACCTATCCGAGCTCTTGTGAAAACGTGTGTGTATGTGTGTTTGGAGTTGTGGCATAAGCTCATAACCATTCAGATTATAAAGCAAAAGTGTTACAATGGAGCCCATCTGATTAAAAAGCAGCCGTCTTAAAACCAGGTCTGTATCGAAACTTTTACAAAAGCACAATAGCCTGAATGCTGCATGACCGTTGAAGGAAGAGCAAATCTGTAGCCTGGCAAATTTCCTCATCTTACATTCACACGACACAGGGGCTGTTTGTGTAGAAGGTACACAGAGTAATTTATCATTATTAAAAATTGTACACCTAAAGAAATGAATAGCAGATTTGACAGATATGATTAAAATGAACACTCACTTGAGATGAAGACTCCAGTCCTATCAGCGACCTAGAAAAAGATGTTTTATTACACAGAGCAACTTGCCCTCTCATGAGGGCTGCTGTGATGTGATCACATGACCAGCCATAGACGTAAAGCCACAAATCAAAAATTAAACAGCACTGATGCAGCAGCACTTAATATACATTTTGCATCCAAACTGATATGTTTATGTATAAAGTGTAAAACCACTGAGATGAAGTAGAGCAAACAAGACACCAAGGGGTGGTTTCCCGGACAGGGATTAACTTAAGCCAGGACTAGGCCTCAGTTTAATTAGGAAATATAACTAGTTTTAACAAACATGCCTTACTAAAAAACATTATTTTGAGGCAAAAAAAAGGGGACTGATGTATTTTAAGACATGGCAGTGCAAGTTGTTTTCAGTTTGGATAGCTCTTACATTATTTTAGTTTAGGACTAGTCCTGTTCGGGAAACTGCCCCTAAGAATACTAAGTGCAAACACACATATTTTAGTGAATGTTACAAAAAAATTGTTGGATTCTTTTAGGGCTGACTTCTTATAGTCGATGATTCGATTCGGAGAGGTCTGATTCGACTATAAACCTCATAGTCGAATAGGAGGGGGAAGTGTTATGTAACCAATGAGCAGCAGCACTGAGAAGCTTAACCGCATGGATGACAAGTAACCACAACAACCGCGCTTTTCACGTTAAATTCATAAATAGCTATGCCCTTCTTGTTTTTCACATCATAATAAAGGCAAATTAGAAGGAGTTAAGAGAGTAACTTGTTTTTCGTACATTTCTATTCAAAATGTAATACTATGCAAAAGTGAAACTTATATGACAGAATAACTGTAGCATCGTCTGCATCTAGAGTAGAGTTTTTAAAGATTAAAAGTTTTAAAGATTAAAATTACTTTAATTTAACTGATCAACACAAATACAAAGCGGCATAATATAACTGATTGCTTACCAGCATTAAAACCACTTAAAATAAAAACCTTTATAGGTTTTTTCTTTGTATACAGCGTCTGCTCCGTGAATAAGGGAGCTGCAGCCAAAAACGCCGGTGGGAGTATTATTAACTGACTGAACACTTGACTCTTACCTAAACATTTAGATATGAAAGTTTTTCATCAACAGTATCTGCGTGAAACATTATAAACATTGAATATCACCTGCGACTCGACTGTTTCAGCATGTCCACTATGTTGCAAAGAATCTGCTTAATTAACGGCTTTTCGTTCAGTCCGCGTGAGCTAAACATTTATGTTCTGTAATTTTTTACTCGCATAGGCTATACTTCTACATAGTTTTGACCAAGTAACACTCACATATAATGTAGTTGTCTTGCAATGTAAGTTCATTTTAACTTGTTCTGAAATGATGACAAATCCTTCTGACTAAAACTGATCTATCCAGCTTAATTTAGCAAACATAATGATTTATTCGTTTTCATACTTTATAGATACACATAAATGTATCTACTAATATACTATTGAAAATGCCATAAAAAATATTCATTGCCTTCTGTAAAGGTGCATAAATACTGTCTTTATTTTTATTTCTTTAAGACACTGCTTTGTTCTGTATTTACAGATGCTCTGTAAATTTGCACTTAAAAAGCCTTCTTGTTAAGAAATTGTTCTTTCATTTACTTTTGTTTTAAAAAAATATATATATTTAGCTGTATTATAGCTTTTTAATCTTTTTCTCATAAGGGGAAAGACCAACCCTGCTTCTACACTGGTGCACCTAATTTTTCTGGATTTAAACAATAATTTTATTTAAGTAAATGACATAGCTGTTATCAAAAAAAAAAAAAAAAAGTTTGACTATCATTCGACCACGGTAGAATCTAACGAATCAGATTCGACTATGAAAATCCTTAGTCAAAAACAGCCCTAGATTCTTTTAAAATTGAATATTCAGTGATTAATGAATTAAATACAATTTTTTAAACAAAATCCATTCATTTATTCTTAAACAAATTGAGAAAAGCTAAAAAGTACCTTTAGTGATATGGCAACAAAATTAATGTCTTATTTAAAATAATCCATGTTTCAGATTGTATATGTTTTATTAAAAACAACTGTGCATCTGTATTTATTTATTTTTCTAAAATATTTTACCCCAAAGATATTTGGTATTTGGTTTTATTTTATCATTTCATGTTTCACCTGTATCTTATTCTTTCCCCAGGCACTTCCTGTTAAAGACTGGAACAGGTACCACATCTCTCTTCACAACGCCTAATCCAGGTTATACCATGGCAACCGGGGCTGTCTACTCTCCACCAGCCCGCCCTTTAACTCGCAACCCACTATCAAGAGGTGCATTCAAATTTAACAAATCATCTAAACGGTGTTCATGGAAGTGCACTGCTTTCAGTGCTGTGGGCGTGGCTACGCTGCTGACAATTCTTCTCTGCTACTGTTTAGGTAACTGTGGCAACCCAAATGTGTTTTGTGTGTGGGTGTGTGTGTGTGTGTGTGTGTGTGTGTGTTTGTGGCCGGGTAATTATCACGTTGGGGGGACCAATTGTCCCCACAAAGATAGGAATACCAGTATTTTTGTGACCTTGTGGGGACATTTTGATGTCCCCATGAGGAAACAAGCTAATAAATCAAACAGAATGATGTTTCTTGAAAATCTAAGGTATCAGACAGTTTCCTGTGATGGTTGGGGTTAGGGAATGGGGCAGGTAAGGGGAATAGAATATACAGTTTGTACAGAATAAAATGCATTACGTCTATGGAATGTCCCCAAAAAACATGTAAACCAGAACGTGTGTGTGTGTGTGTGTGTGAGAGAGAGAGATCTTGCTTTTATGACCATGAGTCACTCAGGTGCAAGCTGTGTTAGCCAGCTTGTCCCCATAAGAGATAGTGAAATAGCTCATCAGGTGAAGTTTTTCTTCCTTGCCTTCATCTACGGCCAAAACACCTGGTGCTCTGCTCTAAATAGCCTCCCTATTCCACAGAGAAAGTCACACATCTTCAGCACACACACTCACATACGCAATAGAGAAAGACATCACTTTACTTTTTAATAACTGCAATAAAACAAAAACAGAATGAACTGGTTTCATTGTCCACAGCGCTCTATATTCATTCTGTTATTCTCAATAAACACAATGCTCTCCTTCAATTTTTTGTATTTCTCTGTTCCTTTACATTGTTCCCCCACTGTGAGTTATTTGCTGCAGGCAGAAGGCCTGTTAGAAACGTTCATCCCCCAAAGATCAAATTGAGAGGAAGAGAGGTGTGTGAAGCGCTACCTCCTCAGAAAGCTCCCTGGCTGTGAACTTTGAAGGAGACTTTTCCCAAGCTGTTTTCACACACATTGAGTAGTTGAAAAAACAACTAGAAAGTGTTTGCCTAAGATTTAACAGCACTGCACGAAAAAGAGGATGTCTTGAGGAGAGAAGGGGGAAAGGGGTGAAAAAGAGAGACAGAGAGTTAGAAAAAGGGAAAGACAGCACGAGAGATTTAGAGGAAAACTCGGGTGTTATATAATTCAAACAGGTTTTGATCTTTCAGCAAACTTTTGATGTTCTTTTTTCACTTCTCTTTTATCAGCACCAGCTCTATGGGATTGCATCAGATGATTCAATGGCATATTTTCACGACACATCTTTTCAATGACAAGCTTAAGACTAATCTATAGTTAATGCAGAGGAGTTTGTACAGTGTTAGAGCCTCATGCAGTGATAAATCAAAGCAAATCTTCAAAAAGCAAAACAAGACATATTACACTAGAATTTAGGTCTAATGAAGAATGGGCTTTATTTTGAACATACAGTATGTATTGCACGTATTTTGCAAATGTGAAATATTTTTTGCAAATGAGAATGAATAATTACATGCTTCTGAATCATGAGTTTGTTTCCTTTTCTTTAAGCCATGCATGTTCTTGGCTTGAACTGGAAATTGAAGGATGTTGATAATCATGCCTTTGAAAATGGACGAGCCAAACCAGTGACATTACCGACCAACACTGTGACTGCAATTTCTACAGATGGTAAACTTTCAAGGCAAAAAATTGGATGTTTCATTTACAGACGGATGACTGAATTTCCATAGTCTTTAAATGTATAATTTTACAAACAGTCCTAGAGTAGTATGTACTGTATTTATTTTTTTATAGAAGACTATAGTGAAGGAATGCAGTAAATGATTGAATTATTGAGCATGTGCACCACGGCCCTGACAGTAGACCAGCTTTACAGTCACCTTGAAATCAAAATGGACCCTATTAACCTTCCTAATGCATGCTTTCAGTTTTATTGTAAGTGATTCATCAGGGTTGGTCTTAAAATTTGTCTTCATTATCTAACTGGAAATATTGTTGGCAACTTTTCTGCCTTAGGTGCCACTAAGCCTGCCTTTTTCAGCTTAAATTCCCTCCATGTGCCGTATAGACCAAACCAATTTAACCTCAGTTATTCCATTATCGTTTGGAATACCCACTGTTCACAAACTAACAGTTTCCTGACGTCTAAAATCAATTCCCATTGACTTATACATATTTTATCTTGAAAATTTGTTACATTGTGAAAGTAAAATGGGTTGAGAATTCCATATTATGTTGAGTTTAAGATTGTTGAAGTACTAATGAAAACAAAGGTGATTGTGTATTTCATTAGAAGAGCATCTTGAGGAGTGGTAGTATATTCCTGTTTAGAAAAATACAGTCAACTATGTGATGGGTTTGTCTTCTCAATATAGCTAATTCCATTTAGAAAAATATTAGATTGAAACAATTCAATACAAGATTTTGTCTTACTGAGTGGAAACCTGCCACGCTGTATTGTACTAGGAACTGTTCTTCTAACTAACTGTCTTTTTATGAAGGACATAAAGATGTGTCTGAATTGAATGATAGGCCTATAG
The DNA here is from genome assembly GCF_030506205.2 of Paramisgurnus dabryanus. Lineage (NCBI taxonomy): Eukaryota > Metazoa > Chordata > Actinopteri > Cypriniformes > Cobitidae > Paramisgurnus > Paramisgurnus dabryanus. The sequence goes on from NC_133352.1 coordinate 22,364,385, forward strand.
TCTTTGGAGGGTATTAAAGAGCATGGCAATTGCCTGTTGCAAGTTTTACGGTAATGTTTGACATTTAAAGGCTTTCATCAGAGAAGACCATTGAAGATACAGTTTGTCTATGAAGATACAGAGAGCAACATAAAAAGATCTTTTAATGTAATTTTCCTTTGAAATTCTAGACTTGAAAAGGGGACCAATTCCTTAGCTTTCTCCAGGTCAGACGGACAAAATGTTGTCAAATTCAAATAAAAATGTCTTTACTAGATTAACAGGTTATTACATGTGACTGGATTCCCTATTATGAATCAACTCTTGGCAGGCAGAGCAAAAAAACAAAAAACAAATAAATAAATAGCAGTAATAAAAAGCAGAGTTCTTAAATTTAGCTTCATTTTAATAAGTACTTAATTCTGGTTATTGAACCGTGACTACAATTTGACATTACAGTAACAAATAGCACATATTTCCTCATTATTACACGGCTCTCTGGAATGCTTGATTCTGATTGGTCAGTTGAGACATTTGCAGGTTCGTTCTTTTCAAATAATAACCGCTCCAAAATAATAACGCATAGCCGGACTACTTGCACGAGTAAAATCGCTCCGCGCCAATAAAGATCAATAAAGATGACTGTCTGTTTGGCGCCATCTTGTGACAAACACTCGACAACCACGACAAGACACAGATAGCTTACTGAGACTGAACTTGACAAAATAGAGCATGACAGCTACGAAGCCAACACACAAAAAAATACAGAATGGGCATTAAAACTTCTCAAAGACTGGCTAAAAGAGAAAAAATGGAGACAAGTATGAAGCAGAGGATTTTAATAAGGTATTACGATCATTTTATGCATCTGTGCAAAGTTTCGCGGAAGGATAAAAATGTTAATTTAAAACAAGTATGCCAATAAAATGTTTCAAATTCATATTCATGTCCAGTTTTTTTTCTTATGTGGCAAGTAGCCGTGTAATAAGCGGGATAATGTAGAGGCAGCCGGTAGTTATTGGGAAATAAGCCCCTTCAGTGTGATACAAGACCTTCCGCTTCGCGTCGGGTCCTGATCACACTGTCGGGGCTTACTTCCCAAAAACTATCGGCTGCCTCTACATTATCCCTTACTTGTAAGCTCAGTATTAACTGCTAACTAATTAAATATATTACAAAATATAAACTACGAATACATTTAGTTACATATTGCAAAATAATTTTATGTCCGTCTGTCCACAGGAAGGTTAGGTGTGGTGCTTCAGTATAATTCCACACTGGACACAGGACAGGTGGAGTTGGGTCAGCAGGTTACACAAGCTGTTCCACCAGCGGTTTTCTGGAGGTCCAAAATTCTCATTGAACAACCCCACTTCCTCAAGTTCAACATTTCCATCCAGAAAAATGCCCTGATTGGAGTCTATGGAAGAAGGGGATTGCCACCCTCGCACACCCAGGTGATACACCATCCGGACTTTTGTTTTGTAGAGAATTGTGATTGGTGTACAAATGTAATTGATTAGACAGTTCACTCAAAGAGTGGCAAAACAAAGCCACAAATGCTGAGTTGTTTTTTAAATGCATACATGCAAGAAACTCGAATTACTATTTTTTGTCTTTTTAAAGCAAAGAAGCAAGTGTATTCTTTTGTCCTTATTAAACAACATACGGTGCTGTTGTCTAGAAAGTATTGACAAAAGCTGTTCTACAGAAAAAAAAGAGATGAAACAATCAGCCCTCAAAGGTTGTAGATGAGAAAGAACAAATCCTACTTTAATCACAGAAAACAAACTGTGCTTGAGCAGAAAGACATCTTCTCTCTGTCTTTCGTGATTGGCTGGGTGTTTAACACTCACAGCTGTCAATAAAAGCCACATCTTTCGTAAGTGCTGAGAAACTGCCCAACTTATTGTAGATGTTCAATCAATGCGTCCCAAAAGCCAACACAATAAACTGAAGGAAGCTTATTGAGTACTGCTTCCAATTTGCCATGTGTCTCTTTATTGGGTTTTTGTACCTGCCCAGTAGGAAATCAATTGCAGAAACTTTAATTTAGAGTCTTGAGCTTAAGTAGTAAACCTATTTGTTTATTTTAATGTATTGTTTGAAGTGTGGACAGTTAAACATTGCTAAAAATGATTTCTTTGCCCATTACTTTCTTCTGTGTTGCAATACAATATCTAAATATCATTAAAACGAGATAAATATCTGGCAGAGAAGCAAAATTGTGTATTGTTTAGCATTAATATTTAGTGAGGTTTGCGCTTAAAAGAGCAAAACAAATAATTTGCTATTGTAGTTTGTAAAATAAACAAAGTTTAGGATACACGCTTTGAAATAAGTCTTCTTATACATCTTTGAAAGATATTTAACTGCTAAACAAGATAAAATACTAAATATGAATTCTTTTAGCATGGTGAATAACACAGTCTCTAATGCCAAATAAAAGAAAGAAAAAATCTTTGTACTTGTGTTTTATAAAAATTTCTTATGATAATATCTTGGGCCCAGGCAGGGTAATGGTACTGTAAATTAAATGTCATGGTGTCTGGAAACTGAATTTGCATTTATTTCTGAGCTTGCTTTGTCCATATGCTGTCCGTTTTGACAGCTGATTCAAAGCGGTAATTTTATTGTTTCAGTATGACTTTGTGGAGCTTCTGGATGGTAGTAGGCTTATATCACGAGAGCGTGTTCAGTTGGATCCGGATATACGGGACAGACTGGAGATTCCGGTCAGCGTTCAGCAAGCGGGCTTTATTCAATACCTGCACACCGGTGTGTGGCACCTGGCTTTTTACAATGATGGGCGCAGTGTAGAGCCAGTCTCATACAACACCATAATGCTGGGTGAGCTACAACATACTTTAGATTACAACCATGTAGTTGTTTTAATTATTCGCTTTTATGGTATTATTTTTAAATATTTAAAATAAAGTTATCATTTGCAAGCATGTGAATAATATTTGTCTTTTTCTGCAGGGAATGGCTTGTTAGTTTGTGTTTCTGTTTATTTTACACACACACACACACACAAAAAAACTAAAAATGTAATTTCACATTATGTAATGTAATGGCTGACAGAACAACTAGGCCACTATAACACGCTTGCATAGATGCCTTTTGATTTCCTTTTTTATATTTCTGTCTTGCACCCGAGTGCCAGAGATAGTGCAGCAGTGATAATGAGGCGTGCAGAAGCATGCCCTGAATTGGTCAATCAATAAGTTTGATTTGGCCGCTATCTCTTTTTGTCAGGCCAGGGAATATAAAATCCAAAAGGCTAAATCTCTGACTCTTGAGTTGCTCTTCTGAGCTGATTGCTGATTGTTTTCATCTTCAGACATCAATTTATTTTTGTAGATATTTGGCATGCAGTCATGGGGAAGATTTTTTTCTTATTTACAGCAAAGCAGAGAGCTTTTAAATTATTTATACATTTATTAAGTAGGATTTCAGTGAAAGCAGCATACAAAGTCTTTGCTCATACTTTGTACTGTTCTCAGTTAGGCAACAAATATGAAACAAATACAGTTTTCATGTTATAATATATCAATTAGAACAGTGGTTCTCAAGTCCGTTTCTGGAGGCCCAATGCTCTGCACATTTTTTACGTTTCTCGCATCTGACACAATCAATTCAGTTCAAAGAGATCTCTACTAATAAGCTGATGATTTGAATCAGGTGTGATAAATAAGAGAGACATACAAAATGTGCAGAGCAGTGGACCTCCAGGAATAACTTTGAGAACCAATGAATTAGAGTATAATTATTATTATCTTTTTGTTGTGCAGAGTCAGTGATGGAATGCCCACACAACTGCTATGGCAATGGAGAGTGTGTATCAGGCATGTGTACTTGCTTTCCTGGATTTCTTGGGCCTTATTGTTCAAGAGGTGTGTATAGTTTTACCAGGATGAATCTCTGGTTGAAACCTGTCAATATCATGTCCAGATAATTTTTCACTGTAAAATCAGAAGACAGCAATCATGAAAATATGACAATATTTTTATGACAATTTAAAGGTAATTTTTACTTTTGTATTGTCACAAAAATTTTATTATATAAACTGTAAAGTATTTATATCATGGTAGCATTGTTAGGTTCCGTTTTCTATGGTCTGTAATTTTGACGGACAGGGTCATAAAAGTTCTGTCATAATCAAATGTTCTACTATTGACGTTACAGTTATGTACCGCAGGTCATACTGTAAAAAACACAAACTTACCATTTAGAAACCTCCAATCTCAGAATTATTGATTATTTCTCAAAATCTGTATCTTCATTATCAGGCCAAAACACACACACACACACACACACACACACACACACACACACACACACACACACACACACATTCTGGTTTCCATGTTTTGTGGGGACATTCCATAGACGTAATGCATTTTATACCATACAAACTGTATATTATATTACCCTTACCTGCCCCATTCCCTAACCCCAACCATCACAAAAACCTTTCTTGTACCTTAGATTTTCAATAAACATCATCTTGTTTGATTTATAAGCTTGTTTCCTCATGGGGACATCAAAATGTCCCCACAAGGTCACAAAAACACTGGTATTCCTATCTTTGTGGGGACAATTGGTCCCCGCAACGTGATAATTACCAGGTACACACACACACACACACACACACACACACACACACACACACACACACACAGCTACTAAAATGAGCAGCTCTGAGAAACAGCCAATCAGAACAGAGCTCAACATTATTCATGACCCTTTCAAAGAAGGTAATAATAGACCATAAGTCCTAGGGTTGTATATTGACATGTCAAACCATCTGGATATTTTTTTCACTTAATAAAGTCACATACATCCTATTTAGGTATCAGAGAACAATGTAACATATTGTCTTTGGCACATTTAATGATAATAAGACATTTAATAGCTTTTGTTATTGATCACATTTTAATTTTTAATCATGAACTTATCTGACACATATACAAGCGTCTGTGCGTATTTAACGCATCAATGCAGACTCTGTTGTTATTATATTTTGTCTCTACCTTGAACAGATGACTTCTCGTTGTAATTTTAAAGTTTTTAATATGAACTCATGCTCTTTAACAACACTGGAATTTCAGCAGCAGTGTGCAGATTGATCAGCTTATGACATCAAAGTATTGCGAGGGCGTTTCGAAACCTACGCTTAATAATCCGTCTCACAGATATTTACTTGAGTCAGTCTTCGCAGCGCGGCAAAAGTTAAATGCGCACTTGCCACCAACTAGACATAGCTGGGAATTACATTCACAAGTTGAAACAAATCACTCCAAGTGTAATTTGTCAAAATAAACGATGGTTTTTCGATTTTTCCATCATTGCTGAATTTTTTAAAGTTAAATAATGCAATTTTTGGTTAACACGAGCTCTGGGTATAGTGTCTTTAACTTTGGCTGATCATTTTCATTATTACTTGGATGAGAATCTTTCCTGTTGAGAATAATGGAAATTACAGAAAACAGTAATGAGAATTTTTAGTTAAAATGATCATGAAACCTTATTAAGACCTTATCTCTTTTCTTTCTAATATCTATATGACCTGGACATGTTTGTTTAAGATTATCTGTTTTTTATCATTTATATCAGCTTTTCTCTTTCCCTTTATTAGCGGCGTGTCCAGTTTTGTGCAGTGGCAACGGTCAGTACAATGGGGGACGCTGCCAGTGCTACAGCGGATGGAAGGGGATTGAATGTGACGTGCCAAGCGGTCAGTGTATGGATGCCCAGTGCGGCGGTAATGGCATGTGTGTTACGGGCTCCTGCATGTGTAACCCAGGCTACAAAGGTGACAGCTGTGACCAAGGTAACTAGACAGATTTCAGTAGTAATGCAAAAAAAAAAAAAAAAACACACACCATCAAGCTTATTATAGTGGAGGACAGCACTTTTTCAACACCACCAAGCAGCTAATTACATGGATGAGTGTACTGACTTAAAGGCTGTTTTTTTGTTTTGATAAATTAGCCACACCATTTAACAGCATCCATTGACTAAAATGGATTCTACATATGGAATTAAGCAAAAAATGGCAGACAGCCAAGAAAATAGCCCACACTTATAGCATAGCACACACAATCACCTGTCTTTTGATTTTTTCCTCTTGCTCTTTGTGGGTCAATCCAATTGAGTGCATTGATCTGTATTCAATAGACTTGGGAATAAACTCTTTAAATGACTATGTTCAGGTCACTTGACCAATGTTATAATTGTCATTGAATTGAATGAATGTCTCACCTTGAGGTCAAAAAGAGAAAGAGAGAACCAAATGGAAACTATTGACAGGAATTAGGCGTTTAAAATGCTTTTAAGAGCTAATACATTTACCTTTTAAATGCAATAGTTATTGTAAGCTGGACGAGTAATTGAAATTGTGAAACAATCCTTGTAACTTAGAAGTAAATCACAAACACAAATGGGGCTCCACTGGTCATATAAGGTTGATTGGCAATTAGAAATCTGTGTGGGTAGAAAATAGGATTGCCTTTTGTTTATATCTTGATATGTGAGTTTTCAAATCAGCATGATGCATACATGAAATTTTGATTTCAATAGAGCTAAACTTTTAGTGATTTAACAGCAAGCACATATGTTACAAATAAATAATTCAGTGTGTGAAAAAAAAAATGACAGTAATCGCACCAGCAGGGACACAGACAGGATGGCTGTAAAATTTCACAAAATTACTACCCCAAAAAAATAGTATGGAATCAATACAGCACCTCTGCAGTTCCCAACAAGAACTGTACATCACACGTTTCATAAGCCTGCCATTTATGGCAGGACTACAATTCAGAAGTCTGTCTTCAAGGTCAGTGCACAGAAATGCATAACCTATAAAGGAGTAAAGAACACAAAACCTGGGCCCCTGTACAATAGAAAAAAAAATTATTCGACCAGATGTTATTTTTCAACCTGTTTTCTGTATCCGAATGGGTTTCTGATTTGGGAAATGCTTGAGAATATGAATACAGTGATAGATGTGTAGGCTCCAACAAGTATTTGGAGATTAAAGCCAGACTTACAAATGAATGAATGTCATGTAATGTGTTAGAAAGCAATTACAGTTTATTTTATTTACAGAAAGGTCTGTACTCTTAAAAATGGACAGGATTACCATTTACACACCTTGTGGTGGGCAAATGTCATTGAACATGTCCAAATTACAGTAATTGTAATTACAGTTTTTCTCAATTGCTTGGCACGTTTTTCGAATGATCCTTAACATTTTGTAAATAAGGCGGGGGACATTCCCGTGCAGGGCTTATAGTGCCAGACTAAAATGCATGTTTGAGCTGCTTTAATAAAAAAACTAAAAAAACTTGCATTGACATACAGTATCTTAACAGATCAGTGCAATTGTTTTGTCTCAAGAAGCACACCAGTGTTGTTTTTTGTAAGGTATGCTTGTCAAAACTACTTAAATGTCCTAATATAACTAAGGCATTGTCCTGGATTAATCTAAACCCTGTCGAGGAAATTGCCCCTTAAAGTTTTTCAGACCACTGATTTTGCCCAGTCTGTTCCAGTTTTGCTCAACCGTAGTTTATAGTCATAAGATAAAGTCTTGTAGTGTGTGTGGTGTTAAATGATTCAATCTCAAATTTAAGAGCCAGTCATTGCCTGTTGTCCTCACAACAATTTTATTAGCAATGTTTAGTATTTGCAACTGGCAACAGCAATGCCATCACTGCTTTTTTGGAGATGGTATACAGACAGACAGAAGAGAAAAAATAAGTTTGTGGAGTAAGATAGCTACAATAACATAAAGTTTAATCTGCAAGTATTTAATAAATACTGTAGTGTTATTATCTACATATTTCAAAAAGAATATTTAACTGAAAAAACTAATAGCTAATAAACCTCGAGCAGCTTGTTTATATTATTACATAGTTCAATAACTTTTGTTTTGGTTTGAGCTCTAATGTCTGTTGGGAGTGAGGTTTACTTTTACTGCACAGCTCTTACTGACTAGCTGTTACAAAAACGTAATAAATAATTTAGGGAACCTGAACTGTACATGCCAGAATGCATTCCTTCTTTATACTTTGCACCAGACATGCAAAAACACTTGTTTAAATCATAATATTGAATCGAAAAAAATGCAATGCACAACATACTCTCAATATAACAGTAAATAGGCAATATATACAGGGTTCCCACAGGTCCTTGAAATTCTTGAAAGTTTATGAATATGGGTGAAAAAAATGCAACTTCCCTGGGAAGTTTTTGAAAATATACATACATAGATAAAGGTCATTGAAAGTGCTTGAATCTATTTTATGCAAGAAGTTTTCTGGGGAAAAATCCATTTTATTCCCTGTGTATTGTAGGATAATATCATAAAATTCTAGATCTTTTAAGAACACATTCTAAACTGTTCGCTTTAAATGCTTATATCTTCTGTATGCAAATGTTGATTCATACCAAAATGCTTTTTTGCATAGTTGTGTTTAACATGAAAATGTCTTGGGTTACGTATGTAACTGTTGTTCCCTGAGAGGGGGGAACAAGGCACTGCGTCTCCCTTGCCATACCTCCTGCGTCCTTGTAACAGCATCTTTGGCAATATTTCAGATAGCGATATACTTCCTGGCTCCCGCATCACCCTGTTTTCGTCGTTAAGCCTCACCATTGGTTGAATTTGATATACACATTCAGACGCACTTAACCTTGGAGGTGTCTCCAAAATGTCGCCGCAGTGACGCAGCGCGAGTTCCCTCGAAAGAGAACTGTAACAATGTATCTTTAAAGGTAACACAATGTAACCTTGCTCTCACTTGAAATGTGTCCCCACATTTAGTCCTTAATTTGAGGGTATTGGACCTGGAAAGTCCTTGAAAGGTCCTTGAATTTGAAGTTAACTAAGGTGTGGGAACCCTGTATATGCCTACTTAGACAATAAGTCAAACTAAGAAAATTGTCTGTTTGCTTTCCTGCATCATCCTACGAGTTCCCCTCAATAACGACAGTAGTTTCTATTTTCTCAATAGTAAAATTTTTGGGATTTATTTTGTCACGGCCTGTAAAATATGATGATGTGCTGCTTGGGATCCTTTTCATTTATTATTTGGCTGTTTTCCCGGTGGTTGGCAACATTTGGAAAATCTGGGCTTGGATTAAAAAGGATCACGACATAACCTTGACATGCCGTCACTTATTGTCACAGGAGTGGAAGCGCTGACAGTAATACTCCATTTCTGATTTTACTGTTGTTTGCATTATTGTGTGGCAGTGTTTTTACTTATATTAAATTATCTTTATTTTAGGACGTTTGATGATCATTAATCATGGGGGAGATAAATTTGTCCCCACCGGGTATAAAAAATAATTCATCAGCGCCAAGGATATAAAGACCAAAAGTGGGGATAATCCCTGCCATCCCCCTCTTAGCAAATCACACCCTGGTTATGTCAATGAACAGAGTGCCGTCAGAATTACAACACAGTGAAAATGCTTAGCCATGTTGTCTAACAAGACTTTACACTTACAGATGGCAGTATTTCCTGATAATCTATGGCTTCATGACAATGATGGAAATGTACAAGGCTGCGCTGTTTTTGTATGGCATATATCAACAGTACACTGTTGGAATGGAATATTGATTGCAGGATATTGGGCAGGATACCAACTACTGTATGCTTTTGTGTTGTCGGTTAACAAATTACAGTACAGTGTAATTCACAGAAAATGAAAAGGCAAGACACCACAGTGGAAATTAGTCATTTTAATTACCATCTCTAGTATATACTTTACCCAGATATATAATAAACAGATTAAAAAATATATTGAGAAAATGAAGGAAAAATGAATTAAAGTACATCACTTGCCATTTATTTAAAAAACATAACCAATAAAGTGTTACTGTAAATTTGGTTAAAATTGAATCAAAGCGTCATCCACTTGTGATCCGATCATCCAAAACACATCTTAATAATACCAGGTGTCCCTAACAATGGCCCTATAGAGGTATAATAGAAATGTATAGAAAATATGCTATGTAATATGTAATGGATAACCTATGCATCGAACTAATGACAGGATGTTTTGGGGTTAGGACTATTAAACAAAGAACAAGTATAATATAGACAGTTTCAGCAGTAACAATATTAACAAACGGCTTCAATAATCAGAGAATCAATACCAACAGAGTTCTTTTAAAGTAGTTTATGTATTATAACAAGCAAAATAAACAACAAGTAGATTACCGTAGTCCAGATCATAGCTAAAGCGTATCAAAAACTACACATTACTGCAAAAAATGTGTACTATATAACATACAGGTTATGACTAGTGGCTAAACTGAACTCTGGGACAAATACCTCATCGAAAATAACTACTATTTTGGTTTCCAAAAGACGAGGGGAGATGGCGATCATGGATCACCGCTATTTGAAGCAAGTTTGGCAGTCGATCTGTTGTTAAGATGGCATACATTATATAGTACACTTTTTACACCGTAACGTTAGCTAACGTAAGTCTAGATTTTGCTATGACTAAGGTAATCTACTTGTTGTTCATTTTGCTTGTTTTCAGAAATAAAGGTGAGATTTTTTAAAGCATTGCAGGACCTTTTACATTACATCATGAAGGCAGAATGTGCCCTAAATTTCTCCACAGTGGACTGTGTGGACCCATCCTGTTCAGGTCGTGGCTCTTGTCTCCATGGCCAATGCCACTGTACATCAGGCTGGACCGGAGTTAACTGTGAAACACAGCTGTCTGTCTGTCTGGAACACTGCTCTGGCCATGGCACATTTCAGAGTGAAACCAGCACCTGCATCTGTGATGTGAACTGGACCGGACCTGATTGCTCAACAGGTAACATGCTCATTCCTACTTATACTGGTGAACAATTAGATCTGGTCCTCGAATCGGATTGGATGAAAGGAGAGCTGATATTAAACTTAACAGTACTTGCTTTTCTGTTATTTTGGGATAGAAATGTCATATCGAGTTATGTGGATTTACTCAATGCTTGTTTTATTTACTTTATATTTGCAATGAATCAAAGCCAACATATCATAGTTTTATCTTAAACTTAAAATAATGCATACACTGTAAAACCTAAAAAGTTAACTCAACTCAAACCATTTGAAGAAACCGATTTTAAAACATATTTATTTTAGTACTGTGAACTTAAATATATTGAGTCATATGCAAATACTGTATGCACTTATATTTAAGTTCACAGTATTCATATGTATGTGTTTTAAAACTTAAATGGTTTAATGCAACCGGTTTCCTTAAATCAGTGGTTCCCTTTCAGTCGGTCACTACGACGTCACGTCGTGACCGACGAATTGGGAACCGCTCCGCGGGTGACCTATCTACTTCGAGAAACTATAAAAACGCCAATGAACTTGGCATGCAGGTATTTGCATAATGCCGGCGCCGCCCCGCCAGGTGCGTATATAAGCCGCAGGTGCACAATACCAAATTAGCTTTTTGCTTCGAAGCCGGCAGACATCTGCTCTCGAGAAGCGTATACTGATCTTCGTAGATCCCTGTTCTTGGAGGAAAAAGATCTCAGCTTGCTGAAGTTGGTTGGGCAAAGACACCTCAGCGGAGGCTCGCAGTGTTTTCTCCACCCTTTTCTCTCTCTCTCTCTCTCTGTCTCTTTTAGGACTTGAGTTGAGTGAGTGCGTTTGCCTCTCCCTGTGTGTTTCACCAGCTCGCACAAAAAGAGTGATTTCCCTAAAAGAGCAGCACGTTTGAGCTTTGTGTCTTTTTAAAGACAGTCACTCATTCGTGTCACGGTCGGGTGCGTCTTTTTAAAGATGGCATTCCGCCCGTGTTCCGTTTCTGGATGCGGTGTGTTCATCGCTCCCCGGGATGGCCACGAGCGCTGTGTTTCGTGTCTGGGGCTCCAGCACGCAGAGGCAGCGTTGCGTGATAGTTCATGCTCCACTTGTGAGGGCATGACTATGGCGGATTTGCGGAGACGGGTGTCGTTTCTCCGGGAACGGCACCCGCCTTCCAAGTCTGGTGCTGCTAAGGGCGCAGCTACCAAACTTGCGAAGGATGACCTCCGTATAACGGTGCTGGGTCGGTCTGCTGGTTCGTCCAGCAGCTCCCAGCGCCCTGATCCGTTGCCAGCGGAGGTCCCGATGGAGACGAGCGGCCCGTGTTCTACGGTGTCCTCGCGCTCTGTCGAGCCTCCACCGGACGCGATGTCCACCGTAACGTCGTAGGGGGGGTTGTCAGCCTCGGACGTCGATCCAGATCCGCTCCCGCCTTCGGGTCGGGTTGCGGGTCCTGCGTTCGACCCCGAGATGGCAGCCATGCTCGCTCGGGCGGCGGCGGCGGTCGGCTTGGAGTGGACTGAACCTCCCCCACCTGAACCGTCCCGCCTCGATGATTGGTACTTCGGGGGTGCCAGGGCTTCTCAGTCCTCGCCCCCGGTGCCCTTCTTCCCCGAGGTACATGAAGAGCTGACGCGGTCGTGGAAAACCCCGTTTTCCGCCCGGAACCGGCCGTTTCAGCCTTCACCCCTCACCTCTCTCGAGGGTGGAGATGCCAGGGGGTATACTGGTATCCCGTCAGTGGAGCGGCCGGTCGCGATGCAGTTGTGTCCGGCCGGTGTCGCTTCCTCCTGGCGGGACCAGCCTACTCTCCCCTCACGGGCTTGTAAGCAGTCTTCGGCGCTGACCGGTGCTGCTTACAAAGCTTGTGGGGAGGCAGCCTCTGCCCTGCATGCCATGGCATTGCTGCAGGTTCATCAGGCTAAGGCTCTGAGGGACCTGCACGCGGGAGGTCACGACTCGGCGGAGTTCTCTGAACTGCGTGCGGCCACTGATCTGGCGCTTCGTGCGACCAAGGTCACCGCACGCGCCGTCGGGCGTGCGATGTCTACCCTGGTAGTCCAGGAACGCCATCTCTGGCTGTGTCTGGCGGACATGAAGGATGCTGATAAAACCCGGCTCCTGAATGCTCCGGTTTCCCAGACCGGCCTGTTCGGCGAGACGGTCGAGGAGTTTGCGCAGCAATTCTCCGCGGCCAAGAAGCAGACTGAGGCCATAGCTCAAATCATGCCACGTCGGAAGCGTCCTGCGCCTGCCCCATCCACGTCGGCGCCTCAGCCTGCTCCTCGCCGAGGGCGTCCTGCGGCGGCCGCCTCCGTTCCTCCCCGGGGCTCTTCTAAGAAGCGAGGAACCGGTCGTCAGCAGCCCGCCCCGCCCGCTCAGCCCGCTCCGAAGGGTGGAAAGAGGAGATCGAAGCGGCCCTGAGACGGGCGACCTACAGATGGAGGGGATCGCTCTTCGGGAGATGGTGAAGGCACCACTCCCCCCACCGGAGGAGGGCCGGTTGGGGAATCTTTTGTTTCATTTTTCTGTTCCGCCGACTTTTCAGTCGGCACCCACAAATTCACAAAAAGAGCGAATTCCACTTCCATCTCTAGGTCTTCAGATGAGCGCCGGAGATACGAGCGGGCTCATAACCCCCCCTCGTTCTCCGACTCATCAGAGGAGAACGAGAGCGGCGCTCGGGCTCATAACCCCTCCGCGCTCTCCAACTTCTCAGGCGGTAGGAGACAGCTACGGGCTCATAACCCATCGTCTCCCTCCTCCTTCGCCAGAGGGTGCATCGAGTGGCGAGAGGTGTCTTCAGCAGAGCCTCCCTTACTCAACCACCCAGCAACGGACTCAGGTGAGTGTTATCACACACAACACTGCTGTCGGTGCGGCCGTTACGCACACACCGGCGATCACCTCCGTTGCGCCCGCCGCGGGTACACCGATCGTGCCTTTAGTCCCCCTCGCACGGTGTCTGGGGGCGTGGAAACAGCTTCCCAGCCCGTCGCGTTGGCTTTTACGCACGATTCGTCTCGGCTATGCGATCCAATTTGCCCGGCGTCCCCCCAAATTCTCCGGCGTTCGTTTCACTACGGTGAGAGCTGCCGATGCGCACGTCCTCCGTGCGGAGATCGCTGTCTTATTGGCGAAAGACGCGATCCAGCCGGTCCCTCCAGCCGAGATGAGGTCGGGGTTTTACAGCCCTTACTTTATTGTACCCAAGAAAAGCGGCGGCTTGCGACCGATCCTGGACCTGCGTTCGCTGAACCGTGCACTTCACAGAATGCCGTTCAAAATGCTGACGCCCAAACGCATATTTCCATGCATTCGTCCGAACGATTGGTTCGCATCTATCGACCTGAAGGACGCGTACTTTCATGTATCGATTCTCCCCCGGCACAGGCCGTTTCTCCGCTTTGCGTTCGAGGGGCGAGCATACCAGTACAAAGTCCTCCCATTCGGGCTCTCTCTGTCGCCCCGTGTATTCACCAAAGTAGTGGAGGGGGCTTTAAAACCCCTGAGAGAGAGAGGTGTGCGCATTCTCGCGTATCTGGACGATTGGCTAATAATAGCTCAAACACGTCAGACGCTGTGCGATCACAGAGATTTAACTTTAAAACACCTCGCTCGTTTGGGTCTTCGGGTCAACTGGGAAAAGAGCAAGCTTTGCCCCGTGCAGAGAATCTCTTTTCTCGGTATGGAACTGGACTCAATCGATTTGACAGCTCGTCTAACAGAAGCGCGTGTACAGTCGATTCTGACTTGCCTGAATACATTCAAGAGCAAGAGCGCGGTCCCGCTGAAACAATTTCAGAAGCTTTTGGGGCATATGGCAGCAGCCGCAGCTGTAACTCCGCTCGGACTGCTCCATATGCGACCGCTTCAGCATTGGCTTCACGATCGAGTCCCGATGAGAGCGTGGCTGCGCGGCATTCACCGTGTTATCATTACACCTGCGTGTCGTCGCACTTTCACTCCGTGGTCAGACCGTGCGTTTCTCCGAGCCGGTGTGCCTCTGAGACAGGTCTCCAGGCATGCAATAGTATGCACAGATGCTTCGGACACGGGGTGGGGGGCCACGTACGATGGGCTTGCGGCTTCGGGGGTCTGGACGGCACCCCAGCTGCATTGGCACATAAATTGCCGAGAAATGTGGGCTGTATATCTTGCGCTCGTCCGTTTCAGCAACGAGTTACAGGGCAAAGATGTATTAGTTCGCACAGACAACACTGCGACCGTGGCGTACATCAATCGTCAAGGCGGTTTACGCTCGCGTCACCTGTCGCATCTCGCCCGTCATCTCCTCACTTGGAGTCAGAAGAATTTGAGGTCTCTTCGTGCCATTTACATCCCGGGCACGCTCAATGTAGAGGCGGATGCGCTCTCTCGGGCTGCGCGTCCCGGCGAATGGCGACTCCACCCCATTGCGGTTCAGCAGATTTGGAGACGTTTCGGCAAAGCGCAGATAGATCTGTTTGCTTCCCCAGAGACGACCCATTGTCGCCTGTTCTATTCACTAGCCGACGACTCGCTCGGCGTGGATGCATTGGCACACAGCTGGCCGCGAAACATGCGCAAATACGCGTTCCCTCCGGTGAGCCTCATTGCGCAAACCCTATGCAAAATCCGGGAGGACGAGGAGAGCGTGCTGTTGGTGGCACCGTATTGGACAACCAGGAGTTGGTTTCCAGAACTCTCTCTCCTCGCGACAGCCCCTCCTTGGAAGATTCCCCTGAGGAAGGACCTTCTTTCTCAACAAGAGGGCACATTATGGCACCCGCGCCCCGACCTGTGGAACCTCCATGTGTGGTCTCTGGACGGGGCACGGAGGATTTGAGTGATTTACCGCAAGAGGTATCTAACACTATTGCTGCAGCGCGAGCCCCGTCTACGAGACAGGCTTACGCGCTTAAATGGAACCTGTTTGTCGACTGGTGTTCTTCCCAAAGTGAAAACCCCCGAGAATGCCCGATTAGTGTTGTGCTTTTATATCTCCAGCGCCGTTTGGAGAATAGGCTGTCACCATCCACTATTAAAGTCGATATCGCTGCGATATCAGCTCACCATTCACACGTAAACGGTAGAACAGTGGGTCAGCACGACCTGGTCATTAGATTTCTCAGAGGCGCTCGAAGACTGAATCCTTCGCGTCCTCCCTCTATTCCTCCTTGGGACCTGTCCTTGGTGCTGAAATCACTCCAGGAAGCCCCATTTGAGCCTCTGCATAGTGTGAGTGTTAAATTTCTTACTATGAAAACATTAACTCTCCTTGCTTTGGCTTCTGTTAAGAGGATAGGGGATATTCATGCATTTTCGGTTGATGAATCGTGCCTTCAGTTCGGGCCGGCTGCATCCAGCGTAACACTGAGACCCCGGCCCGGCTTTGTGCCCAAAGTTCCCACCACTCCTTTCAGAGATCAAGTGGTGAACCTCCAAGCGCTGCCTTTGGAGGAGGCAGACCCAGCCACGGCTTTGTTATGCCCTGTTCGTGCACTACGTGTGTGTATATAGACAGGACGCAAAGCTTTAGGACCTCAGATCAGCTCTTTGTTTGTTACGGTGGTCAGCAGAAAGGAAAAGCTGTCACCAAGCAGAGGATGTCCCATTGGATTGTGGATACTATAGCCCTTGCATATCAAAAGCAGAATGTGCCTTGTCCGTTTAATTTACGTGCCCACTCTACACGCAGTGTGGCATCATCTTGGGCACTGGCTCGCGGTTCCTCGCTAACAGATATTTGTAGAGCTGCAGGCTGGGCGACACCTAATACGTTCACAAGATTCTATAGTGTTCGTGTCGAACCGGTTTCCACTCGGGTTCTTTCTACTAACTAGTTAAGAATGCCGAGGGTCGGCTCGTGTGTCGGCTTGGAGCCTCTATTTTGGTGCTGCACATCTGCACCAATATGGAAGGCCATCGGGGCAAAAACGTCAAAAAAACTGTTTTTGCCTCTCCTCCACCGCCCTGATAGCTGGTGTTGCGGAGCTTCCGCTGTCAACCTATCACTGATGTATTCTCTGTAAACCTGTGTAGGCTAGGCGTCCACATTTGTCCCCTACGTGGGGTTCATTTGTGTGTATACTCCGTGGGGTACTAATCCTCCACGTTTTCCTTAGCAGAGCCTGCTCTGCATCTCTCTGCATACTATGTTTTGTTCAGAGACTTTTTATGAGCAACCTATAGGTTGTTTCATATTTTTATGTCATCCATTCAACCTTCTTAGGGGATGGCTTCCGCAGTGTTCTAGCTCCGCTCAGTTTAGACGCTTCCCCAGTTCGCTGCTTCACTATCGTGGGTTAAGGAACAGGTAGTGACCGGCCTTCTGCATTTCGCCTTAGGTTCCGCCCCCTATGTGGAGGGCGGAGGGCTTTACAGACACTGGAAGGGTTCAGCTGCAGTGGCGTTTTGGTAGGGATTCCCAATTCGTCGGTCACGACGTGACGTCGTAGTGACCGACTGAAAGGGAACGTCTCGGTTACGTATGTAACCCTCGTTCCCTGAAGGAAGGGAACGGAGACGTCACGTCCCGTCGCCACAGTTTGCTGTTCCATTGCTGTTTTCAGGCCGGGCACTGCTGCTCGGCTTCTCAGCAATAATATAGCTAATTTGGTATTGTGCACCTGCGGCTTATATACGCACCTGGCGGGGCGGCGCCGGCATTATGCAAATACCTGCATGCCAAGTTCATTGGCGTTTTTATAGTTTCTCGAAGTAGATAGGTCACCCGCGGAGCGGTTCCCAATTCGTCGGTCACGACGTGACGTCTTCGTTCCCTTCCTTCAGGGAACGAGGGTTACATACGTAACCGAGACGTTCTCAAACTTTTTCCGCATGCGGCCCCCCTTGTGTACGGTGCATTCCTTCGCGGCCCCCCCAAAGAAAATTTATGACAAAAACTGTTCTAAAATGTAACATTTTAATTAAACAAAACATATTAAGTTATAGAAAGTAGTGCTGTTGGTTAGTAGCCTTTTTTAGGTCAATTACACAGAATTCATGATAAATGAATGTATTTTATAAAATGTCATAAAACTGGGGGCCCCCTGGCACCATCTCACGGCCCCCCTGGGGGCCCCGGACCCCAGTTTGAGAAGCACTGCCTTAAATGGTTTGAGTTGAGTTAACTTTTTAGGTTTTACAGTGTAATATTAATCTATGTTTTGACCACAAACATAAATAACACAATGAAAACTGACACATGGTAAACCCATCATTAATTTGCAGGTCTGTGCTTTAATATGTTGTCTTAAGTGCTATTAGGGGCACAAATGCTTATGCTACTATTTTGATTTGGCTGCCTTGAACGAATTTCAATCACCTCAGCATTTCCTGTGAAAATGACACATCTGTATGTAGCACATTAATCTTACAGAAATGGTGAGAACCATCACATGCTCTATTCTCTTGGTGATGCCTATAAGTAACTGGTGAAAAGAAAGAGAAATGTAGGTGTCAGGTGGGTTCCTGAGAGAATGAGTTTGTGAATTATGCCACCCCAAAAGTTTATGACAACGATATATGGGAATCTGTAATGTAAAGTTATTTTGCAGTTATCAGGATGTGTTACTATTTCAAATCCAGTATAATGTGCTATATATGCTACAGTATGATCTGTTAAAATGCATTTTTATACAGTATGTAGGTTTACACAATGTATGAAACACTATACTTGATTTTCATAAGCAATAGATTGTTTAAAATGATAACAGCGATGATATTATGAAAAACTAATCATGCAATTTAGGCTCAAAACAAAGTTGTTGTTTAATCCTTAGTAAAGCTGCTAAACCATCATCTTTTCAGAGTAATTGTGGGTTTACAGTTGGACTACTTCTAGCTGCTGCTCTGGTCATGAGAACCACGGGAGTCCACTTGCTTGCACAGTTGGGGTTTTGTCTCTTCATTACCTCCACCGTTTCACCTCAATTAAATAAACCTTAATTAACGGGTGTGTGGCGTAGATCGACCCGCCTCCCGCTGGAACCTGGAAGTGCTAAAAACAGATAAACACCTTGCAGCTAATGAAAAATTGATTACATTGACTGGCGTGGAAAAAAAAAGTATAAGATTGAATGATTTAACCACCCCTTCACCCTTTTAAAACAATTTAATATTCTAGAGAGCCAGCGCAACCTAATCAGACCCTCCAAGGTCTCGCAATTGAAGAAAAATTCCTCTTCAGGGGAACGGCGGCGAGGCTCGTGTGTGCAGACATCAGAGCGACTTAACTCGCAAGACACTCGGTTTATCTATTTGTTTATTTATTTATTTCTGTGCCAGGAGGACTTGTTTCTTGTTTTCACTCTTGACAAAATAAAATGGCTTAATGGAAGACCAGCTCTGAACTTGCCTGAAAGGTTGCCCTAGGCAGCAATGAAGAACTTTGGAAAAGTCACGGGTGTAATTTCTTTGCAATGATAAATCGTCTCCAGCATGGCCTTATAAAATCAAAACTGCCCTGGGCGGTGTTATTTTGAAGGGGTTTAAGGAGTCATTGAGGTGATACTTCTAAGGACATAATGATTAGTTCAAATGAAGGTGGATGGGAGCACGTCGGGTCTGTTTCCCTTGTTATCTGTCATCTGACTGTTTGGATGGGCCTACGCATTGCCATCTGGTTGCAGCATGCTTTGAAACTAATGGAGAATTTCTCTTCCCTGAATGATTCTATAGCCGAATTTCAAACTTAGAAAATACCTGCTTTATATGAATTTATGCAAGAAATCCACACAGAAAGTGTAAATGCTTTCGAAACGCAGACGCAATGAGCCGTGTGACGCATGCAGATGTAATCTTGGAAATAGGAACGCTCTGAATCTTGACCCGTGGGTTGTTTAAATACATGCATATCGGCGTCTGACTGCGAAACAGACATGCAGATGTAATTTTACACTGTGCATGTTAATTCATTTAGATTAATGGATTGCAGCCCACTGGGAAATTTTAAGTTGAAGGTAAATTGAATGTATAATATAAACTGAGTAATGAAGTTGTTATAGCACCATCTATGGACTTAAGTCTTTCTAATGTGGATGTCTCTCTAGAATAAGAGAGTGCACAGTGTTTGCTGACACTTGCAGAATTATGAGCATGCTTTATGGGTGTAATTATCTATTAAATATCCCAAAAACACTGTTTGGCATGCAGCCATATTATAAAATTCAATTAAACATCCTAAGCTTCCTTGGCCTTTAACCTTCAAACTGAATGGTTTCTTATGAGTCTTGTTGGCTGCACATTAGAAAATGGAAATAGGCTACGTTTTATTAAGGTTTTTTTATTTTTTTGTACAAGAAACCTTTTAGTTCTGGTTTAGAATTTTTAAAAGCGCAAAATGTTATGGCACAAAAAGAAACACAACACACAGTTTAATATTTGCTGCTTGCCCTTGAAAATGTGTACAAGACACAGATTATGAATATTTGTTCGTGTGTTCAGCATTTGTTGATAGATGCTCTGGAGAGCTCCAGAAATGTTAGCAATCACAGCTTGCAGGATGACAAGTTCAAAGCCATTGTGTATTGGTGTTAGCACTAAACTATCAGCGGATTACTGCCAATTTTATACCCCAACAATATAAACACTGTACAATCCATCAGTGATAATAAAAGTGCCAAAGATGCAATCAGTGATAGCACTTATAATTTTGCAGGGTGCTGTTGTAAAAGAGATTAAATTTTATATTTGTTTCGCCAAAACAGAAACTCTCCAGATGAGAGGTTTTCAACGAGGGTCCACCAAATATAGGTGTTGCATCTTGGCATCGCTGTGAAAAACCTTTTGTGTTTGTAAGAGTGGAAATGACACGTTCAATTAGCTGGGTTTGGATATTAATCCTCTATTAACCAGGAAACAAATCTGCATTGATATAGTTTTCATAAATTGTGTTTTTATGACTAAAATCAGTATTGACTCACACACTGCTTTCCTTGTTTAGAAATGTGTACAACAGATTGCAGTTCTCACGGCGTATGTGTCGGAGGTGTGTGTCGGTGTGCAGACGGCTGGTCGGGGACAGGGTGTGAACAGGAGGTCTGTCAGTGTGGGGAACATGGCGTGTGTCGCAAAGGAAAGTGCGAGTGTCACCAAGGTTGGACTGGAGAAAACTGCAATATTGGTAAGTGATTAAAAGTGTAATGAAGTGTCATATTGTTTGGAATTTTGACAGTAGTTATCAAATCAAATGTGTATTGTCAACATTAATATTGCATTTGTTCATATTTCATGAATTTATTATGAGACCTCACAGGTTTTTTAATTAACTCTGAATAGTTGATTTTTACAGTACACAGATATTAATAGGGCTAAATTAAGTGTGGATGACTAATTTCTTTTCTTTTTTATTTCACTCTTACCACTTCAGCTCATTTTCTGGACAGTAAAATAAAAGGTACAGTGGCTTTTTTCATCATGTTTTGCATTGTGTGAATACACATTCCCTCTTATAATAAATAAATAACTATTTAATAACATTTTTCAGGAATAAACTTTTCTTAAATCAAACAGGAGCTTATCAGGCGTAGAAAATGAATATAAATGAAAAGCATCCCTGGTTTTCTCTAATCGAGCTCTTGAACAGAACAATGCAAATATCATGAAATGTCATATTTACTGAGGAGAGGGTACGGCGCAGCATATTAGGATGTGTAACCAGCGCTGGCTGTCTGGGCTGAAATGACTGACACTAAAATCACTGCATCTGCAGTATAACACCCCATGTTTAATTCTCTTCCCTGAATGTCTCTTCATGATAGCAGACTGGATAGGATACAGAGGTAAAGGTCATGCTGCCCTGAAGAGAGCATGTGGCTCTGACCCCTCTGTCTCTCAAGCATGACATTCATTATGTCTATGTACTGTGTATTAATGTCTCCCTACTTGTACATCTATTCGATTCCAGGTTTCCTGTTTTGTAAAGTGTAACTGTAGGCATACGCAGACACACGCACACAGTCATCAGTCAGTCCATGCACATACTGTATACGTTCACATTACTGTCCCAAATTCCCATTGTTGTGCATCTCACTGTCTTTTAATGTAATATTCAGCAGCTGCTAAGCTCCTATACTGTAGTTTAGTGTTTCCCTTTCTTATTTCCTTTGGTCTCACACATTCTGTGACAAAGGATACGATGGAGCACTACTGTGTGATAAACTACCTCCGCACTTGTGCTGTTCAACTCAGCATGCTGTTGATTCACATGGACCCTGCTAATTTGAGGTTATTTCCCAAAAGAAGTTTAACGATTACCTCCAAATAAACGTTTGATAACTTAATAATTTCAAGATATTTATAACATGTTTATCTACAATATTTCCCCAAACAGATAGAATGGAAAGAAATAGGAACACAGAATTTGTCATTTATCTTAAGATACCAAAAGGTAGATATATTATGTCCACAAACCGTTTCATGTGAAATTACAGCTGTCCCTGAGTCCTGTCCAATGTCCTTAAAATGTCCAGTTCCCAACGTTTGATTGATTAAGACACATTCACCATGTTCCCCCCTCATAAGTTTACACACTGTAAGTTTTAAAAAACTTCTCTAATCCATGACACATCCTAAGCCCACTGATAGATCAGTCTATGTAACTGATGAATTTGTCCCGGTAGACAGTTGTCCAGGGTTGTGCAACAACAACGGCAGGTGCATTCTGGACCAGAACGGATGGCATTGCCTCTGCCAGTCTGGATGGAGAGGGGTGGGGTGTGATGTCGCCATGGAAACCCTTTGCTCAGATGGCAAGGACAACGAGGGCGGTAGGAAAATTATGTGAAATAAAGAACTTAATGTTTATGCTTATAGTAATTATATAACTTCTTGTACAACTAACAGTGTTTACAGTATCTGTAAACACCATCTTTACAATACTACACATACTATAGAGAAATAATTCCTTGTCTATGTTTTTTTTTAGATGGCTTGGTGGATTGTATGGACCCAGACTGTTGCATTCACAGCAGCTGTCAGGGTCAGACATACTGCCGCGGTGCTCCGGATCCCAACACAATGCAACACCAGAGCTCATCTACCCCAGGCTCTCTGAGTTTCTATCAACGTGTCAGTTTTCTGGTGGCGCCAGGGGGTACTCATACTTTGCCAGGGGAAAACACTTTCAACAACAGGTTGGGAGCTTTTGAACTGTAAAATATGGTCAACTAGGTTTTGATATGGGGACACTTAAAGGAATTATAACCTATCTGTGTGGCTTTTTCAATCAAAAGCCTAGAAGCTGTGTTTTTTGTGTGAGTTAGGTAATAACCTGATTTTTTATGACTTTATGTAGTAATTGTATTTTATAATTTCATAAGGTCATAAAATGTGTAGTTTATAGTTAAGTAATTAGAAAATTACTGTGTCTATTACATAAAAGTGCCGGAGTGTCTATTTACACTGAGTGCAAATCGCTTCCCTTGTTGGCAAATGCTATTTACACTTGCTCTGCCCACCAACGTCTGTTTGAAGCGCTAAGGTTTAAAAAAGACATAAAAAGGCGTTTATTTTCAATAAAAATTAAGAAAATGTTTGGATAGTGGAAATAAAGTGTGTAATGAGTTGTAAGGCTGTTGAAAGGAGGGCTTTTATTCTCAATATGCATCATCCATATGATAATTTTAATAAATATAATAATTTATACTTTATGGTGCAAGTAAAATCTGCCAATATAAATAGCATCTAATTACTATTTACACTTATTGCAAATTTTATCATGTTTGATTTATTAAATAAATAATTCATATTTTAATAGCATATCGCTTAGATAAGCCGATAACACTTTACTTGAAGGGGTGTCATTAAGTGTCATTCGCTCAATTATGTCATTTTTAATGCAAAGATGACATTGTTTGAGATGTCTTTATTATGATAACTTGACATTACCAAGACAACATAACTTCTGTCATAAATCTGTCATAAACATGACATAGTAGATTAATTATCAAACTTAAGAAACTACCAAGCTTTAGCTTCAATATGTACCACTGTAGTTGAGGTCAAGAAAAATATTCATGACGCTGTTATAATACAACTTGACAGAGTATTAACACTGACATTTGACAATGACATTTTAATGAAACTCAATTTGTATCCCTTGTAAAAAGTGGTCTGAAAAATATTCATGACACAATTATAATGGCCTTATGACAGCCAATGTCAAAACCAACCACGTGACAGGTTAATGTACTGTTAACCCAAAAAGCTAGGTTGTATCTTAAGTTTGATCATTCATCTGCTATAACATGCTTATGACAGATTTATGACAAGTTATGATATATTGTTTTTTTTTGTCAAGTCATAAACGTGCAAACAAAAATCTTCTTCATGTTCATGACACGTGTCATGTCATGATTATGAAGGTGTTATATCATTCTTATGCACACCCCTTCAAGTAAGGTGTTACCAACAATTTTTTTGATATTGTCACTTAGTGTACATAAAAAAAATGCCTCTATATTTTTACTTAGTGTAAATATATCGATTGCTATTTGCATTTAGTGTAAATGGATTGGTGCAGGTATTGCATATTTTTGTAGGCCAACCCGGAAGTTAGCGCGACACTGTATTCATATTTCCTATAGACTTTTGGATTATCACAGAAAAGTGAAAGGTGTTTAGCAACTCTATAGTAGCAATTGCTATTTGAACCTAGTGTAAATATTATCTAATGCTATTTGCACTTACTGTAATAGGCCCTACCAAAGAATATATATATAAAATATTATGCTTCCTTTGAAGTATTGACACGTGGCTTGTTTTCCTGATAATGTGCTAATTCATATTTTATTTATAATCAATTATACAACATATTAAAATGTATATGCATTGAAATTCCTTCAGGCGAATTATTGCGATGCTGTTTGATGTGTTTCACAATCTTCCAGAGGTTTTGTAACATTTTGGGGTCATAGATCTAACAGCATGGAAAAACAGAGCGAGGCTCTCACACTCCCACAGAATAAACAATAGGGTTTACCCCCTTTGATTTGAATTCAGATCCCACAGTTCTCCTTTTGAAGACTTTATGTTGTCCTATCTAATTTCTTCTGCCTTTATAGTGCAGATACAAAAAGTCACAGAAACTGTTGGTATGAGCTGTACGTAAAGCTAACAAAGCTTACACTTTTGGAAATGATTACTTTTTCTAGTGGAAAATTGAGCGACTCACCTTTGCAACTCTACAATTCGGATTCTCGAAAGAATACAGTTTACGCCCTTCGGCACTTTTCAGGCAAAGTTAACAATGTGAATGTTGCTGCATGTTCTTACTTTCTTAGAGTAGGACAAGCTGAGAATAATTTGCTAGATCCTCCTGGTATTTTACTGATGAAACGTTTGATTATGTCTTGATGAGGAAACATCTCATCCCGCCCATCTGCCAGGGGGTTCCTTTTGTTCTCACATTCAGGAATTATCGTGCAATTACTCTAAAGATGCAAAATTGCAGGTCAGCCACTAAATGGTTCTTAGTAAAGTAATTTGTGCTGTAATTATGCCTGTTCAAACTATCAAAACAGAGTAGAGAAAGGTCAGATGTGTCAGAGGTCACAATGATTATACAGTGAAGAATGGGAAAACCTGGACACTTTAAATATATGATCTCCATCCAATATTATTGACCTTGAAACCAGCAGGCTTGAAGGGATATTTCACCCAAAAATGAAAATTCTGTTCTCATTCACTTATCCTCATAGTTTTTTAAGTTGTTTTAAAAATACTGTATGAATAATATTTTGTCATACTATGGAAGTCAATGGTTTCTTAAAATATCTTTCTTTATATATAAAATATCAAATTTACACAATTTGGAAGAACTTGAGGATTTCATTTGTAGGTGAACTATCCCTATAACTGCTATTCATTCCAGATATCTGTTTTTTTGTACTGAATTTACATGAGCGTTAATTATGTTTACAGCTTGGTGTCAGTAGTGCGAGGGCAGGTGGTGACCACTGACGGCACTCCTCTGATTGGGGTAAACGTGACTCTTCTGCATTTTCCACAACTGGGTTATACCATCACCAGACAGGATGGCATGTACGTATACATAATGTTTACACAGGCATTTACATACCCTACAGTATGTATACAAACATAATTATGCAAATACCCAAGTTAGTCAGTGAGAAACCTTTTTGCATAGCTGATGCAAATTTGTGTACTCACTGCTTCCCACGCACACACAAACATATTTTAACCTCAAACCCAATGCCAATGTTCCTGTCCCTCCCAGGCGACACATGTCAGAATGACCTACAGTGTGATGCTTTTAATGCTTCAAATTGGATCTATCATCTTTGTATTATAGTGGTGATACACATACATGAAATTATTCAAATCTCATGGAAACTTACTTTGGAGTCCACACGTAGGAGTTAAACTGTATTAAATCAGTAAAACTTTAAAAGTTGAACTTTTAATTTTTGAGTTGATTCTGTGTCTTGCCGACCTTCTTGTACTTCTGTAATAATCCCTTTAGTCATTATAAGTGATTACATGGATGGCAGTTAATGTGAGTCATCTACTTGGAGTCACGCATATCAGGATACCAGTTCATACAGTATATGTGTGTGTGGTGGCCAGATGCTTTTCACTGAGGTGTGACCATAATCACATACTGTATATATTATACAATTTTCTCCACAATAGGTAAATGAAAGTTTTAGAGACAGCTGTAGAGAAGTGGTGCCGATGTTGGGATTATCTGATATTTCCAAATCCCTCTTAAAAACCTGCACACAGGAGAGCGGGCTTCAGATAATCGTGCTTGTTCAGGGATGGTTTCTGCGTCTGGTCGCTGAGCGTGTCCGAAGGGAAGCAGGGAAAAAACAGCTTTAAGGGCTGATGGTCTGGAACGGTGGCCAACCACGGCCAGACTTAAAAGGCGACAAGCAGTTCGAATTTTAAGGAAGGGATGTGTGTTTGTGACTATGGCTGGGTATGTGTGTGTGAAGATGCTGCATCGTTCATCTCTCCCCTCGAGGCCCGGGATGTGAGCCGCTCATATAAAGCACGACTTCAAAGAGACGCCCCTTCATTTCCAAATCTGTGCCTACCTCCTCACTATGCCACGCTAATTAAAACAGGTCCTGTGCTAACTTTTGCCACTTAATCTGTCACCCAAATTCCCCTTAATGTTAAAAGTTACATCACATGTCTAACCTTCCTCTCATTAATAATAGATCATCTAAGTGTACTGCTGATGAAACCAATTGCCTGCACTATTATTCAGCTCTGTTATTTTCATTAGCTATTTAAGTTGCACGCCGCTACAAACGGCTACATTTTAGCAGAGCATATGAAATTGCAGACTAACCAAAGTGTGATGAAGCTAACAAAGCATGTAATTTGTAGAAGGCCCGTGAACTTGTCAATATGATATCAGGAAATTGCAAATTACAGCTAGTCTTTATGTGCCCTCTCACAAACAATGCAAACTTTCTGGAATCCTACGCTCATACAAATTGTGAAATAGGCTGAAAGCAAATCAATATTTCGTTTATGTATTCGGCAGACGACATATGGTACACTGCAGGATATACTCTTTTTGTCACTGCATGTGGAAATTGAACCCAATTATTTACCAGACTAAGCCACAGGGCCATACATTATTCAAATATACAGTATACTGTAGTTTAACATAACCTCAGTTGGCTTTAGTAAAAAAGTATTATGTATTTACAGTAAAGTATTACGGTATTACCATGTTTGTGGATATGTAAAATAGGAATACCATGTTTCTTGCACAAAATACCATATATTGGAGGTCATGGTGGCTTAGTAAGGCCATGCTTATAGACATGCATCCTGGTAATCCTATGCTTCCTTGAAGCCACGATTCATAAATATGATAATCTTTCATTTCTATGGTAATACACAACCGTGGTATTTCTACCTTTAACCATATTTTTGTAAGCCAACATTGTAGTTTCATCACACATTTTTTATTGTGTCTTTACCTGTCTGCAGGTTTGATTTATTGGTGAATGGCGGTGCTGCATTGACATTAAGTTTCACACGTGCTCCATATCCCACTGTATATCGCACGGTGTGGTTGTCATGGAGAGTCTTCTATGTGATGGACATGCTGGTGATGAGCAAAGAGGAGAGGGAAACACCAAACTGCGAGTTTAACAGCCTCGACAGACCTTCACCCAAAATCACAGCGTCACCACTCTCCACCTTCTACCGCACTGGCCCCGAGGCCAGCCCTATCATTCCTGAGACACAGGTGAGTCACGCTGCATCACATCTGAGAGTAAAATGAGCCTCGGTATGTTTTCCTGAAAATCTAAATAAATTTAAACCCATCTAAGCTGTATAATTGAATGACACTACAAAATAGGAGAGAACTGTAATGTGGAGTCAGAAATACCAGACACATCATCACCATACAGCTATTGCTTTTGAATTAATCATGAATGTGTCTCCTAAAGCTTATTCCGGGGGCACAAATTATTTATGTTAATAATATAAGGTACTTTTAAAGCTGTAAGTGTAAATCAGTTGAAGATATTGCAACCCATTCTAACTCCCCATGCGTCAAAATCTAAAGCTTGTTCAAATGCCTTCAGCGTCAGTATAGGATGTCCCTATGCATCACTATATCGACGAAATGGGAACTCGTTGCTTTCATGCTAATCCCTCAGCGTCAGATATAGACGAAAGCGCATCCCAGAAGGTGATGCCGTCACGTTATGTGACGTCAACGTATGCAACGATCCGCAGGATCATGCCGCTTCTGGATGTTAACTACTCAATTTTTGTTCCAAATTTTTTACCATTGTCGCTTGGGGTTAGAATGACTTTCTGTTACATACAATTACATCCTAAGTTTCCCTAACCTAACCTTTGCCCAAGCTAGGTGACTGAAACAGTTCTTATGGGAATCTGAACATAATCTTTTATGATAAAAATCATCAGACTGTCTTTCTTTTCTTGTTATTATTGTGATGTTTGGTATATAAAAGTATATATACATTTTAGGAATAGGAATTATACGTCTTTTAGCAATTATAGCTATTATTCTGTTGGGGGTTTTTTGTCTGCCTTTTAAACCTTTTTTAATACATTTATTTTAATATAAAGGGAAAACCACTAAGAATAAAGGCCCAGAGGACTATACCACTTTCTGTCCAATCAGGTTAGGCCATAGTGGTTTAGCCTTTTTTTTTCTTTCCCTCCTTTTCTAAAAAAAAGTTCCCCTAATCTATCCCCAACCCCAAGCAACAATGGTTTAAAAATCAGAAGACATTAAATTATAGACCAGTACTTAAACTGACATCCAAATCCGAATTCAGATTTTGACGCCTCGGGGAGTGAGAATGTGTTGGATATATTGAGTCTATGCACAATACAATAGATAAAAATATTACATGACTGGAAATCCTTAGACGTTTATGTAACATTTCTAGCGAATTAATTAAATGTTTTATAATAGCTTACCTGTTTAACCCTTAACCCTTTAACACTTGTGAAACTCTATATCCAATACAAATATGTACTTTAAAAAGTATTTAAAGTCTTTGTATTTCTGCTATTCTGACATTAGGATGGCTATAATCCCACTCTTAATAATTAATTACATTTCAATTTGAGAAATATTACAGCTTATAATAATAAGGATGATAATAAGAAATTAAATACCAGTACTCAATGCTAGGTATTCCAAAACTATCAAATTTTCTCTTCACCTCTACTCGAAACAAGAAAAATTATACTCCAGGCTATTAACTTTCTCTCTCCTGCACACATTTTAATCATAGGTTCTTCATGAGCAGACAGCAATTCCTGGAAGTGATTTAGGTTTAGTCTACTTAAGTTCCCGTGCCTCAGCATACAAACCCGTTCTGAAGGTCATCATGACCCAGTCCAGCGTGCCCTTCGGCTTGGCTAAAGTCCACCTTTTGGTTGCTGTGGAGGGTAGAATGTTTCAGAAGCAGTTCCCAGCTTCACCGCGGCTCTCCTACGGCTTTATCTGGGACAAGACTGATGCTTACAGCCAGAGAGTCTATGGACTGGCGGAGGCTGTAGGTAAGTAGTGGAACAATGAAAGGAAACTGAGATCTATATAAAGCTTCCTATGTATGAATATATTATTAACTTGGACTGATTCTAACCGAGGGACAATTAATCTTTTTCCAGCCAGAAAGTGATTTTTCCACAAAAGATAGTAAAGGTTCAAGTGCTTACGCACTATAAAGGCCCATTTTATTTATATTTTAGGAATTTATAAGTTGTTTTTAATGGAAATCAGGTCAGAGAACTCAGGTCAATTATACGGTTTCATTTTATTGCTGGAACAAAATGTATGACCTTGCTAAATAATAAGCACAGTTTGAAAGCTAATCTCAATATGTAGCATATGCTTAATTGTTTTCCATCGTTCAATTGAACCATATTTTGCAAAACTGACACAGGGTTGCATTCAAGCAATAAATAAAACCTCTAAGCAGCTCCACTTTTCTAGTCCATCTTCATATTGCTGACTGCTCTTTGCATGTATAATTAGACTGCAAATGAACCGCGGTGAGAAACATCAGCCTTCAGAAGGTTACAGACCCATTTGGAATATGTTGCTGCTGTATGACTGGACTCATTGAAATCATATGGATTGCAAAAATATATCTTCCCTAACGATGCCGTAGCTGACATAGTTACTGCACCAGTTTCCCATTGAATTGAAGTCCAGACAAGATTAATTATACTTTTTGTCAATGGCGCATATACAGTGAAGATGAAATGTCACATATCGTGTTTAAAAACTTACAGAATATGCTTGTCCTGAAACCTTAAGAAATCTTAAAATATAGTGTCTTTCCATTAAACCGTGAAGACATTTGCAGGTACAGTAGGTTGAACAAATGTCATTCATGGATAATTTATAGCTTTCGTCTGATTTTTATGCCATAGTTTCCGTTGGCTTCGAGTATGAATCATGTCTGAATGTGATCCTGTGGGAAAAGAGGACAGCCACACTGCAGGGATATGAGCTGGAGGCCTCCAACCTAGGCGGCTGGACCCTGGATAAGCACCACGTTTTGGATGTGTCGAACGGTGAGAATGGCTTATTATTCCCTGTGAGGTGTTTTTGAGCGCTACGTCCCTTCGCCAACTCAGGGGTCAGTGCCTCTACCTGGACTCGTACCCCATAAATATTCATCTTAACATGAAATATGGTTCATTGGCTCATTTGCACATAATAAAGCAGAGTTTGAAAGGGCTAATCGCTCACGGTGATGACAGATTAAATCGGAATCATTAACACGGCGTGCCAGAGTCAGAGCCGAGCTCTCTTACATTATGGAGGGACATGATTTGCCTGAATGATCTTTATCCAGTTTTCGGGCAGAGAATGCATACTTATAGCTTAATTCAATAAAAGTGCCATTAAAACGCAACTGTGAATATGGAAATGTGGCATTATTCCACCAGACGGCTCCTGTTCCTTTGTCTTCGTAATGAAACGGGGTGACAGGGAAGCCCATTCTGTCGGCTTAAATCTTCACATTCACTTACATAATGGCATCTTTTTATTGTTTGTAAATGATGTGCACATTTTGAATAAGATCCTTTGCAATACATCCTACAGACACAAGATTAGGCGGACACTATTCAGATGCTGTTGTTTATTGACTCTTCGAGTTAGTTAGTGTGACATCATCTGATTTTCCCTTCAAAGTATCTCAATGCTTTATAAAGACTTAAAGGGTTTTCTTGATTGCAACGTAAATGCCAGTTGGCCTTTTGGGATTTTCACGCTCCTTAATCCGACAACATTCTGACACGGCCATGGCTCAACTCTTATTTTCACACCTCTACACTGTTTATCTCGTCTGAGCACTATTCCTGGCCAATAAAGTTGATATTTTCATTACACCTCCAGCCTTAGAATGGATAAAAACCAATTGCAGATTTTCAGAGATATAGAGGATTATATCATCTTATTTTAGAGCATTTATGGCAATGCTTTGATGTATCATTTAGTAGTTTATACTGATTATCATCTGTTAATAGTGCATGTAATTGTTTTGACAAAAATAATAGAATGCAGCAGAGGTCTGATATCATATTCATATTTAATTCTTAACACGTTCATTACATATTAATAGACTTTATATTTTCATGATATTTATACTGCTCATGTTTTTTGTTCCCTAGACTTTGTATTGAAGATTAACTGCATTGTGTTTACCAGTTTTGTGAACTAAATCTGTCAAAATCCTCACAGACGCAGTAAAAAGCAATGAAACAAAAAAGCCGGACGAAAAGAACCGCATGTTCTGATGGAGAGTGCTAAGACATAAAGCACCTGCCCTGAAGCTTTCAGTGCTGTTAAATATAAATCCATAATATGTTTTTTAGCTGTATGTTTGTGGTAAGGTGAATTTTACATTGGATGACTTAAACTTCCTAAAGATTAACTTAGCTCTGTAAGGGTTTCACACTACACTTTTAAAGGAAAACACCACTGTTTTTCAACATTTTACTATGTTCTTACCTCAACCTAGACAAAATAAATACAGTACATACCTATCTTTTTTCAATGCATGCACTTTTAATAATTTTACAGCGCTTTGTGAATGTGTTAGCATTTAGCCTATAGCACCATTCATTCCTATGGCTCCAAACAGGGATGAATTTAGAAGCTGCCAAACACTTCCGTGTTTTTCCTATTTAAAGACCATTACATGAGTAGTTACACGAGTAAGTATGGTGGCACAAATTAAAACTTTTGTTTGGAGCCATAGGAATGAATGGGGCTAGGCTAAATGCTAACACATTCACAAAGCGCAGTACAAAGATTAAACGTGCACACATTGAAAAAAGACAAGGATGTATTAATTTATCGAAGTTGAGGTAAAAGCATAGTAAAATATTGAAAAACGGTGGTGTTTTCCTTTAAAAATAAAGTTGCTTCACAATGCCATTGAAGAACATTTTCTGTCTAAATGGTTCTTTAAAGAACTTTTAACGTCTAAAAATACTTTTTTATTTCACCAAAGGTTATTTAAGGTGATAAGGGTTCTTCAGATTATAATAATGTAAAAAATAAACGGTTCTTTAATGAACCTTATGATTCTTTGTGTAACCAAAAAAGGTTATTCTATGGCATCGCTGTGAAGAACCTTTAAAGCACCTTCATTTGTAAGAGTGTAGCAGTTTTAGTTCACCTGGGTTCAGTTGCATCACAGGTACATTTAGATGATGTGACACAGTTGTTCAAACTCGGGTGCAAGTTGTACTCGAGTCAATCTAAAAAGCGTTGTCTGGGTTACGGTTCGTGTGAACTCCAGTACAGTTCTTTTCTGATATGAATGCAGTGGTACTACATAAGTAAACTGCTGAAACATTCATCCTAATCTTTTTATAAAGTTACACTGACTGTACAAAATACTTTGTATTCATTTTGATATACGTTTGTGGGTGTCTGTGTATGCTCATTTACCTTGGCGACAAGCGAGACTGACGCACTGCAAGCAGAGAGATCATTTCTGCTTGCCTTCGCATAAAATAACTTTTTGGCGGGCAGTCTGATTTTTTCAAAACAATTTTAGTACTTTTGTGGCAGACAGATACAAGTGGGTTTTGTATTTATTCTTTGAAAAACAATAAATCAATTGGAAGTTGAAAACCAAAGGACCAAATAAAGAACAACATAATTGATGTGAACAATAATGTACATTTTGGCAACTTCTCCTAACAACACAGGGACACTGCTGCAAATTGATGATATCACAGATCAATAACAAATAATTTAATGTGAACAGAAACCAGTGGGGAAAGGGAGCACCTAAACCTGGTAATCGAACCAAGTGTGAAAGCACCCTTAGTATTTATCTGATAATCTTCCTAAACATCGACTTAGGTTTGCTCTTAAATCTGACTCCCCTAGACAATCAGAATTATATAAATTAGATGGAATACTTTTATACTTTTGGGCGTGTCAACTTCACCTTCTTTACGAGTAATGCATTTTTGTAGATTAGTGGGGCATGCACTGGAAGCAAAGATAGAGATATATTCTGTTTGGAATGTAATCAATTGAACTTTATTTATGAACTCCATGTGTCATTCATATGTCCTCATGCACATTTAAACTTACATACAGCATCAGATCAGCTGTCAACAGCACTGAAGACTCTGTGTATGTCACTTTGTTTCTACCCCCACCGCCGAGCTTTTAACTGTCCCTATAACACAACCATACTCTTGGGACTTTTTAAATATTAATCACAATCTCTTACATAAGTGTCTGTATAAAACTTTTTAAAGGACAAAGTTTTCAATATGGTGAATGCTTTGACTGAAGCATCTTTAAAAATTCTCCAAGACACCTGGATGATTGGATATGCAGCTTGTTTGCTTGACATTTACCACATAGTGCTATTTACCTCATTGCTATTTGATCGGCATATTTGCACAGTGAATAATCAATAATCATAAGCATTGCATTACCATAGATGACATTAAAGGAAATTTACATTTCTGGAATTTGTTGTACTTTTTATATACTTGGAGTACATATACCTGATAATAACTAAAATGAATCGACTCCATTTACCAAGTGACTGTTTTTTTTGACCACAGTTACCAACAACAGCATGTAATTAAATTAGTATGAAGTTATACACTTTTAATGCAATTATTTTCTAACCGTCCTTCTTTTGATTATTACTATAGCTCACCCGAATTATGAATGCTTATGACTTTTTCAAAACCCTTAATTCTAAGCCGCTTATCTATATAGGTGCTTTCACATTTCTAACCAACTTATAGGCTATCTAGGGACCAGGCCAGTACATCTACCGCACAACAACACTCCAGGATCATGGTGGTGATGTAAGCATATTGGTTTGTAATATTAAGAAATATAGACTTATTATTTTCTCAATAGCAAGAACACCAATTTAAACTTT
Source organism: Paramisgurnus dabryanus (assembly GCF_030506205.2). Lineage (NCBI taxonomy): Eukaryota > Metazoa > Chordata > Actinopteri > Cypriniformes > Cobitidae > Paramisgurnus > Paramisgurnus dabryanus. Next base: position 22,399,108 of record NC_133352.1, read on the forward strand.
CCTGTGTGTAGTGTGCAGACAATTCTTAAAACATAGCAGAAATGGTTCATTAGTTTTTTTCTTGTGTTTGAACAGCAGCTCATTGTGTGCATAATGAGATCAGAGCACTGTAACACAGCAATCAGGCAATTGAGAAAAGTGTCATTGGTTTGTCTTGTCATCAAGGTCAATGGCTTTGTTGAGTCACACTTAAAAGCAACCCAGACCAATTCATCTTCCTTAACAGAACATTGTAGAGTTTTGAATGAGAAAAGAGGCTTGTATAGGGCCGGACATTCACAAGATCCCTTCTGACCATGTTTTCATTCTCAATCAATTAATCAATGGCAGGGCCTAATCAAGCAGGAACAAATTGCTATGCACTCGCACACGGAAGACATTAGCCATAATTCACACACGTTTCAGAATGGCAGAGGGTTTTGGGTCATTTAAACACGTCTGGTATCAGCCGATGACAGTGTTGCACATTTGCAGCTGAAATGACAGTTATCACACTAAAGAGAAGTGCTCGGTGAAGCTTGGCACAGGATGCACTTGATTAGTTTCTACAGTGACGGCCAGGATTTGTATTGTATACTATAGCAGTACATGCTTGCCACAACATCAAGCGAAAAACACAGGCTGTTATCCAGTCTCTGAATAGACCGCTCTTTTGCAGACAGTCACCAAACACAATCCCTGCTGTGCCTTTGCTAGTTTGTCTTGTTTACCCCACCAAAATAAAAAATATATAAAAATTCAGACACACGAGATGTAAGAGTTGGAAGCTCAGAACAACTGTAGAGTCCTATAGCTGACACTCAACCTCTGAGCCAATTAAAAAGCAAAGGCAATAGCTTGTAACCATTGAAGTAGCTAGGTACTGATGTAAAGCACTTGTGACCAACCAATGAGAGCGCAGTTCAGTGCAGTGTTATTGATGCGATTAATAGACCAAAGCAAGTGTTGGAACTCTAACATGATGCTCAGTATGAATAATTTATAGCCCTGGGCATGGCACTTCTCTTTGAAGTTCCTCTTTGAAGCCAACCCCAAAAAGAAACAAGTTAAATTTTCACAGGACTGAAATATTTATCTGTAATGACCCAAGCTCTTTGCATGATCTTGGACTGAAAGCGGTGTTAAAGTGATTGAAATGATCAAAGGTTTTGGGTTTGGAGATGAGATCTATAGGGACACACATAGCAGTGAAGACAATCACCACTTTGGTGATCAAAATGTCTGCAGTTGATATATTTAATGGCTGAGGACTGAGAGAGTGATAGGGAGTCTTTCTTGGTCTACAGTACAATACAACACACTACACAGTTTAACAAAATGTAAAATTCAAATCATACTTTGTCAACAAAGCACTGCTATGGTGTAGTGTGTAGTTTATAATTATTATTTTTTTTGCACCATAATCTCATTTAATTGATGATAATGGAAAATCCTACAATAACCAAGGATAATAACAAAACCAAAGGAGAGACATTCTGCTCAAATATACTCTTCCCGAAAGACTGTTCAAGGAGTGCTTGATTTGTCTCTAAAGTTTTAAGTATAATTATCCATATTTATGGAAATGTTTACTATGGAAGTTTGGAAGCACTTAGCTTAATTCTTTTTGAATCGTTTTATTAGTGGCGGCCAGTGACTTCTTTTTTCAAGGGCGCTCAATGGGAAGTTCGTCACAACATGTATGTAGCCCTTCGTGTGTGGTTCCTTTTTTTAAAATATGTGTTCTGCGCATCGAGAGATCCTGTGTGCATCGCGTCTTTGTCAAAATAAGTGCCTGCTGCAGATTCGTCTAAAGGGTTTATGATAAAAGAGACACTGGCTTTTGCCAGATACTCGCATAATCTCATGTGTACTCAGAGTTTAATGTTAAGGGAGTGTCTTGCGTGTATTTTGTGAACGTGAGCGTCTCTTTTATCATAAACGGTTTTGACGCATGTGCTACAGGCCCTTATTTTGACAAAACACGTGATGCACATTGTTTACATACAACAAACACATATTTTGAAAACGCAAGCAACACACATGACACTCTGAACACTTATTTTGAATTAGCGCCCCTCAGATGAGCAGTCACGAGCCGCCACTGCGTTTTATTTCATATTGGTACTTCCGTGTTCACTTTAAGGGAGTTACTAACGAAAAATCAGTAAGATCTCAGCTCATAGTGGCCACTTTTTATAATGATATCCATGCTAAGACCTTTCATCTTGAGTCAGATTATACACTCATGCCTTGCCATTACAGACAACATAGCTTTCCATGAGCTTTCATCTCTGCTTTAACAAAACCCCGGTTGCACCTGCAGCTGTTGTCGGTAGATTTGTTTTTTACTTTTGACTTTGTTTTCTAACATTTTAGCCTGAAACAGCTCATTTTGAACTTGTAAAGCATGCTGGTGACAAATACTATGAGGGCAAATACAAGACCATCAATTATCTACGGTGTGCATGTTTTGTTTTTTCATGAAAGGGCGTGAATGAAAAAAAACATGCAGTGCAGATCAAATCTTTTTATTTATTTTGAAATGTTGAAACTACATTTTTCAAATATGTATTTAACAATAAAGATGAATATCACTCATCTGCGGGGTATTTTCTTTTTTACATTCATATGCCACATTTCTCAAGCATTCTCATCTTGCTCAAAGGATCCAGAATTTGAAAATCAAATTACTGAGATCACATTATACAACAACGAAAATACTAAAACTTTCTCTTTCATTCTCTCAGGTATTCTATATAAAGGAGATGGTGAAAATGTTTTCCTCTCCAAGCTTCCTCCCGTCATCAGTACCATTATGGGCAATGGCAGACGCAGAAGCATCTCATGCCCCAGCTGTAATGGCCAGGCAGAGGGTAACAAGCTGCTGGCTCCTGTGGCTCTCACATGGGGTGTCGATGGCAGCCTGTATGTTGGCGACTTCAATTACATCAGACGCATCTATCCATCAGGCAATGTGAGCAGTGTCATGGAGCTCAGGTGAGTGAAGGAGATGGGTGATTACAAGCATTATTCGTGATTCAGCATTATGGACATCAAACAAAGCCTTTAGAATGAGAAGAGAGGTCAAAACTGATTCTGAAAGATTGTCTCTCTGCAAAGCATTAGACACGTAACAGAAAGATTTAGAAACATGACTGATTTTCTGACTTTCCCAGTTTGAGGGTGATTTGTCTCAGCTGCTATTACTGTTTGGCCTATTTCAATTACTTTGCATTTATCATTCTTGTATATACATACAGTAGATGATGTTAGAATAGAGATCAAATAAAATCTGTAAACACAAACTGTCATACAATGTTAAGAAAGAAAATTATCATTGGGTTGTGTTAAAGTAATATTTACCAGCTGGTTTAACCCTCATAAGCCCTGTTTAAGTTCCATGGGGTTAAAAATGACCCCAGAAATTAAAAGAGTGATTACAAAAAATATATACATTTTTAATGATACAAATAATATATTATTTTTTTGTTTACTTCCCATCTATACAGTAATGCTGTGTTTTGGGAGATGTGAAGTACTTTTTTTTACCTTTCACCACTAAATTCCTCAACTAAATAATAAATTATTAATAAATTATGATCTAAATTTGATTTAAATTGAAAAAAAACATATATGAATTACAGTTTAGGAAATAAATAATTTTCACCAGCAGAGGCCCATAGAGACCCATTCATTTCACTGGCTGTGGCCAACTGCTCAAATCACCACTTTAGTGATACATTTTGTAAATGTATGTTTATATAAACATTAGAAAGGACATTAAAAAATAAATATTATTTTAAATATAATTTTTTTTGTAGTTTTTGAAGCATTTTGAAATGTCTGTTTTTACAAATTGCCACAGAAATTTGACTGAATGTAAGTGTGTGTCTCTGTGTGTGTGTGTGTGTGTGTGTGTGTGTGTGTGTGCGCGCGCGTGTGCGTGCGTGCGTGCGTGTGTGCACGTGCGTGCATATGTGTTTGTGTCTTTATGTGTGTGGGTGTCTGTGTGTAAGTTTTACTGTGACTTTGTGTGTGTGTTTGTGGGCGCGTGTGTGTGATTGTGTGCGCATGTGTGTGTGTGAGCATTAGAGCCCAACAATTCAAATCGTTGTTTTGCATCTGTGGCAGTTTTTTGCCAAATTCTGTAAAAAAACGCTCTCTGTGGCAGTCATACCTTTGTGTGTGGGTGTGTGTTTGTGTGTTTGTGAGTTATTAAGCATGTCTTTTCTATATTGCATTTGTGCTCTAGTACCAGGCCTACCTTTCTGTGTTGAAATTTTCATATTTATTCTAGATGCATAGATTTTTTTTTTTTTATATGTTTTCTTACAAGTATTTTCCCATTCATTTTCAATTGGGGTCATTTTTACCCCCAAAGTGCCTCTTTTGGTAATTTTTTACACATCTTTAGAACGAACGAATCAAGCCCAGTTTTTTATATAAATATTGACAGATAGCCTAGAAAAGTCACAAAATCTTATTCAGGTAACCATGTTTTTTAAACTAAAGAAATGTGGCTTGGGGGTAAGATTGACCCCAAGGGACTTATTATGGTTAAAGCACTGTACCTGGGGTCTGATCCCAAAGTTTGAGCACTGTGTTATATAGATAGAAAGTAAAATAAAATGAGTAGGTCCAAACTGTTTCACCTTGTCTTACCACACATGTTTTTTTCTACTTTTTTTTTCAAACTCACCAAAGAAATAAGGATTTCAGGCATAGGTGAGTCATGCAAAAACCTTGTTACATGACACCAGATTCATGAAGGAGTGTTTTTTAAAATACTTGCATGTATTATGCACTAGATTTTAAATTGGGTAACATAACTCTTCAGATCAGAACTGTCACTCACACCTTTCCCATGATCCTTAGGACATATTTTTATTACAATATTTGAAATTATGAAATTTAATGTCTGAAGGGTATTCACTGAAAATTAACCTGTGCTGGTTATTAACGCCTGAAGATGTCAAACCATATTTTGTTCACATTTTCTAACTGTCTAAAAAGATTAACTCCATCCATACTAGTCACTCTGAAACATGATGCAATGTTAGGGGCCTTTAGCTGAAAGAAGTGCAACTGTTCCACATTTTCACATTTGGATTTCGCACAGGCCAGTGCCTCCGAGTGTGAATTGGATTTCAAACGGGATATTGATTGAATAGTTCACACGCGGTGTGTGTAAAAACTCTTAATACCACTTTTGATAAAAGAGCGAAGAGATTTAATCCCAGAGGAGAGGGTCAGGGATCTCCACACCGTCGTGCACAAAGTCTCACCCCGTGGTCATTTAGCTGCTAATGGCACGTCTGCAGATTCAAAAAGTAGCAGACTGATTAGAAGCCAGAATTAATGAATGCAAATAAGCATAGCGTTATGAAAAGCCATCAGTTGTTGACAGTCATTAAGATATGCATATCATCACCACATCTCTGAGAACCTTTTCCCGCAAGGGAACCAAAATGATTGAAACGATTTGGCAGTCTTGAAGTCGTCATCACAGCCTCCGTGAATATGTTCCAGTCATATCACATTTACTTCCCTTCCACACAATCTTTTTTCTTTCCCCATCTGTCACAGACTTACACCCTTTTGATAGATTCGAAAAAACATGCTGCAATTCTCTGAACGCCTTTAATGATATTAATATTCTAATCAGTCTCTCATTTCATCTGCCATCTTCAATTGCGATGTCAAACCAATAATTTATGAGTCGCATTGGTCTGGCTTCACGGCAGACTAATGTCTTCTCTCATAACTTCTGCTGTTTGTATGACTCTACCCAAGCAACAACCCTGCTCATCGATACTACCTGACCACGGATCCGGTGACGGGGCAGCTGTATGTGTCAGACACTAACTCCAGGCGCATCTACAGCCCGCGGGTGCTCTCGGGTACCTCTGAGCCTCAGCAGAACGTAGAGGTGGTAGCGGGGACAGGAGATCACTGTCTACCTTTTGATGAAGCTCATTGTGGAGATGGAGGACCGGCAACGGAGGCGCTACTCACGGGACCCAAAGGTATTGCAGAAGCTACAAATCCAGACTGCGGTGTACAGTTGCAAAATGAGGGATTATCAATACTATATTTAAATTGACTATCAGATGTGTGGTTGCAATCCAGGTTAGTACTCAACAGAGTTCCTCAGCTGTGCTTCAAACTTTGCAACATCTTGATTGAAAGGAATTGTCTGAGCTGAGGCACAGAATGCACTTTGATTGACACGAAAGATCATCCCAAAGCACTGTAAGCTTTTAACACTGTATTATGTAGTGAGGTTTTTGATTGGCGCTTCAACGAGGGAAATGGAACTGACAGCCCCAGGATAGGCACTAAATTATTTGACTGAGCCAGACACAATAGATTGATGAAGCTGCTTTGAATGATTTGTGACTCCACAGACTTAAATTATAAAGTGTCACTTCTGTCTGCGGAATATTGACAACATATTTCAGCATATAAACTCTCCATGCAGAAAAATGGCTGTTTTTATAGTTTTGTAATAAAACACTGTCATTTACACATGAATGGATGTACGGCATGATAGATATATGCATCATATTTCACATTGTACCGGAACGTAGACAGGCATGTAATGCACTGAATTGTTGGGACGTTTTCTAGTAGGTCGTATAGATGTTTTTAATGTGAGATTCACATTGAGGCCATCACCGTTATATGAAGGTGCAATGGTGCATACATGCATGCATTTTCCCCAGGTGGGACTGTGATTTCTGCCATAACCGTCAGTTCACTTTACCGTGTTTTCGTCAGCCACACAAACCCTACGTGGTACCACTCCGCTAGGCACGCATTTACCAAGAAGCAGTTACTATAGCAACCCACACTTTGATAATTTGGGTTTAAAAGTGGGTTTGATGCTTTCCCATGCTTTTGACAAATACCCTGAGCAGACATACAGAGACGTAAAGAGAGAGAGAGAGAGAGCACAGACAGATAAAGTAAAGGGAGGGATGCTCTAATACATCCTATTCCACTTTCTCCTTAAGAAATAATTCAGCAGTGGGAAGCTAGATGTGAATAATTGAGGGCAATGCTTTCTGCAGTGACCTGAATAATGGGAAGCCAAACACGACACATGTACCCGCTGCCTGGATCAGGCAAGCAGAGAGCACAGCTGTGTGACCCGCAAATTGCGTTCCTTCGCTCTTTTCTCTCCAGGGATCGCCATTGACAAGAACGGGCTGATCTACTTCGTGGATGGGACTGTGATCCGTAAAGTGGATAAGAGCGGCATCATTTCGACCCTGCTGGGGTCTAATGACCTTGCCTCTGCTCGACCCCTGAGCTGTGACTCGGTGATGGACGTTCATCAGGTGACAAGTTAAAAAAGTTTGATACAAGGGCGATACATTTAAGATATTTTTGGTACATTTGATAAGTTGACCTGTTTTATATAAGTGCATATAAATAAAATTATTTAATATTCTTGTGATGCATCGGGAAAAAAATGTGCATTTAGTGTTTTAAGAAGATTTTTTTTATTTGTAGTTTTGCAACAAAATTAGTCATATTTCTCCTCTGATTGCAGCAAAGTTACATGTTTTAGAGCAATTCCATAAATGTATATATATATATATATATATAAAACATTGTGAAAAGGCTGAAAAAGAAAAAGATCTTTTTACCAGTATCATAAAATGCTGACAATAACACGTTCGTGTAATTGATTATGATACTTTCAAAAAATTTTGTATTTCATTATTTATATCCTATATATCTCTTTTTTATCTAATGGTTGTTTGTTTGTACTGTATCCAGTCCCATTTATGAGACAACATCGAACACAATTGAGGGCTACATTTGGTCCAAGAGAACCGTTATGAACAAAAGCTGCATTACTGCTTCTATTTAACTTTCTTTAGGTGTCTTTGGAGTGGCCGACAGACCTGGCTGTCAGTCCGATGGATAACTCGCTCTATGTGCTGGATGGCAGTGTGGTTTTGCGGGTCACTGAAGAGGGGCAGGTCAGCGTGGCAGCAGGCAGACCCCTGCACTGCCCTATGCCATCTACAGACATCTTAGTGACAAAAACACAGCGAGCCACGCACACCCATCTAGAATCCCCCAGCGCCATCGCTGTCTCCTTCAGTGGAGTGCTGCACATCGTGGAGACAGATGAGAGGAAGATGAGCCGCATACGCAGTGTGGCGGCAGATGGCGAGATCACTCACCTGGCGGGAGCGCCTTCAGAGTGCGACTGCAAGACGGACGTCAACTGTGATTGTTACCTAACCGGAGACGGCTTTGCAAAAGATGCTCGGCTCAACGGGCCGTCCTCTCTCGTCGCTGCTCCTGATGGCACTCTGTACGTAGCGGACCTGGGGAACATTCGAATTCGCTTGATCGGAAAAAACAGGCCGGCACTTAACAGCATGGGCTTGTATGAAGTGGCCTCGTCCGCCGAGCAGGAACTCTACATGTTTGACAGTAATGGAACGCACCAGTATACTGTCAACCTGATCACTGGAGACTACAAATATAACTTCAGCTATAGCAATGAGGGAGATCTGACCTTAGTGGCTGACAGTCATGGAAACACACTGCGAATACGCAGGGACACAAGTCGACTTCCAGTCCGCATCGTTGCACCTGACAACCAGGTTATTTGGCTAACTGTAGGCTCAAGTGGTGGGCTAAAGACCCTAGGCACACAGGGGCGTGAACACGTGCTGCTAACTTACCATGGCAACAGTGGTCTCCTGGCAACCAAGAGTATTGCCAATGGATGGACAACATTTTATGAGTAAGAAATTACGCTTCTTAGTCATACTTACCCTTTGTCTACAAAGCATCACTGTTAGTTGAACAAACCCATGTGCTTAAACATCACACCTCACACCTTTAATGCACCTTAAACCAACTATTTAAAATATAATAAAAAGCATAGAGCCATCCTAGCAACCACATGAATACCAGTGCATTAAAAAACACCCAGGACAGCCAAGCAATCATACAGTAATTTCTTAATAGCATTCACAACACTTAAGTTGGAAGTGATTTTGCACTGACAAACACTACTTGCATGTACAAATGTAGAAGTCTATTTATTTTAAATAGTTTTTTTTTTTAAAGTTTTATGTCAGTGTTTGTTGTTTACTTATGAATGTGTAACAAATCTGCTGAGGAAAGTAAATTGCATTTTCTAAAAAATAATAATACAATGCAATATTTAAAATTTACAGTTTAAAAAAGCATTCTTTATCCCACTATCTATTCCTCTCATAGCTATGACACAGAAGGGCGACTGACAAATGTAACTTTTCCTACCGGAGTGGTGACCAGCCTGGCGTATGACATGGAGACTGTCTCTACAGTAGAACGAGAAAGTTTTGAACGAGATGAAGCTTTAACGATGACTACAAACCAGTCAGCAATTCAAAGTGTACTGACGTTACAACAAGGTAGCCTTATACATTCTCTAAGTCTAAACAAACAATACAGAATGCTAAATTTAGGTTTAGGGTGGGTTGCACCAACAAGGATTAAATTAAACAGAGTTTAATCTAGGGTTTCTTGATCTCAGTTTAATTTGAGTTGTTTTGCACCACTTAAATTTAAACACGGATAATCAAATGAAAGATTACATAAAACTTTAACCTGTATTAAAACCTTCATCTGCTGTCTCTACAGTACTGTAGAGTGCTTGTTGGTGCAACCCACCCATAGAGTGTTTTGCACATCGTTATAATGCAGGGTATTGAATGTACTGTACATTTCTTAAAAAAAAGTATAAATATTTTGTCCACCTTGATTAATTTGCCAGTGTAATTAAACAGCAACAATGTTTACCTTGTCATTCAAAAAGGTGATAAAAAGTTTATGCATGCGAAGGAAATTAAATTTTTGTATTATAAATTATTACATACATCGCTAATCTAAAGGGCTGATTCAAAATAAAAACATGTGACGATGTTTTAATAATCTATTGTATTGATTAACGTAGCGGTGTGGCAGGATATAGTGTGAAGCTCAGATATTGTGACTTAATGAACAAGATGTGTCAACGCATTTGTCATGAAGTGCCATCGTGTCTGTTTCTGACTGGAGCACGCATGACAGGAGAAGTGCAGTATACAGTTGCGGTGTCTGTTTTTGATCATTTAGTCACACATTTAATTATGTAAACCTCCTAAAATGCAAGATAAAGTTTTTTTTTTTAAGTAATGGAGCAACATGATTAATTTAAGAAGTTAATCTGGGTTTACTATAAAATTTAAACCTGAATCAAAATGTAATGTTTAAATGTAACCCTGTTTGTTTCTAACTCATTCCCCGTTAACCCAAAAATATATATACATACAAATAAATTAAATAAAAGAACAGACCCTCTGCTTTCAAACAAACAATAAACAAACAAACAAAAGGGGAAAAACGTTTCACCTATCTATATTTTTCCTCTTCTTATAAACTCTTAAATGTGGGTATTTTTCTTTCAAAATATTTTTTTTTTAGCAAAAAGCTGAAATAATAGCATTTTTGTAAAAACAAATGTTAGAGATCAGATTCAGAATAATTATAAAAACATACACAGAGTTTAAAATTAGTAAATAACGTTTTGGGGGGGTAAGTGGATAATCGCGGTATTGTAGATTAACAAAATAATTCATCAGGAATACGTTCTCTCTTAAATGACGAGATAACTGGTCAATGGCGGGGAAAGAGTTAAGCTTAATCCTTGTTGGTGCAACCCACACATAGAGTGTTCTTCACATCATTATATACTGCAGGGTATTGAATGTACTGTAAATTTATAAAGTATAAATATAAATATGTCATCTCTATTATATTTAATATTTTGCAGATCAGCTCAAGAATAACTATGTGATTGGTTATGACCACTCGTTCTGGATCCTGTATGCAAATGGAATGAATACACACTACCAAACTGAGCCACATATTTTGTCAGGAGCCTCCTCCCCTACATTGGCCTGTAGAAACATCACACTACCCGATGACAGTGGACAAAACCTGGTGGAGTGGCGCTTTCGCAAAGAACAGACGCGTACGAAGGTCACAGTGTTCGGACGCAAATTACGAGTACGTACTGAGGTTTTATTATAAAAGGGAACGAAAAATGATATTAAATTAGGGTGAAAATGTGTTAAAGAAAGAAAGAAACCAGAGACTAATCTTTATACGTAGGTTCAGTATGTAAAATTATTGTGACTTGAAGCTCTTGACTCATAACTTGAAGTTAAACTGACCTTATGTAATTTAAAATGATCAGGCAAGATTTCTTGCTATACTATTATAGAGAATTTAATGATTGCAGCATCAAGATTAGACCCACCGGTGCTAAGAATATATGACAGTTTAACTACCGCAAAACAAATCTGTTTTAAAATTGATGTTTAATAGATTTGTGGATGATTTAATAGTTTGAACAAGTGCCTGAGTGTCTTGGTTTTATGAAGTTTTGAAAAGACTATTAATCAAGAGACTCACACAAAGAATATCAGTCAAACGTTTTTGGTATCAGCCAAGGCTCAAGCAGAAGGGGAAAAATGCAATTTTTAAACAATTTTCTGCCAATTCGCTGTTGCTATACCAATTTTGTGTCTTCTCTCCACCCGCACTTAAAGGTAAATGGACGGAACATTTTGTCTGTTGATTATGACCGAGGGCTGAGGATTGAAAAGATCTATGATGATCACCGTAAATTTCTTCTGAAGATTGGTTATGACACAGCAGGTCAGCCCAGTCTCTGGATGCCAAGTAGCAAGTTGCTGCCTGTCAACCTCACTCGCAATAGCAATGGGCAGTTGAGTGCCATTCACTGGGGTTCGGTCTCAGAGAGAGTTGAGTATGATGGACAAGATCGTCTGCTGTCTAGAACGTTCCCTGATGGGAAGACCTGGAGCTACACATATCTGGAGAAGGTAAAACTGGTGTAAATAGTTTTATTGATGTTTGTGACCTTGTATTACATTTTTTTGCATTAGCTATCTGAGACATTTTATTTATTTATCCTCATGATGGTAGAAAGGTGTGAATCTACAAGCAGTGGCTGTTAACCTCCAACATGACCATCTATATAATTCATTTTTCATGACATTTTATGCATTTTATCAGTCCATAAAGTTCCTTAGAAATTAAACTCATGACTTTGTAAATGCTAACACCATGCTTTACCAGTTTTAGGAGCACCTTTAAGTAGAAAATAGCAGTTTTGACATTCAGGAAAAACCTTGAATATATTACCTTGAATATAAACACTGTCAGGTGGAAACCTTGTATTTGTTATCTTGGTCACTCTTTGTCACTCTTTGTCTGTCTTTCAAATATTTAGCCAGTGAAAGATATAAAAAACTGACAAAACCTCATAGCTCCACTGGATCCTCAGTGTCGGTAAAAACTCATAACTTCACTCAGCCTCTATGGTGAATAAAGTGCCACACACATTTAAACATCTCACACGTCTCTGCTTGTATGTTCTGCAAGGGTAAAAAAAGAACTATTTGAATATGTACAGTGTTTTCTTATACAACAAACACTATGTATATATATCAACAGAGCCCCTTTTACACAGTGCATTGAACCGAAATATTGCCAGAGTGCCTTTTGTGTAACGCAAACATGTCCTGGAATTGATTCTGGGATCCCTCCTATAAAGGGGACCTAGTAACATTTCTGCGTCCTGTGTGAACAAAAGGCAGAAACAATGCTGTAGGAGGTGTGTCAAAGAGAGGACACAAATAGTTATTATTCGAGGTTGTAAATGCAGATTAATATTACTGACGAAAAATATATATAATATATATTTCTATTAATATATTAAACATGTGTGACCCATGTTGGCAAAATGAGTCAAAAATTTTATAAAAATAAGTACATTTAGCCCTCATCTAGTGATTCCAATGCTCTAAATCAGAGGTGCCCAAACAATGATCGTAATTTGAGATAAGGAAAAGGATAAACGTCATTGACGCAGATGTTAATTTTTCTAATGAAACATTTTATAAAATGTAAAATTTTTGTTTTATTTGTACATTACATGTTAATGAAAATTAATTGCAAGGAATTACAGTGAATTTGTTTTTCAATGTACATGCATACTTGAAGGTGTAAAGCATGCATCACAAAACTCAACAAACTCGAGTACTATAGGCTAATAAGGAGAGGTCGATGCAGTGGCACACAGACAAAGGGAAATTTTTAAATGATTGACAAAATGATTTCTTTTTTTAATAAATAAAACGGCATTAGTTATGCATAAACAGAGTAGTGTTTTCTTATTTGTTTTTTAATATTAGAAAATTATAAATTAGGAGAATCAGGGCAACTTTAATTTTAATATAACACAGTAACATTTGCTTTTGGCCCACGGTGCTCAGTCAGGTTTGATTTTTGGCCCTTGGTAGGAAAAAGTGTGGGCACCCCTGTTCTAAGTAATCATTAACTCTAATCTCGTCAATTAAGAGAAAACATTTGCATAAAAAACTTGTACCTGGTTAATTTTTATGTTAATCTGCAATACCGCACATTTCCCAATTTATGAAAAACTAAAGCCAAGACGTCATATACTAATTTTAAACTCTGTGTATGTTGTGATAATCATTCTGAATCTGATCTCTAACAAAATTCCTTCACAAAAATGCATTTATTTTTTTCTAAAAAATAATTTTTAAAAGAAAAATACCCATATATTAGTTTTTATAAGCAGAGAAAAAATATAGATATAGGATGAAACATTTTTTTTTACTCATTTTGTTTGTTTGTTTGAAAGTAGAGGTTCTGTTCTTTCATTTGATATATTTGTATGTTTATATATTTTTAAAAGAAAATTTAACTGGAAGGCATTTTGTGAAACTTTTTGCGGGCAACTTGCTGGCAGGCAACTTTTCAAAAAAATCGCTGGCGGGGAATGAGTTAAACATCTGATGATCTTTATTTGTATGTTTTCTGAGAAGTATACAATATTAAATGGTTAACCTATACAAAGATGCATGTCTATCCACATGTGCTTTTGATGTTTTGGTTTTGGTTTTAAAACATGCAGGAATAAGAAAATAGAGTGCAGGACTTGCTTGATGTTAAAATAGTTATTAAGAGAGATAACATTCGAGACCTGATTGATATTTAAAGAGTTATTAAGAGTGATAAGACATGAAAATGATCTTTCTGTGACCCCAATATAGACACATCTACACAGAATGACAGTTTAAATATATTGACAAGAATTCACGCAGGTATAATATGTCATGTCTTAAGAAAATGTTTGGTTAACTGTTAGGAAAAAAATATCTGACGTGTAACATTATAGTAGATCCTTGCATTACAGTAGATCTTAAAACTGTCTGTGTCTCAATATCAATCAAACAATAAATAAAAAAAAAAGTTTAACATATATTTTTCCTATAGATATTGTTTTTGACTTTGTGTGTGCTAAATTTATTCGTTTTACCGTTGCTTTTAAAATATGGATGTGGTGATTTTGCTTTTGAACCTTCAAAAATCTTTAACTCGATTTTTCTCAAAATTGACTTTGCTGACTCCATTAACTTCAAACAGGTGTAGCTCTCTCATTTTTGCCAGACAAATTGCTAACAAATTATACATCATTTTGAAGGTTTTTTAATAGAGAATGTCAAAATATAAATTACTCATTCAAAAAAAAAAATGTGCTCTTTCTGACTCATGCCAGCACAGGTCACATATATTATTTTCAATGCACAAAAAACAGTTCCTGTCAATCATTAATGTTTGACATTATGTCCTTAAATACACCTATGTTATTGTATTTATCATTCTCTGTTTGGCTATTTGTATTAATGTGTTGTTCTCTTTCTAGTCCACAGTCCTAATACTGGCGAGTCAGCGGCAGTACGTCTTTGAATATGATCCTCAAGGAGGTCTCTCTGCAGTCACTATGCCCAGTGTGGCCCGTTACACTATGGAGACTCTACGTTCAGTGTCGTACTATCGTAACCTTTACCATATGCCTGAAAGCAATGCCTCTGTTGCTGTGGACTACAGTGAGGATGGGAGACTCCTGAGAGTGGCACAACTGGGCACAGGTCGGAGGGTCATTTACCGGTACCGCTGGCACAACAAACTCTCCGAGGTTCTGTATGACAGCACTCGAGTGAGCTTCACCTACGATGAGACCGCAGGTGTGCTGAAAACAGTCAATCTGCAGAGCGAGGGTTTCATTTGTACCATTAGATACAGGCAGCTCGGTCCACTAGTCGACCGGCAAATTTACCGCTTTAGTGAAGACGGGATGGTAAACGCACGCTTTGACTATGCTTATGATAGTAGTCTGCGTGTTACAAGCGTTCAGGGAGTTATCAATGAGACGCCGCTGCCCATCGACCTTTATCAGTACGATGACATCTCAGGGAAGGTGGAGCAGTTCGGGAAGTTCGGCGTCATCTATTATGACATCAATCAGATCATCTCTACCTCTGTCATGACTTACACCAAACACTTTGACGGACATGGTCGGATAAGAGAAATTCAGTACGAGCTCTTTCGCTCCCTGCTGTTCTGGATCACGATCCAATATGACGACATGAGTCGTGTTACTAAGAGGGAGGTGAAGATTGGACCGTTCGCTAACGCTACAAAGTACGGCTATGAATATGATGTGGACGGGCAGCTGTTGGCTGTGTACCTCAACGACAAAATGACATGGCGCTATAGCTATGACTTAAATGGGAACATACATATACTTAGTCCACCGAACAGCGCGCGAATCATGCCTTTACGTTACGACTTACGAGACCGCATAACTCGCCTCGGCGATGTGCAGTATGAGCTCGATGAGGATGGGTTTCTCCACCAGAGAGGCTCGGAGATCTTCCAATACAACTCCAACGGTCACCTGGAAAGTGTTTATAGTAAGACCAGTGGCTGGAGCGTACAGTACCGTTACGATGGTTTGGGAAGAAGAGTCTCCACCAAGTCTAGCACTGGAGACCATCTGCAGTTTTTCTATGCCGATTTAAGCTACCCAAGCAGGATAACGCATGTGTACAATCACTCGAGCTCACAGATTACCTCTCTATACTACGACCTGCAAGGACACTTGTTTGCCATGGAGATCAGCAGCGGGACAGAGTTCTACATAGCCTGTGATAATATAGGGACACCACTGGCTGTTTTTGGCAGTGATGGCATTCTCCTCAAGCAGGTTCATTATACAGCCTATGGGGACGTGTACTCGGACTCCAATCCTGACATCCAGTTGGTGATTGGGTTTCATGGAGGGCTTTATGACCCTGTAACAAAACTGCTGCATTTTGGAGTACGGGATTATGACATTATGTCGGCTCGCTGGACTGCACCTGATTTCATGATGTGGGAGAAAATTGGCAAAGAACCGGGCCCTTTCAATCTGTACATGTTCAGAAACAACAACCCAATAAGTAAGGTGCAGAATGTTAGGGAGTACTTAACAGGTATGGCTTGGATTCACTGCATACACTAAAATATGTTTAACAAGTATTAAATCTGAAGAGTTTGCTTTCAAAACGCAATAAATCCATTTTGACTAAGTTCGGTAAAAATGTGTTTTATATACCAAGAAAGTGACAAGATGAACACCAGTATTTTCTGTTACAAACGTTCACATAGCATCTTTAGGTTATAAAAACATTTAAAATTCTAATCCATAATTTGATTTTCAAAGATTTATTATAAAAGCTTATAATTTTTTCTGCAAAACGCAAAAAAAATCCATGACAAGCTTTTTTTTCAAATGCTATAAATCTGTTGAATCAATATATAAATGTGCATTAATCTTTGCCATGTTATATTCATTTAGTTGAGTGGTTGTATACACAGAATAAAAAATAAACATTAATAGCATTAATCAAAACACTTGCTTTGTCATATTAAGAACACTGGCATTGCTGCTGTCATCCTTGGGACGTCGTCTCTGAATTTTTGCTCGATTTTCGTTGACTTCAAGTAAAATAATCAGATCACCTATGGTCAATGTGTTAGCATGACAGGAGCTTGATGCTGTCGTGTGAGAACAAGCAACAGCCAGCTTTTTTCCGTCGCCCAAGTGCCCAAGTGGCTTACGTTTCTTCCCTGCCACAGAAAACCACCACAGGTTTATCAATTCCATCAAAGTATTATTTTGTTTTTGTTTGTTTGTTGATCACGAAGTACAAAGTAGATGAGAAAAACTAGGATTCTTTGTGAATCCAACACGGCGCCATTGTTGTTTACAATGCGTGTAATGGTGCGCTGTGATTTGTTATGCGAATTTTTTGCATTCTGCAAAAAATGAAAACGGAGAAAACATGACAGAATAACACGGCGGACATCAGATTTTGTGTAAAATTAAGAATTTACTTATAAATACTTACTTTATACAATACTGGTATTTTGGTGGTAATTTTTTTTTTTTTTGAAAATGTCGTTTATCACGTTTTGGAACCAAACTCTTCATATGTTTCCCTATTGCAGAGTGGTATAGATTTTAAATGTATCAATAATATTTGCTACAGATGTGAACAGCTGGCTGGTCACGTTTGGCTTCCATCTTCATAACAGCATTCCTGGTTTCCCAATTCCCGTTTCTGAAATGACCCATGCCTCTTATGAACTAACAAAAAGCCAAATGTGGGATGACTTAACAGTAAGTATTTAAAAAAAAACTTAAAATATTTCTATTTGATGTTTCTCTTCACTTTTATGTGATTTGTACCTTTATCTAATTGGTTTATAATTAAAAATCCACGATTTTTTGTATAAATAATCCAATTTTTATCCCTTTGATGATATTGTCCCTATTAAACAGAACTGTAGCCTCTAACGGACTCTTTTTTTACAGACCAGCGTTGCAGTCCAGCAGCACATCATCCGACAAGCTGAAGCTTTTCTAAAATTTGGGAATCTGCCAACGATTCAGTTTGGTCATAGCCAAAGGCCTGACAAACCCTGGCTGTGGTTTGCCTCCAGCGATTCACTGATAGGTCGTGGGATCATGCTGGCTCTCTACAAAGGTATTGTGATAACTCGAGCTCTAAGCCTTGCCAATGAGGACTGCGTCAAGGTTGCCAACATCCTCAATGGCGCCCTTTATTTAAAAGACTTGCACTTTATTATTGACGGCAGAGACACACACTACTTTGTTAAAACGACTTCTCCTGAAGCAGACCTGGCTGCTTTACGGCTCACTAGCGGACGGAAAGAACTTGAGAACGCGGTGAACGTGACGGTGTCACAGTCCACAGCTGTGCTGGCCGGCCGCACCCGCCGCTTCGCAGATGTGGAGTTTCAGCGGGGGGCTCTCACCCTGCACTTGCGCTACGGCGCATCCCTTGATGAGGAACGGGTGCGGGTTTTGGAGCTTGCCAGACAGAGGGCTCTGGCTAACCTGTGGACGCGAGAGCAGCGAAGGGTACAAAATGGAGAGGAAGGATCTCGACTGTGGACGGAGGGAGAGAAGAGGCAGCTTCTTAGCGGTGGACGAGTGCAGGGCTTTGACGGATACTATGTGCTGTCAGTCGAGCAGTATCCTGAGCTAGCCGACAGTGTGACCAACATTCAGTTCCTCAGACAAAATGAGATCGGCAAAAGGTAGTTAACAGACCACGCTTATGAACAGACACATTTTGTTTTTAATGGAAGATCGAGTTTAATTGCTGTGGTTTAAGACACATTTATGACATTTCGAGAAAGTATGTAAAACTCCACTACTCTTGGATTTAGTGGGGTACCAGCATTGTGGAAAAAAAAGACTATTAAGGCAACGCTGTGCGTTGTGAAACGTTAATGTGTTTTCTCAAAGGCCTTTACAAGGTTACTGTTGTGGAGCACAATGAAATCATTAACTTAAGAGTCAAGATACAGCCCAGATTCATAGAACTATCGATCTCTTTATTTAACTATTTATTCATTATTCTTTTTTACAAGCACTATTTGAATATTTCCCTATAGAGATAATGTCAAATCTTTTGGAAATTAAAATGTTTACATATGCATATTACTGTACCACTGCAAAAATACCACACATGATTTCAGGTGGTTTATTGTAGCCAGCTAAAAACTTTACACTGTTATATTTTTTATTTATTCTGATTTGTCTTATTTTATGTGTAAATTTACCATAACAGAAAAAAATCTGTTCGGCAATTATGTAATTTGCAATGAAAACTCCCCTAAAATATGACGTCACACAGTTTTTATTTTTATTTTAGTTTGTCTGATTCTACTTTATAGTTACAGAAATATCATTTTTATAAATAACGAAAAGTTTGATTCGCAGCCATTGTGGTGCATCATACAGGAACTGAATAAACTGTACATACAATGAATAAAAGAGCAGCACAGCACAGAAAACATGTAAATGTCTGTATTTATGTAAATGAGTGTTTACTTGCATATTTTTAAACTTAAAAGCAATTAATTGCTCATTTGGTTACAAGTCCCAAGGAAAGAATTTATGAAAATTGTTTGTACTAAAAAGAAAATAAAAGATAAAATGACTTTAATTTCTGAAGATTTCCCCCCTTTCTAAGCAAAAATAACTAAATTAAATACATTATAAACATAATACCTGTACATCATATGAAAACATAAGTCTAGGTCCAGGCGAAGCTCTTGTAAAATCTTTCTGTCAACATACCTGTACAGTATTGCTAGAATTGATCAGTTCTTCATACGCTGATAAACTAAAAACATACTTGATGAGAATTAATTTTAAATCAAAGTCACAAGAAAAACTTCATTTCATCTGCTCTGGCATTAGCTGCTGTATTAATATGAATTCGTAGACATTAACTTGCATTTATAATTGCTCTCAGTGTAAAATCTGATAGAATGATCAAAGGCAGGAGATTGGTGAGAGCGAAGCATTACATTAATGTGTCTGATGAGTCATGAAAAGCCATACATCCACTATTTAATTTAACAACCATTAGACCAGACAGTTTCAGCATGATTCGAAGCCAGATACTGTACTCTAAGCACTTCACGGACACTTTTCATAATTGTCGTAAAATGGGAACTGATACAAATGCACTTTTTATTTAGGCCAAATGCTAAAATGTGAAAACATAAAACAACCACACTCAACGATTTATGCTTACCTTTTTGACACTATAGTGCCCTCTTGTGAAAATCATTGTAAAGCAGTAAGTCTAAATACAGCCAGCTGCACTTAAGCATGATTTATACACGAATAATGCTTAGCTTGATAATGCTGATAGTGAGGCACAGCTGAAGAGTCTAACAGTTTTAGACATTGTAGGCTGTGATACTAAAGGGCCGGTTTAGCCAAAACTGGAAATGTTTTCAAACCTGTACTGTATGACTCACATTTTACTGTGAAGCATGAAAGGAAATGTTAGACGATGTAGTGACCGACTGCCTCACAGTTATCATTCCCTTTTATTGTATTGAAATAAAAGCAGCATCAATATTCTTCTACAGAATTTTACAACAAAAAATGAGCAATTTCATATTAATATGGCAGGCCGAATATCTTTGTACACATTTATCTAGAAAGACATGTTGTAACTTTCTCTTTTTTCTAAATTATCCACATGATGCTGGTTCACTTACCACCTAAATTCTGCCCCAGGTTGAAAGTTGTACGTGTAGTGATGTGTAGCTGTTACTTTAGTGTAAATGATGAACAAACACATTCCCAAAGAAATCCAGAACCAGGAATCTCATTGCTATGCTTGGTGTTTTAGTCTTATTGCAACAGAAATCCTGAATTTTCATCTAAATCTTTCTATCTGCAGTTTCTGATTCATTTCAATTCAAAGTTTACCAATAGTACTATCATTATTTATTAGCTCATGATCATTTGTTTGTACATACCAGACTTCTGTGGCTTGTGTGCCTGTTAGCATACACCCACTTAAAGGGGGTAAAGTGGAAAATGAGATTACATAACACAGACAGAGAGAAATGTTACGTAAAACCCCCTTTTAGAGCTTCGGAGAAATATTTATAAAGCATTATTCCAGATACTTAATAGAATCTATGATGAAGACACATAATATTTATATCATTAAACATTCATGATAATAATAAATAGTTTTAGCTTATGAATACACATTTGAAAAACAGTTCAAATGCATTTAGTCACTTTTAATTCATTCCCATTAACTGTGTAACTCATGAGCAAGGCTTTCTGCAAGGCAGAGACTTATGATGCCACCAAGACCACTGTGTGTTGTTTCAGTGGAATGAATGTTAATGACATGCAAATGCACAGAGGAAAAACCTTCCCTGTATTACCCGTATTAGCTATGGTCTCAGTTTTCGGGGTTTAATCTACAATGCACCAAGCTGTTCTGCCCCAGCTCCTGATTAGCATTGCCCTCAAACACACATTTATGCAAACATTCATTTTAATAGGTTATAAATTACTGTTATTCAGTTTGAAGTACCAGTTTTACACACATCATCCCAGTTTTACAAGCATGCGATCCTGCCAGTGATAAAACTGGTTTATGAAGGTCGCTTGATTCTGTATTGTGTTGTCACCAACAGCCTTGTTTTTCTTTTGCTTATGGCCCGGATGGCAGATTTGATGGATTAGCAGACTCGTTTTAAGGGGTACGAAGACAATGACACTCCCTGCTCGTCGCAGACTCGTTCAATATCAGCACACACTGATCCCTCTAGCAGTACATTTACAAGGACACAAGATACACAAAGACAAGCACGCTGTCTTAGTATCACATGCTCATCAAATCCCTAGACAATCGATCCAAACCTTTTAGCCTTTCACAATTTTGTACTGGCTAGTCGAAATCCACCCGTGAACCACAATTAATCTTCAACTTTCAAAGGTAAACATCAACAATTTTTTTGCTAAAGAATGTGGGCCCTATTTTAAGCGCACGCTCTAAACGGGTGGGTCCAATTCCAAATTTGCTAATTTAACGACAGGAAAAATGGTTTGTGCGCCAAGCAAGTGGGTGGCTATTTTCATAAACGGACATTTCAACCTCTCTGGTTTCAAACTTCGACATAATGGAGCAGCTGTATTTGCAAATACAAACACACAAAACGAGTTTGCATGAACATAAATGTGATCATGGAAGCGTTCAGAGTAGCAGTCACATGTAAACATAGGTCTCACTTTTGACGTAGGTGCGAGCTCTGGCGCGTACTGTGACGTTGGCTTCCTAAACATCCGTTTGTCTCAGTTTACATCCAATCCTGCAAACAAAGGTTTTCAAAATATCCACTTTGGCCGGAGTTTTTAGAAAGAATCAGTTTCAGAGGTGAAATCTACGTTTACGTGTAAACGAAGGGCGCAAACGAAGTTAAATGCCTCCGTTTTTCAAAATAACCATGTACGTGTAAATGTAGCCTAAAAGGCTTGTTCCTATTCTCCTAATGAGTAATGGGTGTGTTTTGGGGCATAACGTGCATTAACCAATAAGAGTCTCAACTTTCATTCCCTTTTAAAGCCGGTTGTGCTCGTGCCATGCCGGTTCCCTGTTTAGATAGTGGAATTTGTAAACTGCAAAACTAAGCGGAGGAAGAAGACCAGAAGTTTAAGATTGATGTTAAAAAATTGCTTTGTTTTCATTTTTATTGAAATTATAATTTTTGGTATTTAAATCTTTAAAAGTCGTTTTTTTTCTTTCTAGAGGAAATAAGACAGGCTTTTAATTTTTGTAATTGAATGAATGGGTAGCCTACATGATCAGTGTAATATCAAAAAATAATTTACAAATATGCAATAAAAGGTTTGTACTCTAAAAATACTTTAATTGTAACAAATTATGTTTTATCAATGTAGTTCGGGAGGAACACGGCAAATTAACTACTTAAGTGCCTCCCGCTGTCTACAATCAGTAATCGACAAATACTCTAGTATCGCCAGCTGTCTACAATCAGTAATCAACAAATACTCTAGTATCACCAGCTGTCTACAATCAGTAATCAACACTAATCTACCCAATCAGCATGAAGGTAAGCCCATATATAATCACAGTCAAACTCACCTAAGGATCCTCTACAGTCTTCAGAATCCCTCCACCACCCCATCTCCTCTCACTCACCAGGTTTCTCCCTAAGCCTAGGGCGGGGGGTACTCTATGTTCGGGCTCATTTCCGAGCTCCCCGGACAGCACACCAAATAGGTTTACAAATTTAATCTAATAGGCTTATTTGTAAGTGTGAACTCGTGAAACAGCGTGAGTGTTTTGAAAAGCATCACTTAAAAAAGGTTCTCATATCCACAGGTACAAAGTCATCATATACCACAAATCGATGGGGTAGCATAAAAAAAGTCAAAATAGATGCAATATTTGCTTTTGTTTAAAGCAAAACATTCAATTACTTACCAGGCTACAGGTGAAGCAGCTCTTTACGTCTTCTAACGTCTCATTTATATCCAAGAGGCTCAATAATAATCTTTTACATTTTAATCCTTTAAATTTTCATATTAAAATCGTTTGTGTGCTGCTGCGCATCTATGTGTGTGATAAGCAAACACGCATTGTCGTCTCGTTTATAGATGCATATTACTAACCTGCTCATTAAATAACAAAAACAATGCTGCACTTTAGACTTTAGACCAGGTTTTATTTGGTCGCGCATTGTGCCGGGTGTATGATAGAGCCCTGTGTATCTACAGAAAACCAAAGCCGCACATTTGAAACACGTGATATGCATTGTAATGAAAACGGATAGTGGATCAGTTCAGGAATACAAGGCTCAAAGAAAATCAATGGCAGATGTGATGACCATGATTAAAATGATACCTTTCAGTCTGATTGTCATTTTTACACAAAATTGTGTTTTCTTTCAGTTATAGCACATATTGTTCTAGCTTCATCACAATCTGTAAAACAACTGAAAAAGAACAAGACAGTGTAAACCAGTAACATTGTGCACAAAAACAGGTAACAAAAACTCTAAACAGAGTTATTTACACTTTGTTTTACATGGATTGGCTTAACCCATGGTTGTGTAAATATCAGACAGAATCAACTGTTGTTTTATAAATAAGCCTATGTTGGTTTGTTGTTACTCAACCATGAATTGAAACATCCCAGCATTTGGGTTGATACCCATCATATGTTTATTTATAACACACTCTCCGATTTTTACCCATGGGTTAAACCAGCCCAATATTTGTAGAGAGTTGTCTCAAACATAAAGCAAAACACTATTTGAAAAAAAATGCAACAGATGCCAAGTAGCAGTGACACTGTGTACTTTTTTAAAATCTGGGGGAAGAGTAAACACAGAAACAACTTTATCATAGTTTAGACTTACTCAACAAACTATCCAGTATAGTTTTTCAGTCTCCACTGACTGCTGTGGTGAAATGTTTTCTGTATACCTCCTATGCAACAATATACAATTGCACATGAGCTATAGAAATAAATTGTAAAATTATAGAAATGCTTTAAAAAAAAAATCTGCCTAAATTCTCCAGATTTCTAGGGATTAAACAAGTATTATCTTTGTCCAAACTCTCTGACATGTATTGATTTCCATATGTTTTATTTATGTACAAACCCAAAGTTCTGTTTAAATTCGATGTATCTAGTGCACAAATCAACGTGTGGATTTCACATAAGATAAGAAAAAAGACAAAGTACAACGAGTCCACCAGTAACAGGGTTCATTCAGCGTTAAATGTGAGTGTCCAGTGGGTAGGTGGGATGGATCTGTAGAGGTGATTGGACAGTCATCATGTGAGAAAATATTATAAAATGTGCAGAAATCCTTGAAATCTGTTTGAAGTGCGGTAAACCGTTCAGCTTGTAACATATTAACATTTGAGCCATGAGTGGATGTCCGTATTTTCAACAGAAATTCTTGTATGTATTTTCAGTTTTTAACATTTTTAATTTGCGATTAATGCTAAATTTAAAGGCAAATTTCACCTTAAATGTGCTTTTGGTATCTGTAATGTATAAAAATGCCTCTAGTGTTTATGTACTTGATCCAATTACAGTTCAACAAGTAAACAGCAAACAGAAGATGAGAATAATGATTCTCAGATTGGAGTTAACAAAGCCAGCAAAGGAGGTATTATCTATGGTGACTATCTGAAGGTAAACAAAACATTAAATGTTAATATCATTATCATAAGTTCAAATCATAAAATAAGACTGATACTAATTGCTTTTCCTATTATGATGTCATGAATAATTGATAAGCAATTCCGGAAACTTAATGAAATGACCTGTGTGTCTCAAAACCCCATGCATTTCTAAGTATCACATTACTTTGAAAAGTTTATAATACAGGAACAACAATTTAACTTTTACATATCACATATACTGAACTTGCTTCTGTGTGTTTGCATTTTTTAATACATACTTGAGCCTAACTATTCACTGCTTGCTTTCTTTGAAACGCATATTTTTCATCATTCCCAGCTGGATAAAATCCTGACATCTCAGGTGCTTCAAAGTGAGCTGAAGGGAAACAAGATCCACGATGAACATCTGTTTATTGTCACACATCAAGGTGAGTCACACAAACACTCTAAACAGCCTTTGGGCAAATCAGTCTTAGCCTTATCCTCATCTCCAGTGAACGCCCCCAAACAGTCGACAAAATAGCTTATTTATCATTTTGAATGTTGAACTGCAGCCAAAAAAAGTGAGAGTAAATCAAAAACATAAAGACATAATGTTGAATTTAATCCATGTTCTCTGTTGGCATCAATTTATCAAGCATCCAACACTCCATCTAAATGCATAAATAAAATACTTAAAATGCAGTGTACTGTACCAAAACACTCGACACCCGGTCTAAAGGCTATTTTGTGCAACATGTCCTGATACAATGTGTACCCTGTAATCTACTGTATGTGTCTGCCTAATGAATAAATGTAAATGTAAACATATAGTGCACCAGGTTGCCCACACATACTGTGTGTTGCCCACTAAAGCACATTCTATTAAAATCCTCAATTTTAATATTTATTTATTACATATTTTTATATTAGCTTATAATATACTTTTATGTACACTTTAAAAATGGCTGTGCTTTTTTTAAGCCATGTTGGGTAAATATTGGAAAGAACAAAATTGACCCAATGCTGGGTTGTTTTAACCCAACTGTTGGGTTATTATGACCCATGGTTGCATAACATTTACCTATAAGTGTAACAACTTTATATATGTAACCTAAAATAATAATTAACTTAATCCTGTTCAATCGCAGCCTATGAACTGTGGTTCAAACAGGTGCTTTGGGAGCTGGACTCAGTAAGAGAAATCTTCATAAGTGGACATGTGAGTGGATCAACAGCTGCAACACTAAACATGAAGCTTTTTGCTGGGTCTTAAGCCCGGGATACATTGCATGATTTTTGCCATCCTATTAGATCATTACTTTTTTAAGATCATTCACACTGTGATACATTTATCGTTTAAACGTAGGTACGACAAGCATGTAGACTGTACCATTGAATCAGAGGCTTCCATAGCTGCGACTCACGTTAGCGCAACGTCATCCGCATGCGCTACTTGTAAACAAATACCGATATGCAGAAAAAAAGTAAAAAATAAATAAACAAAATACCAGTACGCAGGTCGTAGCAGCAAACACGGCGTCAGAAAACTATCGTAAGCTATATTTGGTCGCAACGCTAGAAAAACGTCCGTCTTTGAACCTCTCACAGTACGACATAGGATCACCGATTAAGAGCCACGATCACCGAAATCACCACATTTGTTTCACGACACTACAGTGTATCCCGGGCTTTAACAAATCAGTCTGTTACTGAATCATGAACAGTCTCACCCCATTTCGTCAATATTTGACGACACTTGACCATTCGTCATATGTTGACGTGAAGGGTATACCTTTCGCGTCATTTTTTGACGAACTGGGGACTTCAATACTATTACGTCAGTTGCATTCTCTTTCCTATTTTATTACCATTTGCGCGTCGGTTTAGGGTTAGATTTACATAATGACATCCCTACCCAAACCTAACTCTAACCCCAACGCCAGGTGACAACTGTTTCTAACCCCAACGCCAGGTGACAACTGTTTAATTTCGCGTACACTGTTTAATTTCGCGTACACTGTTTAATTTCGCGTAATCTAACCCTAAACCGACGCGCAAATGGTAATAAAATAGGAAAGAGAATGCAACGGACGTAATAGTATTGAAGTCCCCAGTTCGTCAAAAAATGACGCGAAAGGTATACCCTTCACGTCAACATATGACGAATGTTCAAGTGTCGTCAAATATTGACGAAATGGGGTGAGACTGTGTTAGAACAGCTGCAGTGAATTGACTTAAGTCACATTAAAGGCGGGGTGCGTGATTTTTGAATAACACTTTGGAAAGGGAGTCGGGCCGACTACCAAAACACAATTGTAGCCAATCAGCAGTAAGTAGCGTGTCTACTAACCGACATCATTGCCTGGGTTTCATATGTGTGGGGCGGGTCTATCAAATGAAGGTCCAGATTCTATTGGGGTAGGGGCGTGTTTGTAGGGTGATTTCAAATGTCAACATTGGCTTTCAGAGATCATGCACCCCGCCTTTAATTCAAGTAGAAAAGTTTAATAAATAAAACATGAAACAAGTTTTGAATGTACCATTTGAATGTAAATATAACATACTGTATGACACATATTAAGGTTCAAGATTCAAGCTGTCAGTGCACACAAAAAAAGAGACATTTGCTGCAGTGATGAATGGCTTTAATAAACGCCACTAATAATTTACAGCTAAGAAATTAAAGTAGTTTTTTTTATTTGATGTCATTCTATCGGACTCAACATTTTATTCTGTTCTGCATCACTACACGTATACCTGTTATGGTATAGACAATTTCACTATAGCTGTCAAAGCTTAGAAAATTAATTAGAAAATTGCATTTGATAATAATCAACAGTAGGAATTACTCAACCATACATTATTAAACATACTAATACTAGACTAAGACTGCATTGCAGCATGAGACTGCCACCTTCAGTCTGGTTTAAGATATTTCAACCCCATATAACTCGACAATAAAGAAAAGGATTTCTAGACATTATAATAATACAACTTGTATGTAAATTCTCCTGTGCACATTTCCCCAGGTTCGTGATGAGAGGAACATGCTGAAAGTTAACACCCGCGTTCACAGGATAGTGATGATATTCAGACTATTGCTTGATCAGTTTGCTGTTTTGGAAACCATGACCGCCTTAGACTTTTTTGACTTTAGGTAAGGTATATTTAAAATGCTGTTATTTCTGATATTCAGTGCGAAAAAATGAAATGACTGATTGAGAAATAATTATCTGAATTACTAAAACAAATCTAATTCACTTGATAAGAGCATTTCTTGGACAAAATTGATATTGGAAATGCACTAACACTCAGGAGATGAGATATAGCCAACTCAATAAATAAGAGTTTAATGAGACTAATTTGTTAAATCAAAATCAATAATGTTTAAAAGAATTGATTTTTGCTCCATTGATCCGAATGCTTTTGTGCAGGGAATATCTCTCGCCAGCTTCAGGTTTCCAAAGTCTACAATTTCGACTGCTGGAAAACAAAATTGGGGTCCCACACAACCAGAGGGTTCCCTATGACAGAAGGCATTACAGGGATAATTTCCGTGACCAGGAAAGCGAACAGCTCCTCCGCTCAGAGCAGGAATCCACTCTGCTTCAGTTAGTTGAGGTACATGACAAGAAATGACAAGAAATAGCGTTAAAATTAAATATTAGCAGTCCAGTCATGAATATCATAGTAATATTATGCAAATGAGAAAGTTGGTTTTAACCTACTAGACATTTTTACAGGTTATTGCTATTCATAAAGGAAAATGGTGCATAACCAGTTTTAATATGAAGTCAGGAATGAAATTACTGATTAACATTCTCATAAGCAATCAATGTTTCTCAGCAATGGATGGAGAGAACCCCTGGCTTAGAGGAGGATGGTTTTAATTTTTGGGGGAAATTGCAAACCAATATCTTCAAGGGGCTCGAAGCCGAGAAAGAGAAAATCGAGGTTTGTGAAGAATCCCTTGGCAATTCTACCGAAATCACTGTTGTAAGCGAATGAACGTGTCTAACAACTTGTTGGTTTTTAACAGCAAAAACCAGACCCCGAGATGAAAGAAGAACTGATGGCAGAGTTCATTAAGCATAAAGACACTTTCTTATCTCTCTTCGATGAGAAGAGACATGAACATTTACTAAGCACAGGTGAGCAAACCTCTGGAGATCTGCAGAGATAAAACGAAATGAAAGATGATCCTGACTCTTACTTAAAAGCGCTCTTCATTTCAAACCACACTCATCTGAACTATCTAGTTATCTCTGTACAGGTCAGAGGAGGCTGTCCTATAAGGCATTACAGGGAGCCTTGATGATCTATTTCTACAGGTAGATGATATCAAAAAATGGTCCCTATAGCTGTCACTGGGCTAGTACCTTTTAGGGACAGATATGTAGACATATCAATATGTTCCTTTAAAGGGGACATTTCACAAGACTTTTTTAAAATGTCAAATAAATCATTTGTGTCCTCAGAGTACGTATGTAAAGTTCTACCATATAGATCATTATTATAGTATGTTTAACATTGACACTTTGTAGATGTGAGCAAAAATTTGCAGTTTTTTGGGTGTGTCCTTTAAAACGCAAATGAGCTGATCTCTGCACTAAATGACAGTTCTGTGGTTGGATAGTGCAAATTAAGGAGCTGTATTATCCCCTTCTGACATCACAAGGGGAGCCAAATTTCAATTACCCTTTTTTTCACATGCTTGCAGAGAATGGTTTACCAAAACTAAGTTACTGGGTCAATCTTTTTCACATTTTCTAGGTTGATAGATGCACTGGAGACCCAATTATAGCACTTCAACATGGAAAAAGTTAGATTTTCACGATATGTCCCATTTAAAGTACTAATACTTTTTGGTCCTTCTGAGGTATAATATGACCTCTTTAGGTGCAACTATATAGCCAAATTTTTGAAAGGGGTATTGTCCCAGTGACGGCTTTTTGACCTTTTTGTTCTGACAGTGTCCCATGGTATTGATCATACTTTTTAAGCAGTATGTGTTTTACTAGATCAAGATAAGCAAACTGAACTTCTCTGTTGGTCTTTAGGGAGGAGCCTCGATTTCAGGTGCCTTTCCAGCTCCTGACGTCTCTGATGGACATTGACACCCTCATGACAAAATGGAGATGTATGTGACGCCATTTACAAGCTGTTAAAGGAGCAATGTGGGACTTTTAAGAGTATCTTTTGACAGAAATCCAATATAATATACTATATTATCAGTGGTGTATAAAGACCTCTATAATGAACGTTATTGTTTTTATTAACTTAGTATGAGCCGTTTTTTATCTACATACACCGCAGGCCCCCTTACATGGAATTCGCCGCATGTTTCTAAAAAATGTTCCATTGAGCATATTCCGTCCATAGGTTGTCTCAGATGATGACATGTTTATCCCGTGCCAGCTATTGTAGCTTCGCTATGCGTTTCGAAATTGAGAGGTGAGCTGTGGACTGAGCTGTTCTTTGCAGTTTCCAATCTCACCACTAGATGCTGCTAAAACCCACACTGTACCTTTAACGCTGACTATCTCTTAAAACAGGGGTGTCCAATCCTACTCCTGAAGGGCCGGTGTCTCTGCAGTTTTATTCCAGCCCTAATCAAACACACTTGATCCAGCTAATCAAGGTCTAACTAGGCAGACTAGATACTTTGAGGCAGGTGTGTTGAAGGAAGTTTTAGCTAAACTCTGCAGGACCCCGGCCCTCCAGGACCGGCTTTGGACACTGGTCTTAAAAAGTCTCATTTAAAGACATTTTTGTTGCACACTGCCGCATCTCCTCATGCTTTTTCTTATTTCATTTACACCTGAATTCTCTCTCAGACAACCACGTGTGTATGGTGCACAGAATGATTGGCAGTAAAGCTGGAACAGGCGGCTCATCCGGATACCAATACCTGCGTTCCACGGTCAGGTAAGCTAGATCATATTGGACAATCATTTGTTCTAATTAAAGAGATAGTTTACTTTAAAATGAAATTTCTGTCATCATTTACTCATCCTCATGTTCTTCTAAACCTGTATGAATTTCAAAAGAAGATATTTTGTAAACACACAGCAGATAGTGACCATAGACTTCCATAGTAGGAATAAAAAAATAATGGAATTTAATGGGTACCGTCAACTGTGTGCTTACCATCATTTATCAAAATATTTTCTTCATCATTTATCACAATACTTCCAAAATATTTTGTTTCTACTATGGAAGTCAATGGTCACTATCTGCTGTGTGTTTACCATTATTTCTCAAAATATCTTATTTTTTTTTCATCATAAAAAATAAATTCATACAGGTTTACAACAACATGAGGATGAGTAAATGATGACAGAATTTTCCTTTTAAAGTGAACTATTCCTTTAACCTTTTATAACAACTATCTGCATGCTTGATTTGCATATTGCTGTGAATCTCCTAAATGCAAACCACTCAAAAAACAGAAGTCTTATTCCATTACAATTATTTTGCCAGTGATCGCTACAAGGTATTTGTGGATCTGTTTAACCTGGCCACCTTCCTGGTTCCAAGAGACTGGATACCCAAGCTGAACCCGAATGAGCACAGCTTCCTGTACACTGCTGAATGCTGTGACAGCTCCTACTGCAGCAGCGATGACTCAGATTAAAGCTATGGCATAGTGGGCAGTGTGTTACCAGTTGGGTTCACACAGGTTTAAGTCTGGTTTGTGTCATATCCAAGGTGAAGAAAATTGTTATCTAATTCTTACCAAGGATAATATTTCTGTCGTCGTTTTGTGTTTTGAAGAATATATGAAGAGTTTCGTTCGAAACGAGATAACTCAGTTTTTAACATTTTTGTCAAAACATGTTTATTATTATGTTATCATGTTATTATTTTGTTTTATGGTGCTACTTAGATGTATTTTTTAAGTTATGAAGGTTTAAATCAAACAAACCAACTGCAGTTGAATTTATATTAATAGGCTTTATGCCCAGCTGCACTACTTCCTGAACTTCAGCCAGCTCCTTGTCTCCTGTCTGCCATTATTGGACAAACTGATTAATCCAGGTGTGTCTGATTATTGTTTTTCTGACTACTGAGGTCAGGCACACCTGGATTAATCAGTTTGTCCAATAATGGCAGACAGGAAACAAGGAGCTGGCTGAAGTTCAGGAAGTAGTGCAGCTGTGCATAAAGCCTATTGGAATGCACAACCAAAAAATGAGATTTCTGAAAATTAAAAAAAATGGAGTTATCTCGTTTTGATACGAAACTCTTCATATACAGTATAGTATATCATTGAAACTGTTGATGCACTTGTGTGTATATACTGTCAATATAATGTGATATAACTACATGTAAGAAGATTAAGCGATTTTTATGTTGTAAATAAAGATTATACACATGATAGTACATATAAATAGATTTTGTGTACGAGAAAACAAAACATGTCAACGTGTATTGTTGAATAGAAAAGTTTATTTACCAGAAATACAAGTCAAAGTGTATAAAAATGCACCAAATATAAAATATGTAAACATCAAAATCTAGTATATAGAGAACTAGATTCATGAAAATCTTAAGTCTGTAGTAATCAAATGGTTAAGAACTATTTATGGCTTTCTTTAGTTTTAACACATACAGTGGGGTCTTAAAATGTTAATGCATTACTGTACAAGCAAACTATCAAACCAAGTGACATCTATAAACATATACTACAGCTTTTCTCAGAACTTCACTTTTCAGAGCAATTTTTGCAATGACCTTTAACCAAGGTTGGTCTTAAAGTCACTTTTAGTGGATATATAATAAAGTTCCGTTTATGTTGACACACCAGTCCTAGCAGACTATCTGTAAACACATTTTTCACATTCGCTTTCTATTGTGCTATCATTTGACACAAATCAAACTTCACTGTGTAAAATGGTTGACTCAAAAGGTTTGCAGCATTTCCTTAAATTAAAGGTGTAGCGATTCAGCGGGAGGAGGGGAATAAGGTTATTTGAAACACTATAAACCTCCGACTGTAATACTACGGGGATTCCCAAGGGAATCTTAGATTTTAGCTCAAAAGGGAATATTATGTATAACTAACTGTAATTAATTATACAAGTTTATCAGGTTTTACCTGGCGTAGCAGAATTAATAATAACAATTAATTAATATGTTCGTCCACCGAAGACATATATCCATAATCGTATATAAACGTCTAAGAAATGTTAATTTCATGGCCTTTAAAAATAACCTTCTTACTGATATACAGTGCTACTCGCAGCGTGTAGCTGGATCAAAAAGGCAGAAATAGTGACTTTAATTTCATGAGCATTGAACACAGAAACAATTCAATTGTGAAATGCAAAACCGGTTTATTAAACTACGTTACACTACAAAAACACACAAGACTAACTATACATACAAACAACAAACAAGAAACATATATGAAAGAGAAAGAATGGAAAATTAAGAGAGAGAGAGAGAGAGTAAAAGAAGGGCAATATCACTATAGACTTAACTTCTGCACAAATCATCAGAACTCTAAGAATCACCTTAATTAAAAGGGGCAATAACTTTTACAGCGAATGAACAAGCGATACTTGCGTTTGGCTTTTGTGAGGCACGTGTGTACGTCCAGCTGTATGTGCGCGTATGCGAGGAAGAGAGTTCCTGAGTTTGTGGTCACGTGACGGAGTCCTGAGGTGTCCGTAGGAGTTGTTCCTTTTTGGGTTAATCCGTCGGTCTGGTTAATCTGTGGCGATTAATTTGTCCAGTTTGTCCAAGTGTCAGGGTGCCCGTGAAACTATCCGAGAGAGGGACAGGTCTCACAGCGAGCCCGGCTGGGCGCCGTGGCCTCGCTGTTGAGCAGCCGTTTGGCGTGCTGTGCGTGAGCTGTGTGCTGTGAGCTTCGATGAATTGGGGTGCGGGCCTCTTAACCTGAGTTTAGACCAACCCCTTGAAGTTCAGATGACCAATCCAAAAGGGTGTTGATAGAGTAGGAAAACTTTGTCTTTGTTTTACCAGACTCATTTGCATAGATGGACTATGCTAAAGATTTTGTTAAATAATAATTTTGATTAATATTTAACAAGTTTGATATCAGTCATGGTCAGATGATGCACATCGTTGATCAGGAAAGGAAAAGCGGATTATTAAGAGTGTAAACAAGGTATGGTTTGAAACACACATCAAATAGTAATCTCATGAATGTGAATTATGAGACATGCTAAAATGAACAAAGCATCCCTATAGTGTTACAAGAAAGTGGTTCATTACAGATACAAACATGCAATACAAGCATATATAATATATACAATTTAAACCAATTTATTTTGGTCTTAGCTGTGATCTTAGACAGACACATTTTTGTGTCATGGCTGCTTCGTCTCTGCTCACGGTTTGAAGTTTGCTTTGAGGTGTTAATTTGCTTAGATTGGCACAATAAAACAGCCAGAGACAGTCAATAGGTCTGGAAATGTGTGTTATCAGGAGATTAGGATCTTCTGATGAAAGTGTCTGAGCAGACCTGGTGACAAAACTCAATCTAGGGTCACAGCATGAAACCGTTAACGACCCAGACTGAAAGGACCTCTAGTTGACGTCCAGCCAGATGTTACAAAGGGCACAGCGTTATATAATGCAGAGCTACATACATTTTTAATCATGCCTCCTATGCTTTCTGGGGCAGCAGTATACAACATCACACCATCTACTGTGAGTTAACTGTGTGCCCTATGCCAGTGCAATGTCATGCAAATAAAATAAAAGTTAGGTGTTTCCTGAGAATATGACAAAACGTTAAACAAAAAGTTGATTTGTGTGTCTGTAAGAAAAACTATTGAAGAGGTGGCGTCTAGTGGCTTTTGCATCTGAGCTCCTCAATTGCTTTGAATAAGAAATTATTTTGAGCTACATTGTCTAGGATTTAAAATATGGGGAATTAACATGTGGCAGAACATTTACTTTGAAACAGGATTTGTTTGTCACATGAGAATGTTTAAAATTCGCTCCCGCTGCATTCAAAACTGGAGACAGATTCTTATCCTAAGGCTAATATTTTATAATATGTCTCTGTACTATTAAGATTGTTAACATAATTATACAAAAACAGCAGCAACACTGTCTGCGATGCCTAGAAAAAGGAAACAAAACATAAAAAATATATAAGTCATATAACTATATAACTTTAATCACTGAATGAAATTGCATATTTACTTACATCTGACAAATCAAATCATTAAAAATAAAAATGGGCAAACATTTAAAATGTATCCAAACAACCCCACTTCATCACTTCCTAAAGATCTGATATGAATTAAACATGAACTGGCTGACATTTATTTCTTGATCTTTACACCCGTGACATTATTTTGCCCATCATTTGTCAACATCCAGATAAATGACAGTACTTCATGAATATTTATTAAGACAATCACAAATTTCCCATCATGTTTTTACAGTGGCAGACACTGTATTTTTTAAGTTACTTTTATGACAATCAACACATCAAAGGAATTTAGTCACTAGATAAACTTACCACACATGTTGTCCCCCATTTTTATGTAAACATAGCCATTATCGCCCCATGAGGTCCCCCATGAATTGCGTACTATCCAATATGGGACATCCCCTACAGAAACATAAGAGATTACACTAAAACCTGCAAACATACTGTGATCTTAGTCTGTAACATTTTAGATTATTAACTCAAAATGGTACTGTTTGTAAAATAAATGTTTGTCTTTTCTTTAAATCCAAATAGAATAAAGCAGCTCACTATAAATGAAACAAAATCATTTATTAAATAAAGCTATATTGTTTACAGTTTCGCTTAAACAATTTCTCTTCCTGAAAGTACTAAATTCAAGTAAACAAACAGAAGAAAAAAAATCTACATTTCTCCTATAGCTTAACTGGTAAAGCACTGTGTTACTTAGCATCACAAACGCCATATTTTCGAGCCCTCGAGAACACACATATTGAAAAAAATTTATAGCTTGAATGCAAAAAAGTAAGTGGATGTGGATAAAAGCATCTACCAAATGCATAAATGTAAATGAAACCCTTAGCATGCAGCGTACAGACACTGCCACCGACAGGCTTTCTAGATGCTGGAATAAAGCCAGTGTTTGTTCAATTTTGTGTCCTTGACAAGATGATATACACGAAGGACAGCGTTTTGAGCTTTTTATATGCTCTGTAGCACAAGCAAAGAGTGTTTAACGGTCTGTGTGTGTGTGTGTACCTGTGGTATCATAGCCAGTGATCAGTACAGCGTGGTTGGCATTATGACTGGAGCAGTGATGTTGAATGATTCCACCCAGATAATCCTGCCAGCTGATAGCATCCACAATGACAACAAGAGGTCCCGTCTCTACTAGTGTACTTATTATATTTGCCTCCACTCCACTAAAACACAATTTTAATTTCTTTGTTAGATAATACTAGATATGCTTTTTATATCATTTAAATGTCATCATTTACAAGATTAAATATGGGTATGAAGTAACATTGGTGCTGTTTCCTGACTAAAATGCATCTTTGAGCTGTCCTAACTGAAAAAAAGCAAAAACAGTAAAAAAAAAAAACAACTTAAATGTCCCAATATAACTAAAGCCTAGGCGTGGCAAAGTCTAAACCCTGTCTGGGAACCAACCGACCCCACAAACCAGCCAAAAGTTGTTTGCGGCCCAGACTCAGTGAAAAACTGATGGTGTGATCGTACAAAATCACAGCCAGTATGAACATCCTAGATATTTAATACAGAACTATATGCAGTACGATCTCACTCATACCACAAGATTTCAGTATTTTTATGGTTTGTCACATAGTAAAGACACAGTGGCAGCTGCAGAGTGACACCTTGTACATTTATGAGAAGGAAACACAGGTCATAAGTACTTTATATGGTAACATAACCAGAGGTATGTGAACTTTGCGAATTTACAGTCAGTGGCCGTTATGTACGTGACCCTGAGCTGCAAACAGAGTTGATAAGCACATATAAGTGAAAATAAAACATTGACCCCCATCTCAGCTGACTTTCAACCTTGAATTTTAACAGTGCATAGAGTCCAACAGGGTCAACGCAAAACTTAACTCGTTCCTCGCCACTG
The DNA here is from genome assembly GCF_030506205.2 of Paramisgurnus dabryanus. Classification (NCBI taxonomy): domain Eukaryota; kingdom Metazoa; phylum Chordata; class Actinopteri; order Cypriniformes; family Cobitidae; genus Paramisgurnus; species Paramisgurnus dabryanus. The sequence continues at coordinate 22,436,176 of NC_133352.1, forward strand.
ACGAGGATCTCGTCGATTTGGAAAAACGGTTCCCTGCCAATTTTCCGCTATTATCCACTAGGTGGTGCTCTTACCCAACTTTAAAAAACACTAAGGCAGGGGTGGGGAACCCTGGTCCTGGAGGGCCACTGTCCTGCGTAGTTTAGTTCCAACCCTAATCAAACACACCTGACATTAATTTCGAAGTAGTCCTGAAGACTTTAATTAGATTTTTCAGGTGTGTTTGATTAGGGTTGGAACTAAACTCTGCAGGACAGTGGCCCTCCAGGACCCAGGGTTCCCCACTCCTGCACTAAAGCATCCACTTATCTAAAAAACAACAATTATTGTTCTGAATCTGATCTTTAACAAATGTCCTTTACAAAAATGCCAAATTTGGTATTCTTTCATTTGATAGATTGTATGTTTATAATATTTAAAGAAGAAAAATTATTTCTGGAAGGCATTAAACTTTTGTGAAAATCATAAAAAATGCTGGCGCTGGCTGGCAACTTCATTTAACTCTTTCACCATCAGCGTTTTAAAAAAAAAGTTGCCAGCCAGCGCCAGCGTTTTTCATGATTTTCACCAAAGTTTAATGCCTTCCAGAAAATGTTCTTCTTTAAATATATAAACATACAATATACCAAATGAAAGAATAGACCCTCTGCTTTCAAACAACAACAAAAAAAAACGTTTCATCCTACCTTCAGTGGTTCTTTTGTAATCAGCTTTTGAATATGGGTAGGTTTCTGCAAAAACACCACATTTTGAGCAAAAAGCAGAGATAATTCCATTTTTGTGATGGACTTTTCATAGAGATCCCATTCAGAGCGATCTTTAAAACAGACACGGACATGCAGCCGCTTGCCATAGGGCAATACTTCCGGGTTTAAAAAGTTGCGGTATTGCGGAAAGACGGAAAATCTCGTCATTGGCGGGGAAGGGTTTTCTCTTAATTGACGAGATATCTCGTCAATGGGGGTGAAAGAGTTAAAAATGCTGGCGGGGAAAGAGTTAATCTATCTGCAAAGCAGACTGTTGATTTAAAAGTCAAGTAGTCTTTACTTTATCCTTACCTATAGTCATAAGCCGAGTAATTCTTTAGCATCACTCCATCGTGAGTCTGAGAAAAATACTGGCAAATCCCAGAAACAGCTTTGTAGGGATACTCCGCCTGGTTTACTAACTTTACCTTAGTCTGTAATGAGAAATGCAAAGCATCAACAAGCTAGAATTTTATTCAGAGTATAGCATCACAAAAAGGAGAGCGAGAGAGAGCAGATTTTAAAAACAAATGAAGAAAGAAACTGTATACCTTCCTAAGCCAGTAAAGAGCTTCGACAGGAGATCCACCGTTGCAGCCATTGTTACTGAAAGAACAGTCTATAACTTCCTGTACACTGAGCTCCTGTAGTTTTCCACTACATGAAGCAGAAACTGATTCAATGGCCCCTACCACACTAAAAGCCCAGCATCCTCCACACTACAAGAAAAAGCAATAAGAAATGTACTGTGACACAAAGGAAAGTTTTTTGTATTTGTTTGTGTTGTGAGTAGGGATGCATCGAAAGGAACATTCTTGGCCAAAGCAGAATAAAATGAAACGCTGGATAACCGAGTATCTTTTTATTAGTCTAATTATTTTGCCAGTTTTCTCACCATTGCACAAGTTGCATTTAGAATGTCCTTTTTACTATATTTATTTTACCTTATTATTTAACAATTTTTTTTACATTCCAGCAGTCATTATAAGGTCTTTTTACACCTGGTCACTTCTCAGATCAGAAAGCTATAGACAGACTTGTTAAAACTGTTCCATTACATTCGACCACATAAATGAGTCTTCGCTAAACGGATATTAATCCGATCATCTATTCCCGCCCAAAATGCAAATAACTTATTCGTTAATCTGCCTTAAGAAACTTACAACAGCGCTTATATATCACTGTATGTTAAGCAGCGGACGCGCGCCTGCATGCACGGTCAAGCACGAGCAAAGATTGACAGGAGATGACAGGGGAAAAAGAGCTCAAAAAGGCAGTCTAACAAACAGCTTATTGTTATACACACTGACTTTATTTCTCGTTTAATATAAGCGTGTTAATCATTGTAGGACTTTACTGGTTTAGGAAGTTTTTATTACGCACTGCAGCTGCTCTATGACATGAGATGAAGAGCTAAATTCTCTTGTTCTCCGTGCTTGTGCATTCACTAGACAAATACCCAGGATCGCCACCGTGTCTTTCTCATACGCTGCATGGTGTTTAGGATATCTTCATTTTAGGTGATAAATAAAACTTGTAGTGCTGTGTTTTCACGTTTTCTCTGACACTATAAAATGTTTATGTTTGCTGCATTTCTCCGCTGGTTGCGATCTGATCGCATCATCAAATACCTCATTATTCTATAAAATCTATTCAGCCTTTTCACTTTTTCAGTTGCCGAAAATTTGGTGCATCCCTGATTGTGAGGATTTGCAATGCTTTTTGTATTTGTTTGTGTTGTGAGGATTTCCAACGCATGTGTTGTCAAACTGATGTTTTCTTGATTTGCTGGTGTTTTTTCTAGTTTTGCGTTTTCTTTCGTTGCAGTGCAGTGACCCCTGTCGGCCACCGTAGTATATGCCCGAAGGAATATAAAAACACGTATCTATTTTTTAACATCTAATGTGCTTTTTATATCTACAAACCTACCCCCTCCTGGTTTTTGACTGGTCCAACAACTCCATGGTCCCTCCAATCAAACTTTACTGGATACCTTGTCTTAACACGGATGTCGGGCCTGGTGGGGACAAACTTTGGAGCAGTATGATCCTGGAGTGTGAGATAGCGTTCTGGGAAACCAAAGGGAACAGTCAGTTCCTCACAGAAATTAAAACAACCATCTGTAGGTGGTCTGTAACACTTATGTTACCTTTAAACTGTTTAGGAGATAAATCAGAGAACTGGTTGATTCCGTATCTAGCAGAGAGGTTTGATTTCTTCGGCACTTCAGAGTTCAAATGCGCGTGTCTCGTAAGTGAATTCTGCAATGAAACAAAATAAAACCTGCAATGCATATGAAGCACGAGCTCGGTGAGATGCTTATCACTCGAGGAAACGATCGTGTCTTATGACATAACGTGACTGAAACTACATTCATACTGGCGTGTCCTGTCATTTTTAAATGACATGATAAGTAATAGATCGTTTGCTTTAATGATAGTCTCTCAGAATCACATTTTTTAGCAATGCTGACATCGCGGGCACGCGCGTCGAATTTCTGGGTCGAAGAATCTGTTTCAGCCCACGCAGTACTTTTAAATGTGTGTCATGCAATATCCACTTTTCGCCGCAAGGTTGTAGTATGTTTTTACTAAATACGACAATAAATAGGTCAAGTCCGACCACCGGAAGCGTTTGATATTTTTAACTTTCAACTCGGAGGTGTTTTTGATTCACAGCAACTGTTTAAACATTTGTGTCAGTTTTAACCGGGCGGTGTGCTTCCACTAAGCTCTGGTCTCTAATGAAAGGTAGATGGACCCAAATAAATATCTTTTATCTTGGTCCTGAAACATTGTAGTCTGAGTCTATGGTGGAGAAGGTATTTAAATAAACCGCGGAAATTTGGTAGTCACGTATCTATTAATAGACTACAGTGAACGCTCTGTCAGAACGTCCACTGCAGGAATCGTTCTAAAAACCATAGTTACCATGGGTCTGATGCACATTCCAACTAAAGTTTGATGCCCATTCCAACTAAAACAGTAAATGTTTATAATCTATTTTGAAAGTACTAACAAAATTCTACCTTCTGTTAAAATTTCATGCAAATATCTGATAAAATGAGAAAGTTACAAGCAAAAACTTGTGAATAAGCAGCATTTCGGTCACACACATTCCATAGACATCCATATATAACTTTTTCCCATGATTTCTAATATTAAAAATATCATAACTTTCTCAATACTCAACAGATTTTTACAATCCTTGTTTCTTTGCAAATGGTAATGTCTGCTCTGTCTAGTCATGTGATAAATTTAGAGTTTTGGGGTTTTTAAAAATTTTGTCATCATACCTACATTTTTACTGTCCGCAAAATCCACATCTGTTCTTTTGCAAATACTTCAGTGCAGCAGTTGAGCCCCCTTATGAAAACTGGTGGGCAAACCATAGTTTTACAAATATCATGGTTAGCCTGGTTACTAGCGTGAACTTTGTGGTCAGTCACTGTGGTAAACACTACAACTAAACTGTGGTTACTGTACAACCGTGTTTAATTTACGTAAAGGCCAAACGAGGAACTCCTTATTTCCCTAAACCTTTGCTAAAGATTAACAATTATTAAAATAATCTAATATCTGATTGTGTCTCGTGAGGTGTTATGCTCACTGCCTATCTGAAGCTCGATCATCAGTGAATTATTATTTCATACAGTGAAATATTAATTTTTATTTGATTATTAAACATACCTGGAAATTGATCAGACTCTGGTTGAATTCATTGCTGTCGTAGTTTCGGCTGTACAGTTGTTGATAAGCCCTAAATCGCTCTTCCGTCTGATATCTCTCACTTATTTCGACAGCGTCTGATCCTTTCAGCAGTTGACAGTAAAGCACAAAGCCAACAAATGTTATCGTTAACGCCATTAAAAATGTCACTAACAGTTTAGTTTCTACATGGCCCAGTCTGCTTTCAAAACTTTCATTTTGGCGACAGATTGGCCGTTTCTATATCGAAAGGCTGCGGCCTCCGGAGGTCGCATATGCAGGCTGCATACGTCATCAAGCCTGGCTTGTTTAAGTCTTTATGACGTATGCCACAGCCTCCAAATGCGACCTCCGGAGGCCGCAGCCTTCCGATTGAGAACGGCCATGATGTCCCCGCCAGGGTTGCCAGATCTGCGCACCAAAAAACAGTCCAATGTTACTATCCTCTAAAAGCAAAGCATTATGAGATATACCTAAAACACGTTTTATTAATTTTATAAAAAAAATAATATTTTAATGACATTATTTATTTATTTATCATATTTTATTATAAAAAAATAAATTAAAGGCCAGAAAATCTTTTACCATAAAAACCAAAACTACCAAAGGCCCCTATCTCACAAAAATGTCTACTTCTTATCATCATAAACAGTTTATCACTGATAGGATATAAATTGGGTAAAGTAAAATATTTCTTTACACACATTTCAGTAAAATATAATTTATGCAACTTTCAAAAAACCTTAAACCCGCAGTATAATCAATCTTCCCCGGATTTGGCAACAGGGTTTCCATGTGATCAGCGTGTTTCTCAAGCAGCGCTTTATTGCCCTCTAGTGGCGGATGACAACTTTACATTAGATAATATGAAATTATACTCACCCAACCCGGTGTGACTTTATATTTTGAGCGCAAAAAAGGAGTTTTTAGGCTAAACTTTAGAAATGAGCAGTAGCAGCAAAATGTTAAATGTTTTGTGCCTTACTGAAAAATCTTTTCTTCTAAGACATTTTTTTAAATTCACTAAACGTTATGAGGTATGTATTTACATTTAAATGAGGACCATTTTTCCTGGGTTTGGGGAAAACCTAATGATTAATGTTTTATTAATCTAACAATGTTCTGGGCCTATTACACAAATACTGAATAATATGACTAATATTAATAATTCAGATTCAATTAATAATAAGCTACATATCCTTTTTGTTATGTCATTAGGAAGCTGCTTGTAATGAAAAATGATCATCGTGACTACTACAGAAACCATTTAATTTTCTTAATTGTTACCGACCATAAACTATGGTGGGTCAACATCCAGAAACAAACCACTTTAAATGTGAGCCATTGCACACAAAAAGTGTAATAATCAATTCTTTAGCTCAAATCCCTCATCTGGCCATCCATTCATCCATCTTAGTTTGGTTTACACTTCACACAAAGAAAAAAAGCAGTATAGGCAATTATGACAAGTTTAATGCTGCGGCAGTATGTAACATATGTAATTCACTACCATGACCCACATAAAGCATACCCCTTTATTCACTGTGACTCAAAGTATGGATTCTTACCCAGGATCAGGTTATCCTGCCCTGTCCTGTTTGTAACATGGCAAAACAACATAACTGGTACAGAATCAGCACTCCAGCTCCGAGATTCTGTCTGAGTGCAGTCCAGTATGGTCTCAATGCCATACAAAAAACATCTGATAGGAAAACTAGAACAAACAGACACTCTTGTGCACGGACAAGATCCAGGAAAGACAAATTGTGCTAAGAGGCCACTTGAGAGGGATATATGAATTATTATATGCAAATACTGTATATATTCATATATATATATTAGGTCCCCTTGCATGGAACTGATTAGTGTTCGCTGTAGGTATTCCATAGGATTTTCTTTAAATACATGTTTAAAACATTTTAATCTATGTACAGAGAAATACTGTATATTTCTATGAGGAAGTAACGCTGAACTGTAGAGGATTTTGAGTGCTAACCGGCCAGCACTAAATGTGAAGCTGTAGCATTTAAGCTTATGAAGGACAAGTTCATTGTGTAGCTACAAAAGCAGGAGATACAAAGCAGACAGCTGTCTGATAAAGGCTCAGTTTGCACTGTCTAAGAGAGTTTTCCCACCTAGCACATTAATAAGCATTGGAACGGAAAAACAAATCAAACCGGCAAGTTACATACATGAGACGACTTCAGTCCACAGACGACATTTGTAGTTAACCGAGAATAACAGAGAAACGAACCGAGAGGTACTTTCCACGGCCATCTGTGTAAAGATGTCTTCTGAAATAGTCTTTCACAAACAGTTTTATAAAGAAAGATAGAGACATAAAGTTTAAACGTGTAAGGAGGCAGATGATGGCGCTGGCGTATATAATAGCAGTCCAGTCACTTCTGCTTGATGTGGTTGATCTCTATGAAGATCCTTCTACAGTGGTAGAGTTCATCGCCATAGTCGTCAATACTCCATTTCACACTCATAAGGGGATTAAGGTAGAGCCGGTGCGTGTCCTCAGGACTTGTTGTCATCGTACATGTCCAGCGATGCCTGGATGTCTGGAAGCTCCATCTCACAGACCACACTGCGTGGAGACACAGAATTCCGGTTGAAGAAATGACCACCTGAAAGAATAAAGATCGGGTTAAAAAGCTATTTGCGTATTTGCGATGGTGCTCTTTATGATTGCACATGTTGAAAGGCACAACGTGGGGATAGAAATGAAAGAAGAAATGATTCTGCTAAAGGTCAATAAAATATCAAAGATAAGCTTAACTTTCAAAAGGTGTCTGCTCCTGTAGACTTAAAAGACTTGTTTATCTCCTCCATACAGGTTTCACTCAATATGATAATTCAGTATGAATATTCATGTAATCAAGCCTTCTTATGTTATTGCCATCAGACCAAGTAATGACATCACTACAACATAAAACATTTGGAGAACATATGAAGAGTTTGGTTCCAAAACGCAATAAACGCCATTTAAAAAAAAAAAAAAAAAAGTTACTGCCAAAATCAGTATTATATCAGGTCAGTATTTAAAAGTAAATTCTTAATTTTACGCAAAATCCGATATCCGCTGTGTTATTCTGTCATCTTTTCTCCCTTTTTTCCCAAAACGCAATAAACGCCACTCCTCCTTTTCTGCATAATGCAATAAATCCGCTCCACAAATTACAGCCCACCATCCCACGCAATGTAAACAAACAATGGCGGAGCGTTGAGTACACGGAGTCCTAGTTTTCCTCATCTACTTTGTACTTCGTGATCAACAAACAAACAAAAACAAAATATTACTTTAATAGCATTGATAAACCTGTGGTGGCTTTCTGTAACAGTAAAGAAACGTAAGCCATCAACATCTAATAATTTACGTGAGAGGCACTCGGGAGACAATCGCTTGTTCTCCCGACAGCATATTGACCCCAGGGGATCTTATGAAAAACTTTCCATAATTTTACTCAAAGTCAACGAGAATCACAGCTGATCGCTGTGAAAAATGTTAAGCGACGACGTCAAGTATAACCGCAGCAATGGCAGTGTTCCTAATATGACAAAGTAAGTGTTTTGATTAATGCCATTAATGTTTATTTTTTAATCAGTGTGTACAACTGTTCAACTAAATAAATATAAAATGGCAAAAATTAATACATTGATTGAATAGATTCATAGAATTTTGAAAAAAAGTCATGGATTTATTGCATTTTGTGGAAAAAAATATTCGTTTTTATAATTAATCGTTGAAAATCAAGTTATGGATTTGAATTTTTTATGTTAACCATCACAACCCAAACTTATTTACTTATATAATTTACAATATAATGTATATTACCATATACTGCAATTCAGCAAGTCGACATTTGAAGTGGACCAATAAAGTTCATAAAAGTTATCCTGAGACAAGAATGGGTATTGTTCAAAAATTTATAAAAGGTTTTGATCCACTTCAAATGTTGACTAGTGTATATAAACAAATATAACAGTGGCTATATCCTTTATATCCCCGCCACCTTATTTTTTCTGATTTTTACAAAAGTTTCGCAACATGCCTTCCCGAAAAAAAAATTCTATAAATATATAAACATACAAATATATTCAATAAAGGAAAAGACCCTCTGCTTTTAAACAAACAAACAAACAAACCAGAAAAAAAAACATTTCATCCTATCTTCATTTGTTCTCTTTTTATAACCTTTTGGGTAGGTTTCTTAAAAAAAAAAAAATTTAAGCAAAAATCTTAAATAATTGCATTTTTGTAAAGGAATTTTGTTAAAGATCAGATTCAGAACGATTATCAAAACATACATTGAGTTTTAAATTAATTAAATTCATTTTTGCTTTAGTTTTGTATAAATGGGTATAAATGCAATCTATTGGATAATAGCAGAATTACAGATTACTGTAAAAACTCGGCAGGAAAACGTCATTGGACGGGAAATTTTTTTTTTTTCATAATTGACAAGATAACTCGTCAATGGCAGAGAAAACGTTAAATACTGATCACCGTTAAATGCTCCTTAAAGGAATAGTTCACCAAAAAATGAATATTCTCTTGTTATTACAAACCTGTAAAAATGTCTTTGTTCTGATGAACACAAAGGAAGATATTTTGAGAAATTTTTGTAACCAAACCTTTTGTGGACCCAATTTACTTTCATAGTATTATTTTTCCTACTATGGAAGTGAATGGGGTCCATGAATAGTTTGGTTACAAACATTTCTCAAAATATCTTCCTTTGTGTTCATCAGAACAAAGACAAATGAAAAAGTAAATGATGACAGAATTTTCATTTTTTTGGGTGAATTATCCCTTTAAGCAGGATAGACCATTTCTAAACCGCTCATTTCAGAAACCACTTATCAACTAAGGCAGCTAAGGTATATTTCCATTCACTGGTTCTCTCTCACATCACTTACTGTTTGATAAGTTGGTCCAACGCACACTCGACTGTTTTAAAACCACTGAAATCATTATACAAACAAGCTCTTAACATTTTAGATAAAAAGCCAATTCGTTACCATCATTGCCATATTTAAAAAAATTATCCATGGCTTAGTTGGGTAAACCTCATAAAATACAGAAATGCTTGCTTAGTTTATACACAACTTAGCTCCTCCACCTTTACTTGGCCTTATTAATTTGAAATCGAATACAAATAGAGTCACAATAGGCGCAGTGTGGAGGGACTGTATATATATCACTTGTTCATTTGATTGGTTGTGATTTTAACATACTATAATTTTTTTACCTTTTGCTTATTGCTTAGTTTCTATTTTAGGATGCCTAATAACACCTGGCAAGGGGACTGGCGATGAAAACTAGCCTGTGGCGAATTCGGGGGTTCATTTGCATTTGTTACGAATGTCGATACGTACATTGTTCCTTTTTCAAATAAATAAATAAACACACATGACATAAAACAGGTTGCAGGAATGTTTGTCATGCACAACACTGTACACATCTTGGGAGTACCTACAGGATGAGCTGAACTACTAGTGATTGTCTGAATTCCTCCAGAACCAAGCAAAATAAGAGTGCAGGGGCAAGAAAAAAAACATCTGCACAGGGCAGGTGTCCTAATGTCACTGTGTATCCTATGCTCATTTATAATATTTGGTTAATCTGACCATATTTAGCTAACAAATTGCAGCTACTATGTGTCCAAAATAGCTCCGTATTCCCTTAAATAGTGCCCTATTTGAGGGGACAGCCATTTGTTATGGTGTCTGAGATTATACCTGTAGTTGACATTATCGAGTGCACTTACTCAATCCCATAATGCACTGCAATAATGAGTGTCTATACCTTCAGGGTGAAGAGCGTGCTAAATAAACTTCTGCGTCTCTCGATACAAAATAGCACCAACTGTGCTTCCGCTGCTTAGTATCCGTATTCCCCAACTAGTTTCCATTCACTCATTCTTTTGGACTATATCATATATATGTAGGGAATGAGGGTATATATGGGGTTATTTTGGATACAGCCATGTTAATTCATTCTGCAGAATTCCCCCATACATAAGAGAGACAAAATAAAAAGTCTTCTGTCTGGACTGCTGCTCAAGTCATCTTAAACACACACATCAAACAACAATGTACCATTTACCACAAGAAAGACTTTTTCATAAACCATTTTTAATACGCACACAATCCGATGTGTTTCAAAATGTTATTTACAGCACGGTTAAAAAAAAAACATGTTATCAATTTGCAATTCACAGTACATTTATTTAAGTAAAATACTAATGCATCTAAACAAACAAGTTGCTATATTTAATCAACACATTTTCAATTGTTTCCCAGTAAAACAGCAAGATCATCCAGTGTAAAGCTGTGAGTTGCCTAAAAGTCTAAAAACAAAAATCTCTAATAATAATAATAATACAAATAAATGTTCAAGAAGTGAGCCTGCACAAGTGAGATTTAAGGATGTGTTTCATTTAGGACTCCAGGAAACCTCTTTATTCTGACGTCAGGCTGTAAAAGATCAGATTTACAATTGGTTAAGCAAGTAAAGCACATCGTAATTACAAAATAAAATCATTACACTACATAAAAGTCACTTAGATGAGCCTGTAAATTCCTGTTTATAAGAAACATAAAACTGTAGCTATAAGTATTCAATCATTCTGATTATAAAACAGTAAGATGACCTATGTGAGCCTTATTACATACATATTATGTATTAGACTTATATTTACTTGAAGTATAGCTTTATACACACTTTTGAGACAAATCTGGCTGTGCAGCAGTCAGTGGCTCACTGTTAATGCATTTAGCAATGCTATATTAGTCTGTAGTACTGAGGTAACTAGTTGTGTGAAGGTGTTGTATAACATTTCAATTAGACAGCTAACCCATACTCACTCATAGGTGGTGGCGTTGGCGGTGGCTCTGATGATCATGTAACAAAGTGTGAGAGCAGAGAGCACGGCAAAGCTGGCAACAATAAACCACTCTTCTGTTAACAGAGTAAAAGGGGAGGGGTCATTTTCGATTGTAGGCGGGCCAGGTATCATCAGACACAGAAAGCCGAAGAGAAGTGGAAGCTGGAGACAGGTGAAGTTGCGAAGAAACAGCAACACGTCTCATATCCATATAACAGCAGAGGAAACCGCCGGAGAGCAATGATCCAGATTGCACAAACAAGATGGGTAAAAATAAGAAAGCCAGACTGAATGTAGCAGTCAGACACTTAGTGCTGGTTTAGCAAGCTGTTTTTAAGCAGCAACATCTTGCGTCTGACGGACGTTAACTCGACAGGAAGCAGAAGCAGCTGAGTACCTGACATTTCTTAGAAGTGATGTTGGCATACATAAAACGAAATAGATGTTAAGGTGAAATATTTGATAAAAATTTGCAAAATGGATCTCTAGGGATTCAGAAACAACTACAAGCCTTTTGAAAAACATATTGCAGAGGTAGTGATACGCCTGAATGATCACTGAAATGAACTCTGGCCCAGAAAATCTTGCTAACAGAATATTTTAAGCACACGGTATCAGAACAAATATTCTGTAAATAATAAAAGAGATTTAATAAATGCATCATTACCGTACATCTGTTTCTACAGTAAGTCTTAATATAATCCAACAAAATTTATTAAGACCTTCAACATTTCTCACATTATCACAGTTTATTTGCTATAGTTTAGTAAATGGTAATAAAATATGAAAAGATTTCAAGTATTTGATATTTCACTGGTTTTGGCCATCCTTCTGTTAAAATGTCTCACAAATGAATTACAGTGGGTTGAATAGCTGTCAGCTGTTAAATGTAAGTACACAATTAGATCATACCAGTTTATGCTTACTTTGGTTTCGTTGGTGGTGTAAAAAGTTGCATTAGCAATGAAAGAAAATAATTTAAGGAAAACCTGATCAGGTCCCAAATCTTTATACTGGTAGGCCACTGTATGAATGTTTAGGTATAATATGTTACAGTTTACTTTATTTTGCTATCCTTAATTGATTTTAGTGTCCTGAACCCACTATTAAAAATATAAAAAATTATATGTGGTGTCTGAATAATTTTGTTTGACTGTTAATACAGTATTTTAGGGCTGTTGTTCTAGATTAATTGCATGATTGTCATGATTTAACTGCGGATTAATCGCAAATTAATCACACTTTTTATCGGTTTTAAATTTACCTTAAATTAATACTTTTTAAAGGGGACAGAGAATGAAAAACCATTTTTACCTTGTCTTTGTTGAATAATGGTAGTCTACCCGCATTCACGAACATACAAAAAGTGCTAAACATCCTAAACATCTCAGTCTCATAGAAATTCCTATTTTAGAAATGTCAGCCAGAAAACGGCCCAATCTGGAAAACTGATGCTTATGACATCACAGGCATCTAAATGTCCCTCCACTTTAAAATAATTGGCTACATTTTTTGAGTGGCAGCAAAGTCAGCCAATCAGTAATGAGATTGCAAGTTAAGCCACTAGGGGGAGCCAAATACGTGCAAAACCACTTGTTTAAAATCCCCCACCCTAAAAGAGCTATCTGAGAGAGGTTTTTAGGAAGCTTCTAAGGCATTACAGACCCAAACAAAAAAATGTTTGTCTACATGTCACATCACAGAACAAGGATAAATACCCGTTCAATCATTCTATGTCACCTTTAAAGGAGTAGTCCACTTTATAGATGGGGCCCATTGACTTACCATAGTATTTTTTTCCTACTATAAAAAGTCAATGGACCCCATCTTTAAAGTGGACTACTCCTTTAAGTTTTTAATACTCTAATCAACAATGTTTGGACAAAGATCCTGTATGCAAATGTATGTTTACATCAGCCTGTTTACATTTTCAACAGAACCATAAGCCATTGTTGTGTATACGAATTTTCCTTTCAGAAGACCATTTTCTTTCTCATTTCTGTTTACTGCTGCATCATTTGTGACACATGCTGGCAAAATGAGTCAAAAAGAGCAAATTTTCAACAAATTATTTATATTTTGACATTCTCTATTAAAGGTCACGTTCTTCCTGATCCCATTTTTCCAACTTTAGTTGGTGTGTAATGTTGCTGTTAGAGCATAAATAATACCAGCCAAATTATAAAGTTTAAAGTTCACTGCCAGGTGACATATTTTCTTTAAAGAGTAACTAAACACTTAACCAACTTTTTTTAGTTAATAATCAGTAAGAATGATGCTTTAGTGCTGTTCATTGATTTAAGTAACTTTTTTGACATTTGTGTATAAAGTGTTTCAATGCTACAATATATGGTGTAAAAACGTCTGAGTGCTTCAGGTTGAACGGTGGCTACTGCAGTTGAATTTTCCTGTTTAATGTTACGGTACGACGTGATGTAAGCGGTACGACCCTACGTAAGCAGGTTCAAGGTCACCACGCCCTTGTTACGGTCTCACCACACACTTGGTACGAGCTCAGTTCGTCCCCTCTATCTCCGTTGGGGTCTGCCCACTTTTCTTGCATTTTTCAGATATTGCCAGTGGGTGGAGTCAGGCTCTGACCAGGGGTTTAGTTACTCTTTAACAGAATTTCCCATTCAAAGCCTACAGTTAATGGCCGGTTTGGACTACAGTATTTCTGAAGGAGGGACTTCATAGAACAAGAAAGACATCAGCCCATTTTTAGGACGGTGAAAACAGCAGTATAGAGATAAGTCAATTGTGTGAAAAATACTGTTTTTGCACGTGAAACATGAACACGAAACATGAGGATCTTCAGTAGTTTATTAACCCCGTGCACACAGGGTTGCAAAGCTTGGGGATTTTGTGAATATTGTTGGAAACTTAAGGAATTAAAGGAAATTATTTGCCACAAATTCCCATGTAATTTCCATGGTAGGTTTCTAAAATTCCCAGAATTCAACAGTAATTGCGTTTCCATTAACCTTCAAATTGTGCAAATAAAAAATTGCAAATTGAAAATATGTCACGTTTTTACACTCATATGAGATAAAAAATAATACATATACTGTATATCTGCAATGGAAAAAGTTTATCACATTTACAGGTCACCTGTATTCACATTATCATTCTTTAAAGAAGCGAAATTGCGTTTGATAACCTCCCAGAATCACCTCTTATATGACCGCTCCCTATTATTAACACACCTGAGTCTTATTTCATTAAAAAATGGCTAAGGGAAGTGAGAAAACTTTTCACGAGTTTTGTTCAAATCTGTAATGCAAACCAAGCTTGTGACTTGTGAAAACTATATATAGCAGTGAAAGGGCAGAAGAAATTGCTTTCAGTACTGTGTCTTAGCAGCGCATGAGTCACAGCACACAGATGTCCCTGAACAACAGGTGGAGTGAAGCTGTCAGTGCACACAGGTAAAGGACATTTACCCCCCCCCCCCCCATTGCCACTAAGGAAGAAATGAAGGACAGAAAGAACTGTAAAGCTGGTGATAAACTTAAAGGTGAAGTGTGTCATTTCATTTCTTTTATTACAAAACTGTCTCCTATTCCAACTTAAATTGACAGTTCTGCCACTGATACCTTGACATTTTTATTTTTGGATGAACCATCATTTAAATAAGCAGGCATGCCTTCACTGGATCACATGTGATGCACAGCCTTTATAAATACATTTTCTTTTTATAATTAAATTAAAAAATGTGAACGCAACAAAAGCTCTTAAATGTCTTATTATTGTTAAATTATGAAATGATAGGTATTTAACAGAATTTTAATGACCTTGTCTATCACTGAAAAAGTCTAACACGACTTTTTGAGGAAACGATAATAGTGAATAAAAGTGGGGGAGAGCATTAAAGAAGCATGCCTGAAAACAGTGTTTATGTTTAGTGATATTAGTAGTGCAGAAATTACACACTTCAGCTTTATAAAAAAATAAAATAAAGCTCTGTCCTTACTAGTAACAGAGATGTTGATCTCTCCTGTACGAGGGATGAGCTCTTCATCGGAGGGGAGCTGGGAGGAACTGGAGTGCCGTAGGGGCTCCAGACTGATGCTGGTCTCAGAGGAAAGATCCATCAGAGCCATCCTCTGACTGGACGTTTGACTACGGGACATCCTATCCATGTCAAAAGCCATGTTGTCCACGCAGGGCAGGTTAGGCTGCAAATACATAAATGTCTCAGTAAAATAGACATGTTTTATCACACCCCAAGAATGTGTGTTATCTTAATTTTATCTATGACATCAGAAAGCGGTAGCATCAGTGTGAAATAATAAATATAACCAGCAGAGGGCAGTATTAGATAACAAATCACAAACCCTGACGCACACAAAACTGCAAGCCAAATGACACGACATAAAATTGCTGTGTGCGCTGTTGCATCCAGCAAAACATCTATTTAATTTTCTACGGTAATGTCTATATATAGATCTCAGTCATTCAATCATAACATGCTGCTATTTTAAAGATCATGCAAACAAGGTCTTGTTAACCTCCTGCTGCCCACTGACTTTCATGTTCTTGTTGTTTTTGTACTTTGGGTACAAAACTGTTCCCAGAAGTCAGTTAAATCTGACAACACCTCCCTTGGGGGCATTCCCAAAGGTAAACATGATTCAAACTAACCATAAGAATTGTTTATTTTTTTCTCCTGGAAAATTTAGCAAATTTTTTGAGATTCGGTTTATAGTTTCGATCTTTGAAAAGTATAAATGCATTTATGCAAAAAACTATGTAAAATGTGTAAGTCTGTGTGTGATCTCACCATAACTCCCAGGGCTTTTAGGATGTTGAGTTTACACATAGGGCAGGTGCAGTGCTCATTTAGCCATGGATCCACACACATTTTATGAAAGACATGCCTGAAAGAGAAACAAGGAACTCATTTGTTAACATGAATCCCAATTAAAACAACATCTTATACAGCATATTTGGTTAAAACAAAGATTAGATTTCTGTGAATATTCTGAAATCATTTTCATTTACAACAATGCCAAATTATGAAACACATAATAAGGCCTTTTTCACTACACTTTTCCTCAGCAACAATGAAGATTTGAAAACGCTCTTAAAACATTGCTTTACGATGGCCATTACACATCGAAATGCATTACACATGTACATTACGACTAGAGAAAGTGAGCAAGGCAAATTAAAAGCATGAAGCCGGTGGACTTCAAATGGAGCAACGTGAGCTTTCACAGAAAGCTTTTGAGTCTCGTCTCCACCTCCCCATATCCGGCTGCCACACAATCTGAGCTGTGTTCACTTTAGGAAAGACCCTGGATTTGCAACAGCGGAAACCCTCTTTATAACAGAGCTCCTCTGCACAAGCCATCCACTGTGGCTCATGCTAAAGACAAGACAGTCATTGTGGCACTGAAGATTGGGTAGAATTATTTATCACTAGATTAGGTCGATGTTGGGCATTTATTAATCTGAGCACCATCAAACACACCAAAAGATGTCATGCCAACAGCCCAACATTTCCCAAGTGCATCTTTAAATAGTACATAAGAGCAATGCTGTTTCTGAAATAGCCCCCCTATACTCACAAATTTAGTCCGTGAGTGAATTCCGATACTAACCGCTGCGGGTGCCATCTTGTGTCGAGATGCAGGAGCGCCTCACAGTGAATGAGGGGCGGCTAGGCATTAAGTGTACATCGGTTGTAAACATGTTATTCCAGAGCATAGTGGGATTGAATGCACTCAATAATGTCCACTATAATTTCAGACACATCTACAAAATGGCTGTCCCCTTAAATAGTGCACTACTTAAGGGTATAGAGGGCTGTTTTGGACACAGCCCAACAGTATTTCCTTAACTTTGGGGTGTTTCAGGAATGTTTTAATAGGGGAGAGAAGGGATAATTGTAATACCCATATGTAACATTGTTATTAAAGTAATGCATAATGCCAGGTATATGCATAGATCTCAAAAATCTGTCTCAAAGACAGACAGTTTGAGTAACAACAAAACAGTGACGTTTAAACAGCAACCTACAGTATCCCCGAAAACTATGCATGCTTTTTCTTTGTTTTAGACCTCATAGGCCCAAAAGTATACATTGTTCATGTCTGCTTGAATGTAACGGCCTCCTTAAAGACAGATAAACGAATGACAGTTCACTTACGTTTTGAAAAGAACATATTTAAGGTTTATTAATAATATAATACGTTTGTTTAACCAATTAGCTTATCTCACCAACAATACAAACACATCCACTAGACAGGAGAGTTGCACAGCTGCAACAATGCATGTAAGAGAGGTTATCTAAGGATGTCATATAATGCTAAGTGCCTCTGGCACACTGTGATTTGTGGGTACTGAGTGGTGGATAGTATGAAATGATCCTTTAGCAGGCAAGCAGGCAGACAAACTCCAACAAAGCTTTATTTGCTTTGATGGAGAACACGCAAACAAGGGTCAAATGAATTAATGATGAGAGTACTTGCAACACAATGGGTACTAAAGAGATGCATGCCATCAAAGCTATGTGTGTGGGCCTAATATCGGTATTATTTTACAGTTACTATGCGATTAAGATTCGTGTCGCTTAACATGCATCGGTATGAACATATTTCAGTACAACGGTTAGATAGAGCCATGAAGTGAGGGTTACACCCCATAGAAAAGACATGGGAGAAACAGGGAAGATAATACGCTGGGACGTAAATTGAATGGTAAAGGCTAGGTCAAGTGTACTGCCATTACTTATGCTATGAGTTATTGATTGTGGCCAAGGAGCCTCTCATGCTTAGAGAGCATAGATACTTACATAGGTAAAGAGCAATGAGATAAAGAGAGATGCTGGTTCGGATGTACAGTTTATATATATCACACGCTAACATACTTTCCATTCATAAAGATTGTAAGACCAGAATCAACTATATATAAAGGCACAATATGTAATAAAATATCATAAAGTCACTAGCACAGTGTTATATATATTTATTTATTGGTGAACTTACATTTCGCAATTTTAACTAGTACAGCATCCTTCCTTCTTCCCTGTCAATGGTGTCAACATCGATTTCACAGTGTAGACTGATCTGCGTTTGACAGTAAAGTATAACAAGAGCGAATATGATACTTCAATGTCATACGTTCATCGATCTGTGCTCCGCAGCGCAGCAAACTTACGTTATAACTATGGCTGTCAAAAGATTAATCGCGATTAATAGCAAACAAAATAAAAGTTCTATATGAATGCAGTGTGTGGAATTATTTTGTATATATAAATACACAAACATGCATATTTGTATTTAAGAAACATTTACATGTATATAAATATTTATTTAGATTTTAATATATTTTATATTATATATAAATAAATAAAAATATATCCATCAACAAATTTCTTAAATGTATACATGTATGTGTGTATTTATAAATAGATGATAATTACACACAATACACACAAAAATATATTATGCGCAAACAAACCTTTTTTTGTATGCGATTTATCTTTTGAAAGCCCTAGTTATAACATCCGGACTACATGTTAGTCCGGTTGGATTGATCTACAACTCTCTCATTACATTATCCTTCAAACCATCAACCATGTTATCCACCCCTAGGAACGGAAAATACATATTGTGCCTTTAATGAGTAAAACAAGTTTGCACGTCTTTAGCATCACCAAACAGATCCACAAATAAGTTTCCTGAACACTTCCCCCTCTCCTATTGGTCAGACCAAAAATATAGCCCACTACTGGTCACGTCATTGGTTGAGCAAACATATACCACAATGCACAGTACATCTTCTTTAATCATGAATCAGTATGCACTAAACAAGCTGTGAATATTCAATGCTGAATATCCATACATATTGTATGACTACCGTATAGTGCACACGGGGTTGCGCTGGTATCCAAACAACCTCATGAATCACCAGATGAGCACCCGCATTCTTTCTCGTGTGATGTATTTCCTATTGATACAGTACATGATGTTGGGGCATGACTTGTTGTGATTTATGTCAGCCTTGAACAATTTTATGCTATGGTTATAGGTAGAGATGATTTTCACACAGGACATAGGACAGACCCATGACTCAGTCATCAGTACAATAGTTTTTGTCTGATTCCCCAGAAGAGAAAGGATGTACATTCTAAATGCAAAAACATTGATACACTAGAATACAGAAGTAAACAGACCACTACATAAACACAAACACTAAAAGCTGCGCTTCTTTAAAGCTTTGTAAGATTACGCTTCTCACCCAAGCCCTTATCATCACGGCTAAGAGCTTGAGAGTGGCGAGATGCTGAATGCCAGCAGTTGTCTGAGGCAATGCAGGCAGGAACTGGATCATGAGTGTGTTATTTGATCCGACTGAAGTGAGGCAGCGATTCAGCCGTACGAAGAGAACCACAGAGAGAACAATGCAATTAACCAGCCTCAGGATTACCGTTTTACTGCTACTTTACAGAGATGTAGAGATGTAGAGAGATGTAGAGAGAGAGAGAGAGAGAGAGAGAGAGAGAGAGAGAGAGAGAGAGAGAGAGAGAGAGAGAGAGAGAGAGAGAGAGAGAGAGAGAGAGAGAGAGAGAGAGCATAGAGCATAAGAGAGGATAACAATATAGAGTGGAGGAAGGATGAATAAAGAATATTGTTGCCATGGAAGACTTTAAGAAGATTTTATAAAGGAATAACAGATACTACGTTGGATAAAACTAACACTACTAGAGAAAGCAGAAATATATGTTTTGCATAATTGTGAATTGAAGAATAAAAAAAGAAAAAAGAAAGGGCACTGGTTTATGTATGACTTCATTCAAAAGCACTACAGTTTTTTTAACCTCCTAAGACCTGGATGTACACATACATGGACATCATAATTTTTTGGTGTTTGCACCATAATACTTAAAGGAATAGTCTACTCTTTTGCCATGTTAAACTATGTTATTACCTCAACTTAGACGAATTAATACATACCTATTTTTTTTCAATGTCTGCACTGTACAGCGCGTTATGAAGGTGTTAGCATTTAGCCTAGCCCCATTCATTCCTATGCTACAAAAAAAAGTTTTTATTTGTGGCACCATACTTACTAGTATAACTCCTCATGTAAGTCTTTAAATAGGGAAAGTGTTTGGCTTCCCTGTTTGGTACCATAGGAATGAATGGGGCTAGGCTAAATGCTAAAACATTCACGACGCGCTGTACAGTGCACGAATTGAAAAAAGATTGATATGTATTAATTCGTCTAAGTTGAGGTAATAACATAGTTTAATATGCAAAAGGGTAGACTATTCCTTTAATTCTGTGTAACTTGTTGTACACAAACGTAGACAATTACACTGCTACATATTTGGGGTTATTATATTTATTGGTTCTTCCTAACCCCAAAATAACTGGTAGAAATCTGAAAAAAAGACAAACCAAAGCTTGTGTCTTAGGAGGTTAAAGGTGCACTGTGTAAGTTTTAGTGTGTAACTTTTGTCTTGACAGAAATGCAATATAATATACAAAAGTATATAATCAACGGTGTATAAAGACCTTACATAATGAACTGTATTTTTTTTTATACCTTAGAATGAGCCGTTTTTATCTATTTTTATATTTTATCTAGAGATCGACCGATATATCTGTTTCCCAATATTTTCCCCGATGTTTTTTCCCCGAAAAGCTTTTTACCGGATATCGGTTTTGTAATATGGGATTGACTGTTAAACTCTGCCATCTTGTGGCCGTTTTGAAAATTGTGCACTGGACTGCCATTTTATTACAGCGGAGGAGAGGAGACTACAACAACAGCGTGCACAGCAAATATGACAGCGGAGTGACGCGACTTCATTAAAAGGACTTTGAGTACACTTACTTTGCTTTAATTAATCAACTTATTTAACATAAATGTCATTAATGCGCAGATGAGATGTGTTATAAATGCCTGATATGCAATGTATGCAGCTTGGCTAACAAATAGAGACAAACTCACAGGCTCACGCAAGTTAAACTGATACATAAAATCCTGTCCCAATAACAACGTAGCTTTGCATGAATAAAACAGCATGAATGAATGCTTGGTGGTATTAAAAACGCTGAATTAAATAATTATTTTTGTTATTTATGCTTATTAGTAGCCTTGTAAAATCACGCTCATATTGCTGTTCACTTACTGGGTTGAAGGCTGAAGAACAGCTACCACGTGTAGCTAAATTTTAACAAGATTTACCCTAAGTTAAATTAACATTTACCAGATAAACATTATTTTGCTAAAACATCTAAATAAATATCTGTGGATATTAATGAATTAATTATTACCTCCGCGAGCTGTCACAGTTTGATACAGTTAATGCGCGAGTAAAAGCATAGATACATAGATAAAAGCATAGAAACAGTGCTTTGTCAACAGCCATTTCATAAGCTATAACAAAATATTAATTATTCTGACATAAAATACCAATTACGCTGACATATAAGCTGTTTTATTTTTTTACCTTCCTGACAATGTATTATTCCAGGTATAATATTTATTATTATTATTCACTCTTTCAGACCCCTATTTAAGACATTTTATGCAAAGAGGGAGTGATTGTTATTATTATAAGGTTCAGAAGTGTTGTAGTAATTGTATCAAAAACAGAAGTATAACAGTAAATAAAAATTGGTTTAGCATATCGGTTATCAGGCACACAAGCATCAAAATATTTGATATCGGTTTAAAAAATAAATCATATCAGTCAATCTTTACTTTTACCGTTAGTAGTCGCTATCATGTTTCTAATGTAGCCCTAAACAGACAAACTAGTCTTCAGAGCGTGTTTCGTTCCTACGTTGTCTCAGACGATGACCTATTTTTCCTGTGGCGACTATCATATGCGTTATGGTTGCAATTCACAATCTCACCACTAGATGCCGCTAAAATTGACACAAACCACCTTTGTTTAAATTATATATAAAATAATAATGTTTAGTTGAGAATTTAATTAAGGCAAATTTATAGGGGGCTACTAAAGCACATATCCATAGGAAGCACTAATGTACAGCATATGTGTTTTAAATTGTGTGTTTAAGATGATCAAGAGATTTAGCAGGCAGACTTCCAGCTGTGTGACTGGGTCAAAGCCAGCAGATGGTGTCTGAAGCTGTCGGAAAGTGTATATGTCTGTGTACATATGTCTTATCCCTTCAATACGTTGTCTTTGTCTGTGTTTGTAAGTATGATTGTGTATATCTGTTTATGTCGGCTGCCTAGAGGTCACTGGAAGATGAAGCTGCTAAAAATAAGCAGGGCCGGTCTTGCAGGACCTGTGATTCACCGTCACAGCAGTACCATATTTCCTCAAACAAAGTCATATCTCTCAACAGCACAAACCTCAGATCTCTCTAGCTCTCCACAAATGCCATTTGACCATTTATTCAAAATTTGTGGGGAGAGAACCAAATCATAGTGGGCAATGGATATGGATAGATAGTTGCCCTATATTCTCTGTTGCTAGAAATCAAGCTATATTAAGACAGAAATCTCTTAAGCATATTTAGCATTATAAATATCATTAATAGCATAAGATAAAGCAAAATTTGAAAAACTTTCTGTTCATTCATTTTAAATGAGGTTTGATATTTTTGCCAACCCTGTTACCAAAAAAATCCTCTCTAGCAATAAATAAAAAGTTTAATATTGAAGTTTACCATACATGAAAAAAATGACACATTGGTTTGCAAACACATACAAACACTTTACAATTTACACATAAATACAACTTACTTGCAAGGTAGGATGCGAACTACATCATTTAGCTGATAACCTTCGATGCACACTGCACAATGATTAAAATCCGGCTCTGTTTCCTGCAAATATAAAGAACACAAAATATACAAATGACCCTTCTAAATCTAACTAAAAATCCCAAATAAATGATGGTGGGCAGCTTCAGGATACATTACAGTATGTGCTATTCCAGTGGTTTTCAAACTGGGGGCCGGGGCCCCCAGGGGGGCCGCAAGATGGTGCCAGGGGGGCCCCAGTTTTATGACATTTTATAAAATACATTCATTTTAATGAATTCCGTGTAATTAAACCTAAAAAATAATAGTCAAACTAACCAACAGCACTACTAGGTATAATTTTATATGTTTTGTTTAATTAAAATATTATATTTTAAAACTGTTTTGTCATAAATTTTCTTTCGGGGGGCCGCGAAAAAATGCACTGTACACAAGGGGGGCCGCACGGTGAAAAAGTTTGGGAACCACTGTGCTATTCAACAACAGGAACTCTCTCCAAAGACCACAGATGGCAAAGCAAAAGCCAATACAACTCCCTTTAGGACCATGGGTCCTGGATACTCTTTTTACGTAAGCATCACTGACCCATTTTTATTAAATATGAATGCTGGCCTTATGACACATATCTGTGAGAAAAGGTTATAAAGCAGGTGTGACTTTCTCTTTAAATGCACCTATATGCTTTGAGTACCTGCATTTCACTCCATATTGATCTGATCTTTTGACCTCGCCCTTTAATTCATCTCGTCCAGCAATTCTCAAGTGTACCATTTACGCTTCAGTTAAGAAGGTTGTGCGCTTGCTTTGAAACTACAAAGTCGACTAAATTCTGCAAACATGTAAGTTAAAGTGATCTAACCGATGATTGGTGAACTATTCAAATTGGCATAATAGAGCAAGGCTTCATGCTAAACTTATTGGGTTTTACTGTAAACAGACTGAGGCTTACTTATGTATACTGCACTCCCACGATCTTCATTATTTGCATTTTATGTATTGGTATCGCTTAACTTCTGGTTCAAGATCTTATACAGTGTACTCTGGCTGTATGCTCCATGCATACAAACACTGTCATACTCTTCAGGGTGCACACTGCATACTTTTGGTATAAGTAGTATGGTAGCATGCCATTCCATACATACCGACTGTATTTTGTATCAAACGATTTCCTAACATGGATCCCAAAAATACTCTGGAGTATTAATAGGAGGTAAAGTTCTGTAAACTCACATGAACTCTTCAAACTATGTGAAGTTGCTCTGATAACAGTGTCATATGTGTAGTCACTGCATAGTGCTTTGCAGTTGAGAGCAATCCTTCAGCAGATTTAGTAGATGTGTGTCAAAGATGTTGAGACTGCTTTCAGCTCATCTGTCACTCGAGTGACCTGTGAGGTCAGTCGGAATCAAATCTCGGCACCGCAGAGGAAACGCTGCCTACTGGTAGAAGTGATTAGTGACCATCATCTGTATTTCTTCCAATTTTATGACAACACATCAAACTTAATGCAAATCTTCCAGTAAGAAAAATGAAAATGAGGTGTCAAGCAATAAAGTTTTATGTTTTTGTGTTGTTATCTGGCTTGTTATTTGTAGGGTAGGTTTATAGTGCAATAATAAAGTGCTTAGGTATGTCATCTGTATGATATTCTCTACCCAGTCTCACAAGGTTTTCGTGATATAGCCACGTATTTTGTTTTATTCTTTTTTCGTGATATCACGAATTTCTGCTATTTTTTCGTGATCGTATAATGAATTCCTGCTTTCGTGTGAATATCATGTATTTGTTACTCAACTGCTTTTTCCTAGTTTTAAGCTATTGTCACTTCGGTTTAGGGTTAGATTTGGTGCTTGCATTAAAATGTCACTTTATACATTGGTTTATACTATTTTTTCTGATTTATTTTTGTATATGTCGTCTGGCGTTAGGGTTAGAGTTGGGTTTGGGTAGGGATGTCATTTTATGTAAATCTAACCCTAAACCGAAGCGACAATGGTAAGAAAATAGGACAAAACAGTTGAGTAACCAATACGTGATAATCACACGAAAACAGGAATTCGTTATACGATCACGAAAAACGCGGAAATTCGTGATAATATCACAAAAAAAAGAATTAAAAAAAATTGACTATATAACTATATAGTTCGTAAGACTGGGCTGGATATTCTAGTGTTATGCATGTCACTAAAAATAAATAATGTTAATAAATACGATTTTTATTGAACAAAAGCTATAATACAATATCAAATACTATTTATATGTTAACATAAATTATTACACAGCTATTTGAAATATTTCTGATTTCTTGATGGCCTGAATGACAGTCTTAAATGGACAAATATTTTTGTATTATTATTTTCGGATTATGACCACAAAACTGTATATGTTAGTTCTCTTAAAGGACTTCAGTATTAATTTTAATACAACAAATCTAATATGGTCAGCATAAAACCTAATATATTTGGTTAAAGCTCAGAAAAAAAGAAATTGATGTTACAGTAATTGCAATGACTTTTATCACAGTTTTATTATAGTATTGTATTGAATATTTACTGTTATTCTAAATTAATATGTTTTTATTACGTTTTAAAATATAAATCATATATAAAATAAATCAATAAATACAAATAAATGATGATCTATACTTGAATCATTTAAATGATTTATAAAAGCTGTATATGCAAATATGTTTTGCATTTCATGACATTTACTGATAAAATACAACTGAAATGTCTTATGAATGGGGGAATGATAGTCATCTTTAAATTAAGCATGATACATAAATTAACCTCTACGGCATTTATTGCATGGTTCTTTAAAAAATAGGCTATATTTGTAACAATTTAAGATATTCTAAAAGTATACTGTATTTATTAATTGGTCAGGATAATGTATAGTCAGTTATCATTTATAACATGCTGTACAGTAATCCCCTACATTATCCATTACATATATCTCCGGTGGCAGGCAGCACATCATTCAGTCAGCTAAGCAGACCCTTCCACCTCGCTGGGCCATTTAGTATGTGACAAATCCCCTTTTAGGTTTTATATCACACTCGGTCCTGTTCTTCCTGGAAGTACCTTCTCTACACTATGCTATTTCCGGCACCTTGCAGTGTCCTGTCTCTGCATGCAAGGTCATGTTGTGGTGAGTGGTGTACGGTTTCTAATGGGCCCCTTTCAGCGCAAGAGTCATCGACTGTGGTCCAGCCAGTCCCTGCAGAGGGACAACGGCCAATATTCTAGAGGCTGAAAAGTATCGGCAGTGAAGATTAGAGGTGTATGAAGGATGCTTCACTTTGTGTGAAAACACACCTGACCAAACCCAATGACATTATTCAACTCAATAATTATGAGAGACAGATAAAGGCAGATGGACAGAGGATGTTTTCACTTAATCGCCGCTCTACGTGACCTCTCTCAGATGAAAGGTTTCAATTTCTTTCAGCACTTCTGTAAGGCCAGTGATGTTTTATTCATGGATGATGCGAGCTGACCTTGAGTGGGCTATGATATGCACTGACTGGCATTACTCCACCCCTTCTCCAAATCCAACAGCTGTGAAGACTCACGATCCTCTTTACCTTATCACTTACCTGTCAGTCATCCATCCTTAAAGAGGTCAGAGCTTTCTCTTGAACTGTTTTTGGTTTGGTACTAAAAGCTAATGCATCAGCCACTGCTATGTGTTTGTTTGTTTTTAAAACATCTGAATCTAAATCATCCTTTGTCTTTCAAATTAGTGCTCCTATTTTTATTTTATGACACAAAGCAGATTTCTTTATTTCTTTTCATAGCTGCAAACTACTTTTTATAACAGAAACGGTACGCTGTTATACAAGCATGATGCAAAAGTGAGTTGCATGCATTATGAATGGAGAAAAACAAACCGTTCCATAAGAGGAAACTGTCCTGTTTACTACACCCTAATGATCATGACATATATAGACTCTAAGAAAAGTAAACAAGCCATGACGTCAAAAGACCTTACCTTGTCCCCTCTTTTTACTGTCCTGGTTGTCAGCTTGCTAATGGCCTTTTTGGCAGCATCTCCCAGCCGTCGCTATAGTAACAAAAGAGGAGAGAGGAGAAAGCAATTTATATCGTTTTAGATCTGCGACTTGATGTAATGAAACAGGAAATTAAATTCACTAAACAAAGTTGGGAAATAAAAGAATAAATAATAGAAAATTTGATTTTGAGGAACAAGGTGGAGGGGGAACATTATTCATATGACTGTGCTTCAGATATAGTGGTTAAAGGACCATATCAGAATGTCTATCAGGAGGAGAGTATAAAGACAATGAGACAGAGGCAGTAGAAAGGGCTATAAATAAAAGACTCTAAGTGCAGTCAGTGATGAGCAGTTCATTGTCTGTGTGTGTGTGTGCATGTTCTAAGATGTCCCCTGTCTTCATGCTGCCTGTTTATTGCTTAATAAACAGCAAAGTGATTTACTGCCAGCAGTTCGTAGAGAAAACCAAATGGCCAACAGGGGCCAAAGGATTTGCATTAGCTGAAGGGTGCGTAAAGCTGTGCGCTTGTTTCACTGTATTTATAAGTGTTCCCCTTGTAAACTGACTTGTAAAAACCACCATTAATGACAAATAAAGTTTTTAATAAAACCTTGACATGCCAACATGACTTTGTGCAAGAGTCTAGGGTTAGCCTGTAGTAATTAAAGTAAGCCTAAAGACAATTACAGTCGCATCCAAAAGTCAGGTAGTACAGTACTTTAAAAGGACACTCCACTTTTTAAAAAATATGCACATTTTCCAGCTCCCCTAGAGTTAAACATTTGATTTTTACTGTTTTGGAATCCATTCAGCTGATCTACGGGTCTGGCGATACCACTTTTCCAATGACTTTGCTGCTGTAACATGGCTGCAGGAGGTGCAATGATATTACGCAGCCAAAAATAATCCCCTTAGTAACTTTCAATGGCAGGGGACTATTTTCGGGCACTTCGTAATATCATTGCACCTCCTGCAGCCATGTTACAGTAGCAAAGTCATTGATAATTCCGCCAGAATGAGAGTATAGTTCCTAGCCATATCTGCCTAGAAAATCGCATTTTTTTATTTTCTGTCGGTCTTAGTACATGATGTAACTACAGAAGAGTCAAGTTTTAAAAAGGAAAAATATTGAAACTCTTTGATTATTTTTGAGGGCGATGCTAATGGTCTAATCAGATTCAATAGATTATGCTAAGCTATGCTAAAAGTGGTAGCGCCAGACCCGGAGATCGACTGAATGGATTTCAAAACAGTAAAAATCAAATTTTTAACTGTAGGGGAGCTGGAAAATTACTTTTTTTTAAGTGGCGTGTCCCTTTAATATGACTTTCTATATCTAATTGTGTATATGACATTTCCCCTTTTGTTTTAAAGTCTGATATTAAATGCGTTCTCAGTTTGTCACAGCACAGACCAATTTAAACAATAAAAAACAGGCAAGTAAATATAATTAGTTGCAGGAAACAAACACTGGGGGCGTGTCCGCAGTCAGCACTGAAACCACATCTACTCGTGGGAAAGCTGCCGTCTCTCTCAACATTCAAACACAGCTACAACCTGTACGGATGCTTGTGGTTGTGTTAGGGGCGGGGCCATGCTCTGTGGCTTCAGTGCATCATCGAGCCACCGCTTTAGCCCCGCCCAAATAATCCTGAACATAGAAACGTGGAGAAACGTTTTAACGGTGTAACTCTATTAAACAGTTAACAGTGTTTTTAGCAATACATTTGACATTATACTGACTTTCATGACAACCTTGAGCTGGCGTGGACTGTACCGATTTGTGCTGAACCTGATGATCCATGTTATCTCAGCCCGATTTGAGAATGTTCCCAAAAACATCTTGTGTACTTTAGAGACAGCAAAGAAATCTGACCTTTAGTACACAAGAGTTAACATCATGGCTGATGGCACAAATTTGCTTGCATTTGCTTAGTGACCTAGATATGGTGTATCATATTATAGTGTATCTTATAATTGTTTCTATTTTGTGTCTGCTTATTTTTTATCAATCTTAACACTGTGTACTTTCAGGTTTAAATATCATTTTAAATCACTGATTTTCAATGTGGTCTCAGAACCAAATGTATGTGTGTGTGTGTGTGTGTGTGTGTGTGTGTGTGTGTGTACATGCTTGCCCTTTGCAGCTGTATAATCTGCATGCATATTGTTGAAATTAATGTAAAATTGTCTACTTCTACATGTTGAGGAGATTTCAGATTTTAGGTGTAAATTCCAGTACCTTGCAAAAATACGAGATTCAGATGTTTATATAAAGCACGTACTGTACCAGTAGCTATGAATAGCCTTATGATTATAGCCCCTTTGTGTCAATATTTACTTATATTTAAAGTCTGAAAAACATGCAAATTAACATCAATACCACAGTGGGGGGAATGATGTCCATGTGTGGGCATAAGTGTGTGTAACCAGATGCTGAAGAAGGCAGAGCTCCACCACACATACCCACACCCTCTCCTGCATTAAGATTTTATGAGCTGGGAGGGCTGGGCCATTTACTAACTCACATCTTTGAGCACACAGGAAGTTCTTGAAGGTCAGATTAGCCAGCCAAATGCCAGGGAGGTCTTCGAAAGAAAAAACCTTCTGATGCAAGCTGGGAGTTGTGTGTTTGTGTGTGTTTTGCTATGTATGGAGAAAATCAGAGAGCTTGGGTGCTTGAGTTGTGCCACACCTGACTACGTCCCCGAGCGCTGTTGATTCTGATCTTTTGGATGAAGTAAAAGATGAGCCAGGCAGAGGAGATAATCATCAGTACAATAAAGGAGATGGAGACGAACACCAAAGAGCCGCGACTGATGTTCTTGGGGGGCCCTCGTGACCCCACCGCTACTGACACCATGACAGTCTGGTTCTTCTCCAGGAAGCCCAGAATATCCTTTCCAAAGGACTCGGTTATCATCACCGCAACAATGTCCCCGGTGCCTGTCGAGAGAGAAGGAGTGGTCACATAACATTAATGGGACTAAAAGTGTGATTTCTTAATTAATTTTACAAGAATGAACATGCAGGACAAATCATCAGAACTGTCAAAATGGATCCGTAGGCTTTGCAGTGTAAAGCCTATTATATCACTATGTCATGTCTATAGACAGTGAGTGTGTGTACTGTACATACATAACGTACACAAAATAAGTAAATATCTACCAAAAATCAGCTTATTACTTCTGTTTGTGAGGTTTATCTATTGCACATAGGGGCCCTTCGCACATAACTGAAACTGTGAGAATGCCGGTAAAGGAGTTGAAATACAACATTACCCTAACAGCTGCCGCCATCGTAAATCATTATTTCTAGAACTTTACCTTTGAACGAAAAACTTATGGGAGGAGAATTTTTTAATAATTTACTCATGTTTGAGCACGCAATATTACTGAGATGTGTGCCATTATTTAACACCGGAAAAAAGCATGCTTAAATAATTTTGACATCAATTGGAATGCAATAGGAACATATAATTAAAAAATACTGTTTGTCAAACCATGTTATTTTTTATCTGCTTTAGGATATTAAAGAGGAGTCCCTAGGAGAAATTACACAATTCCAGGTGTTTTAAAACTTCTTGTAAATCTTCATTTTATTGTTCCCCAGTTCTTTTCAGTGTCCTATGGCTTCGTCAGCTGGGATTTCACACCCTGAAATTACAGCTGCGATGTCCGTGGTGCTGAACTCAAGCGCATCAGGCATTAGTAGATCACACCTGCACATGAGGACCATTAGCTCTGCTTATTTTTGCTGCTCTTAGTAGATTGCATTGATCATGGAAATCAGTTGTTGCACCTGTGTTTTTTAATTTGCACATTTTTAGTAAATAAACTACAGATATTACCCCTCCCATTTGCAGAATTGCGCTCTCATGCTAATTTGCCCCGTTTAGTAAATCTGGCCCTACCAGAAATCTATGTGTGCCGATCCGATTTATCTTAAACTGTTTATGGTCTTTCCCTAACAAAATTAAACTCTTTTATGTGTTAACATGACCTAATATATTGCAAGCTTATTAAGCATAATTAGAGTAATGCTGCGTTTAGACCAGCCGCGGTTAAGGCGTCAATAGCGAGTGATTTCAATGTTAAGTCAATGTAAAGACGCGTTCACGCGTCTGTAGGTCTCGCAAGGTGAATGAGGCATTTAGCGCGGCACGGTATACGTGATTCCGCCTCATTCAAGCAAATGGCGTGAATTGAGCATTGCCACAGGAAACGTGCAGGTTGAAAAACATTTGAACTTTAGCAGAAAAACGCACCACGTTAACCAATCAGGAGCTTACTATAGTAGTGACGTGATTACAGAGTCGCAGAAGCCCCTGCCATGACGCAAATTTCCACGTGAAAGTCTTTATAACTAGAATTTCACGAGCGTCTTTCACGCGTGAATGAAGCCCGTAAACTCAAAATGTTCAAGCGGCAAACTAGACGCGGTAGACGCGAATTTGATGCCTCAAACGCGGCTGGTGTGAACCGACGGTAAGACTGTGCATCTATTAATTTAGTAAAAATTAATATAACAAAATTAAGAGATATAACGTGTATTTAGACTAAAATAACTACATTCGTTTTTAAAATGCAGCTCAAAGTGCTTTTCAGGACAGTTTAAAACTCTGTCATAGTAAACAAAGGCCAAATAAACATAGCACTTTCCAAGAAAGAGATGCTGGATTTTAAATTAACTTCAGATGTTTCAATTTTTCAAAACAACACATACAGAAGCACTAGTCTTGAGTTGAATGCCCCTACTCTGACCTATTAAACATCCACACGAATGCCACAGAAAGCATTGCGATACAAAATGAGGACAAACAAATTCTTCCATCCCACCACCACACACACTTGCTCATGCACACTGCCTTGACACACAAATCTGATGAGGTGCCACTAATATGATACAGGCCCAAGGCTTTGTAATAATGTCAGAACCGTATGGATAGAAACCTATTGCAGATCCGGCACAGCCACTGAGTGAACCAATCTCAACATATTTGGCAATAGACACACTATAAACAAATGCTTAAAACAAATGCAGCTATTTTTCTGGTCAAAATAACACTTGGGAAAATTGAGTTAACCCCAACACCACAGCATACCACTAAAATGGATTGATTTGAAAGCTTATGGCAGACTGCCTTTGGTATTACCAAATATATATATTTATTATATTTTCACATATCCTTCTGCTATCGGTGGCTTTAGACTGCAGGACGTTCAACAGACCGACGTAATGTCTCTTCTGTAAGGTAAAGTTTCTTTGATGAAACACTAAGATGGCTTAATGAAACATTACATTGGCAGCTCAATGGCGTTGGAGTCTGCTAGGTTGCAGATCTACTTTCACAGCTTTGAAACAGCTAACAGCGCAGCAAGGCTGTTAAAGAATTACAAGAGATGGGTTATACAAAACCCCATGAAGGGTGCCACATACAGTAAAGCTGCTGTTACTTAAAGGATTATGATGACTACATCGAAAAATGAGAAGCAATTCTTATAATTCCCGAAAGCTTGGCCCACTTTGACTATAATAACACTACATTTATGCATTTTGTCAATATGTGTTTCAAAACCTCTCTGCTGAAAACGCAACTGAGCAACAGGAAGAATTACTGCTGATGTCAGAGCTGTGGCATGTGGGTTTAAGATTCGCTCATCTTGGTTGAGGTGCTTACATAGAATTTTAAATCTGGCTAATGACACGTTTCAATCGCATTCATTACTAGTGATACACTGATATAATGGTCAGCCAGCTTGCTCTCTACATATCAGTTTTGGCATCAGGTATTAAAAAAACACATCATACTTTTAACCACTGTAATAAATTTCCAATCGATCAACACTCAATGTCAAGTAGTTACAGTTAATGCAATGGAATAATATTTCATATCTATACAAGTGTTTATCTTTGCACAGCATAAAGCAAATGGGCAGCCAGGAAACGTACTCTATTTGTTTCCAGATAATCAAGGATGCATCGTCCCCAGTGCCTAAAAAACTACTGGATCTCGCAGCCAAATCCTGAATGCCACATGGGCGCAGAGAGTTTGAGAAAATGTCAGAGAATGTCACTACTGGTCTCTTGTGTGTCTAACATCATGTTTATTCATGCACTAACACAGGTCTGCTTATGCAGTCGACATGCCCCTGTGATTTCATATGGATTTTAATAAGCACCGGCGTATGAGAGATGTGTGCGTATGCGCAGGTGTAAACGAAAAGCGAGCGTTCCTGGCACAGAAGCCAGTTTATCAGCAGTAAAGATGATGGCTAGAGCCCGACAGGACAATTTGCTCCAGGAGTGACTGATGATCAGGCAACACTCATAACCTCCAAGGCCATCCAGCAACAAAACTAACAGACATGTATCATATATTGTTACATAACTCACTTCCACAAACAACCATGATTCTCCATTTTAAAACTTAGTAAGTTGCAAACATTGAATGCTGCCCGCTTAGGCAACATCCTAACCATTATGAAATAAGTGCCTGATTTGAATCACTCCATGTACTCGGCAACTATGCTTGTTGTACAAACAGAGCACTGCACTGAGAATATGGCATACCAAAAAGTTTTTGCAAACACAGCACACGTACTAGAGATGCACTGATCGAACAGCCATAAATAGTTAATTTTTTTGTTTCATTTTGGCCAATCTGTATAACCGACACAAAGATGAATCTAGAGAAAAGTCTCGATGGCATTTTCCTTTCACCTTATCTCTGTGTAATGCCCAATAAAGCAGTGTTTCTAATCCAAAGACCCTTTATCAAAGTCGTGACACTATTTCTGTATATAATTTTAAATAGCTACTGATTTTTTAAAGGCCAGTTAAACCTGTAAACAAGCAAATACGCATCTTGTTCATGTACTATTTCAATCTTTCTTGTTTGTTGCTCAATGAAAAAAAATCGGTAATCGGTATCTTCCATGAAAAAAAAATCATAATCGGTGCATCACTAACAGGCACCATCTAAACGACAATGCATGGACACAGTTATATAAGCATTGCATTCTGAATATCATAAATTAAAACTTTAATCTAAAGTTATCCAAACCTTAGGATGAAAATGAATGAATTTAAAACAGCTGGCCCTCAAAGCAGGATCAGCCTCACTGTATAATGTTAAATATGATGCAAATGACCCAAACCTCTTTATGAAGTCAAAATAAGTAAATGTTGATTGATCTATTGATCTCTGTTCATCAATATGAACATATGATATGATATGAACATATATTGAAGATGTTACAAAGTGTAAGAATTATTAGGCATTATAGGGGCGGTTTCCCGGACCAGGATTAGCTTAATCCAGGACTAGGCCTTAGTTTAATTAGGAAATATAACTAGTTTTAACAAACATGCCTTACTAAAAACATTGCCTGTGTGCATTTTGAGGGCACTGGTGTATTTTAAGATATGTAAGAGCAAGTTGTTTTCAGTTTGGAGAGCTCTTAAAAGTGTTTAAGTCTAGGATTAGTGTAATCCCTGTCCGGGAAACCGTCCCATAGTCACATAATGTCATACCGGATAACTGTCTGGACCCTAGAGTGACATACAAAAAAAAACCTGTAAAAAATCTAATAAACCCTAACAACATAGCCCACCGGCATAACTGTAAGACTCCTTACCACAATATATTTAAATATTACAACAATATGACATCCAGTTGATTGTTATGCTCTGGAGCATTTTGTCCGGAAACTGGATGTCAGCCAACGTAATCCGGGATAACAAGCAAACTGGAGCAATTTGAATGTGAATTTTATTTTGACATGATGTGAGACAGCATGTTACACAATCAGGAAGACCCTGAAGGCCACCCAAACAATGGTGAAATGTAAGCATGTCTTTCATAAATGTGTTTAACTTACTAGCACACTATGTAGTAAAATCCTGTGTCATATATGGGATAATGCTAAAAATAACATATATAATGTGGATTTTATGTAAATATGTTTATTTAGCATGAATTTACATATTTGGAAGCTGAAAGCAAAAGTTGCAGATTTATATTAGTAGCCAAAAATACTTAGCACACTATGTAGTAAAATCCTGTGTCATATGGGATAATGCTAAAATAACATATATAATGTGGATTTTATGTAAATATGTTTATTTAGCATGAATTTACATATTTGGAAGTTGAAAGCAAAGGTTGCAGATTTATATTGGTAGCCAAAAATACTGCCTGATTAAGATTTAAACTGAGTTTTGTCATACCGGATAACAGTTATTTTTCGTGATTCTCGGTTAAAATGCTTAAAAAACATTGTTTAAAATTGAGATTTTAGTAATAAATAAAAACATGTTTTTCGCCAAACTTTTGCCAACATGATATGTTGTAAGGTAAGGTCTTAACACACATATATATTGTACTTCGTGCACAACCTAATTTTTGTCTACTCCAGAATATTAAATGTTAATTAAAGAATACAATAAATTGTTATTAATCATAATTTCTTAATTTCTATGGGTTTATTATAAGCAGCCAGTTATATAAAACACATAGGCTATTTCAGTAGGATTTGTATAAGTTACTTTGATTAGAAAAAAAATAATTAATAAATTACATGTTCTGTAATAATTTTAAATCAAAATTTCAAACATCACAAAAACATTGTTTGGAAAAATAATCCTGTTCGGATAGGGGTAAAGGTGGTTTTAAGCCCAGCACATGCTTACACTGACAACAAACGTGAGTCGACCCTACAGAACGTGTGGGTGTATTGGCATTATGAATTTTAGATGAACTCTGAAATGCGACTTATACGACTTATTTTAAAATATCTGCCTCACCTAATGCCACCTTCAATTATTAAGCACCCGAGATTATGTACGTTAATGCTACTTTAAAAACAATGGTTGGAGGAGGATTTTGAGTCATTGTCAAAATACCCAGCTATGACAAATCAGCAGACAGCATGCCTGACCCACATTTACAGTTTGCTCGTAGGCAAAAGTAGCATGCAAAGCTTGTCTGAGACATTGCATGCAGCAGGTAATATTAAATGAATACTGTAAAATTAATATAGAAATGCATTTATATATGTATTATTTACAACTTAATGAAGGGAGTAAATTTCAGAGCAAGTTTAAAATAAATAAACTAGGCAAAAACTGTTGAAAAATTAAAGTTGAAATATACAAATGTTTCAGCACGTGATAACTGCATCCATCTTAAAAGTGAAGTGTGTGAAATTTCTGTGCCGGAAATAAATTTTTCTCCACAATTTTCTTACAGGTTTCCCAAACACTCTTCTTTTTGCCACTAGTCAAGTAAACTGATGCCACATGCATGCTACTAATTAACTCAATGTTGTTTCGGGCTAGTCAGGAGGATGCACAAAAAAAAATTCTGTTAGCATCAAAGAACCATTGTCTGTCCTTTCTGGTGCAACCAAAGGTTCACATGGCTTACAGTTGTTGCTGCATAAGAAACATCGGAAAAAAATGACACATTGCTGATAGAAACCTTCAGTTTTGATTGTATCTTTCGGGGTTAAAATAAAAACGCACTCCTTCACCCCCTCACACATGCACATACACAAAAAACCCTCAACTTCCTGTGTGTGCATAATACACATGTACTGTATCTGATGCTATGATCTAAACATGTTACTTCCTGTCTGCACGTACCCACATGAAATCTCTCACACGGTAAATTTAAACATACAATAAAAGAGATGCAGAGCTGCATGCTGCATAGTTTGTTCATGTGCTGAAGGATCAATGACCTCGCTGTCATGAGGTTTAAATCCCATATGTGGCAGGGGAAAAGGACCCTTTGAATAAGTCATGCACTCCTGCTATATTTAAGCATCTCATCGATCCCATTCTGATAGCACTGCCGTGACTCACCATCTCCCCCTTGACCCCCCCGGCTCTCCCCTTTGACCATCCTATCACACTTCTGAGAATTTTGCCAGCGTTAGGTTGCATACTATGTGGCGACTCG
Organism: Paramisgurnus dabryanus; assembly: GCF_030506205.2. Lineage (NCBI taxonomy): Eukaryota > Metazoa > Chordata > Actinopteri > Cypriniformes > Cobitidae > Paramisgurnus > Paramisgurnus dabryanus. Next base: position 22,473,269 of record NC_133352.1, read on the forward strand.
CCTTAAAAATGTGTGTGTATGTGTGGACAGTGCACCTGCAGAGCAACAGTGAATGCTCTGGTGGATGACTTCCAGCATGCGCAGTCCTTCACCACATCCAAATGTCCTCAAACCAAACCAGTTTTCCTGCCACACTCCCCTGGAAGGTATATTATCCTTATTGCAAATTATGATAAACCACACACCTCTATCCAAGATCCAATCTATAAATGGATGATTCTACCTGGCAGACAATGATGGGCCTTTTAAATACCAATAAAAATATAAATAAGCTGCTGTGCTAATGATGCAGGGTCACCATCTAACAAGACCTCTAATTATAAAACACCACCTGCACAAGTTTACACCATACAGATTTTATAAACACTTGCATAATTCATTATAAGCAATCAATAATGCTTTTCTCAAGCTTGATGTATCGCGGTGCGCTTTTTTCATCTATTGTTAACTGTACTGTACCGTAATGGGCATTAAAGCTACAGCGTCAGCTATTGCTTTTACCAAAATCTTCTTTTTTTCTGCTAGATTTTTGCTAAGCACAGCAATATTTTCACCCAGACAGTCTTGTGTCCATCGCACTTCACATCTCTCCCTTTTAGTCTGTCAACATTTTCCTGATAATGTCTCTTACATTATTAAAATCTGCTGAATACAGTAAACAGCATTACAATGATCTATCTGATCAGAGGTTATTGTAAAACTGATATGCTTGACATTTCCTGTTTAATTGTGTGCCTTAAGAATTAAAGACCTGAATAAATTAAACCATCTTGCAGTTTTAGGAAAAATACTTTGTATGTGCACTAATCTTTGCAGTCTAAACAAATGTATACACTTGCGTGAGCGCTACATGCTGTTTTTAGCATTTCCCCTCAATACTTCTGCATAAGAAAGTATTAAGCAGAAATTCAGCAAAGAGTTGCATTGCATTACCCTGCCCATTAAGACCATAGTATGGTCCATTTTTACACGTACGTGAGGGTCCATGTAAAGTGTGTGCGATGCAATTTTCGTGATCAGAAGAGTGCGCACGTCTTCCGGGCTTAATATCATTTTAAGACTGCCTTACCTCTTTCCTTCGGAAAAAATTTCATTACAATACAGTTCAGCTGAATATTTTTTAAAGGTTTTCATTATGATTAATCCATCAGTGGGAGTATTAATATGATGATTAAAATGATTACAAATCTGCATGTTAACGCATATGACTAACCGTACATTCACACCAGACGCGTTAAAGGCGGCAAGAGTGAGTGATTTACATGTTAAGTCAATGCAAAGTAGGGATGGACACGAGTACTCGATTGCTCGAGTACTCGAACGTGGAATCGATGATCGATCACGAAAATGATGATCATGTGGGTTTATTTATTTATTTTCTTTGGTTATGGTGGCATTTGGATGTCTGGTTAGCATTACAAACGCCTGTGGTAGTAAAGACGGGGTGCGCGTGTTTGGCGTTGTGTTGAGCTACGCAGACCGGCTTATGACATCACATTACATAACGTTTTTACATAACGTTATTACATAACATAACGTTACCATGCATGATTCAAAAACAAACAGATAAAGTCTGCACACACCCTCCGCGGTAACCCACCGATCCGCGCAATGCTGTGAAGCCAAACAAACCTCACATTACTTCTGTAGGACGAAAATACAGTCAGTCAGATGCAAAAAGTACAGTGCCGTCACATCATCTCATACCGTCATAACATCAAATGTCAAGAAATACCAGAGAGCCACACGAACTGGTGAGACACGACACAGCTAATCGTTAACTTTGGTTGCAAATGACTTAAAGCTGCTTAATGTTATAAAAGGCATGTGCTTTGACTGGACGTGTTTCAAAGCGCGCTGTTAGGCTATTGTGCACATCCACAACGGGAGTTAAACTTTCTGTCTAGTACTTAAAGAAATAGTCAAAAAATTAGAAAAAATGAGAAATGAGAAAATGAGAAAAATCCTGCAATGTTTTCCTCAAAATACATAATTTCTTCTCGACTGAACAAAGAAAGACATCAACATTTTGGATGACATGGTGTTGAGTGAATTATCTAGATTTTTCTTTTAAGAAAATGAACTATTCCTTTAACTTAGATTAAGTTTAGCATTTTGTGCATATATATGCACGTTGTATAATACATTTATGTTGTATATAAGGCTTAATATTATGTAGAGTGCATTATATAGAAAGCGCATCAGTTTGTGTTTATTAACCCATTAGTAGGGCTGGGCGGTATGACGGTATATTCCGTTACTGCGGAATAAAATGTCAGACGTAACAGATTTTTCTATTCCGTCTATTCCGCGGAATGCAAATAAGTGGGCGTGGCTAACTCTGCCCTCCAGCATGTTCGACTGAGTGTGACGGAGAAACATGTAAAATAGTTCTAATACTTTATAAAAAATGAACGAGATATTTGTGTAATTTTTATAATAAGTGCCAGTGAATCCACCGCGGGTTACGCAGCGAGACTCTTGTCTTGCTCCCTCTCGCGCGCTCTCTCTCTCGCACGCTCTCATGCAGCAGCCGGCCGGTCTCTCGAGTTCAGACGTCTCTCTAGGCAAGCGCAAAGAGCTGCGACGCCAAATAAAGAGTTCTTCTCGCACATAATGCTAATAGTTGTAAAGTTTTCTGAACTTTAAGCAAGCTAAGACAAAACTCGCGTTTATATCAGTGATACGTGCGCTGCTGGAGTGACGTAGTTTGACGCGCCATTTGCTTATACAAACATATTTGATCGGAAAGACGAGAAAGAGATGCAAATGTTAAGGTCTAATAGAAAGTAAAGGGCGTTAAGACCTTAAAACAAACTTCATGATCATCACATCATAGCACCTGTCACATTTATAATATCTAGACTAGAGCTTCTTTTCTCATATACAGGTATTTATCCTGTCTGTAGGTTTTTGCATATATTTTATACCTGTTCATTTAACATATTGCCTATTTTTAATGTAATGTATGCATAAATTCAAAATACAATGAAGTTATACTATAGCTTCATTAGTCTATAAAATTAATAACTCAATTAAAAACAAGATTCTGTCTAATCAAGACTTAGCTGTTGTTATCTTCTGGGCATTTTCACTTTAACATTATTAACTTTAAATTGCTCATATTTTAAAACTGTGGAGAGCATTTAGTTAAAAGCTATAGTGAGTGGTGTATTTCTGTAATTTTATTTAATATTTTTATCATTAAAAAACAATATAAACTGAAAAACACGTATACCGTCAAATATTCCGTTCCGTGAAATAAAATGACTCATTCCGTGAAATAGATTTTTGGTCATTCCGCCCACCCCTACCCATTAGTTTCACTTTTCATAGATAGTTTCATCACTTAGCTTTTCCTTTTAGAGGTTTCTGTTAAAAACATTTAATTCATTAATAATCTAGTATGTGTTCTTTGTTCTGTCATAGTTTCTTCAAAATTTAGTTTTATTTGAGTGTTTTTAATAAAAATACTTTCATTTTCACCATGACGTATACGCCCCGCCCCCAGTTAATCGAGTACTCGTTTTTCAGACCTATGGATTAATCGAAATGAAAAAATGACATAAATACACATCCGTAATGCAAAGACGCAAATAGGCATCCTGCGGCGTGATCCAAGCAATTTGAAAAATTGAAAAATCTGTGGAACTTCACAGATTTTCACGTTCGCATAAACCAATCTGTGACGTGATTACAGGAAGCGAGCGGAGGCAGATAAACAAAACAACAATGGAGGACAATCATCATCACTACACAGACATCTTCATACTTTTACAGGAATTAAAAGGATCTTGTTTGGAAGAGTGAGGGGTCGAACATTCTGGAAAGTTTACTTAATTTGAGCTATATTAGCCCTGCCCATTACGCAAATTTCAGCGTTATGTCTCGAATTTCACGCGAATGAAGTGCATAAACTAAAAATGTTAAAGCATCCGAATAGCCTGTTTTTGACGCCTCTTCCGCGTCTGGTGTGAACGCACACTTACTGAAGTAACTAGGTAACATGCGACAATCTAATTTATAAGAACAGAGATTATAGCGCTCACCTTCATGAGCCATTGTGACTGTTTCCTCTTTGGAGCCGTTATTGTAGATAATGACGGCTGAGGCGTTGAATGCGATTGCCTTTAGGATCTTCTCCTTAAAGGTGCATTTTCCTCTCTGCATTATGGCCACCCAGTGTGTGGTCTTTGGAGGCACTATGAACCGGGTGTATGGACAGCAGCCTTGAAGATCCACAGCTAAAAGAGAATAGAGAAAAATTTTGAGTCTTGTTTCTTCTCTACAATACAATCTTGACTGGTTGGTACACATGCACTGATAGACTGTGGCTCCCATGCAGGCAACGCAAGTTTGAGTCTAGCTTGGGTTATTTTCCTTGGAATTAAATGATCTCTTTATTGATATTTGAAAGCAATCCTAAGAGATTAATTAAACATATTTCGAATACACATTAGGAACTTATGGGTTAAACATATTTCTGTTTAAACATGCAGGATTTTTGTAGAATTTTAAAGGGGACATCTGACTTTTTCCATGTTTAAGTTCTATAATTGGGTCCCCAGTGCTTCTATCAACCTAGAAAATGTGATAAAGAACAACAAGCTTTCCCTGCACGCATGTGAAAAAATAGGTAATTGAAATTTGGCTCCCCTTGTGATGTCAGAAGGGGATAATACCGCCCCTTAATCTGCACTATCCAACCACAGCACGGCCATTTAGTGCAGAGATCAGCTCATTTGCATTTTAAAAGGACACACCCAAAAACAAACAAAAAATTGCTCACACCTACAAAGTGGCAATTTTAACATGCTATAATAAATGATCTATATGGTATTTTGAGCTAAAACTTCACATATGCAAACACCAAAGATTTATCATCTTAAAAAAGTCTTGTGAAATGTCCCCTTTAATATATGATGCAAATTATGATTCATCAGCATACATTTCTGAGTTCAAGGCTTTAACACCTAGCCAAAACTGTGCTAAAATTGTGAAATGTTTTCATTGACAGAGGTCATGCTGATGCGCAGCCTCCCTTTGTACTGTTGACTTGCATTTCTGAAGAAACCCAAACGTACCACTAAACAACTGTGGACTGAAAGTATGCCGCCACCAAACACATTAGCAACGTAATAAAGTATGTGGGGGCTGTCTGCCTCCTTGTTTCTCAGTGATTGCTCTATCAACATAGGAGATTATAGTGGCATTCTGATGAGGCGGGCTATGCAAACTAATGCCCTGCCACTTCCAAACACTGACTCATACGTCGGAGCTGCCTGTCTCATTCGTGGGAAGAGGTGGAACCCCCGCAGGGAGGCATAGCAGGTCACAGTAATTGATTGTATTTAAAAGGTAAAAGGAAGGCTTTTGCTTATTTCAGCACCAAGCCCATCACCCAGACAAGACCCCGCCAGACTTTTGCAAGGCATTCTGTGATGCTTGTGCATTAAACAACAAAACGCAATAGACTATAGAAAACACTATTTAGCACTAGGAACTAGGGATGGGCATTCGATTAAGTTTTCTTTGTCGATCGTCGGGAGAATTAACGATCGACTATCGATTAATCATTAATATTTTTATAATAAAATTTGTTATTTAACTTTTATACTTAAAAAATGCAATGAATACAAATATACAGCGTGTTTTTCCTCGATGAGACCTTTATTACAAGATCAACTTGTGGCAGACGGTTAAACTATGTTTCAAACATTTATTTGCGTGCATGTGCGGTGCTCTAAAGCAGCGGAACCTGCAGCTGCGAGCCAGCGTTCTTAAACAGAGACCTCATTAGTTCCAAAATAAAAAAAAAAAACAGATTCATGTTTAACATTAAATTAAACAAAAAACATAATACTTAAATCTGAAAGGTTTTGTCAAAATGTAACTCAAAATTATTCAAGCCAGAAGAAAGTGCAAGATATTAGCCTTCCTAACATTAGGCTATAACAAATTAGGCTACTTAAAGCCTCGTGAAAAATAACTAACTTAAGTAACTGGCATAAAACTTCTGCACCAGTCTACTGATTTTTTTGAGAAATAAAAGCATGTTTTGGGGTCAGACGCGACCGCAACCCATGGTGACCATCAGTCCAGCTGCCGCCGAAAACAGCCGCTCCGAGGAGACTGACCGGGATGCACAGGTACATCAGCGCTAACTTGGCTTATTCCGCATACAGAGTATGTGTGAAACAGCGTGCGTTTTGTGAGCCCCATTCACCATTGTTTAATTATACTAACATAGTCTTTTAGTTTTTATTTGTTGTAAAACAACAGTAGACACAAATTTACTATGGTCTCCAACTCCACAATATACCATAACCATGGTATTTGTTGTAAAATTGCGGAAATACAAATCGTTTTAATCTGAAAAAAAAAAAAAAAAAAACATTTTCACAATGATAAAATCATGGCTAATTTTCCTAAGGTAGTAATTACAAAATTATATATGTTTGAAAGACGGAGATGCGCACCTGTCAATCTATTACATAACAGAGCGAGGCCAGAGACAAACGTACACTGTAAAAAAATTCTGTAGAAATTGCAGCTGGGTTGCCGGTAATTTACCGTAGATTTACATTGATGTTATTTACTGGCAAGAGTTTGTTCAAAGTTAAATGAACATTAAACATTTACAAGTCTTTGTCTTTACAGAGTAAAACTAAAAAACAGCATCAAGCTAAACATTCTGGGAAACAAAATCTGAAGCAAAACCCAGAAAAAGGTTGATGATGATTTCTGGTTCCCAGAATGCTTTGCATGAGGCTGTAATTGTATAGTTTTATTCTGTAAAGATAAAGACTTGTTAATATTTAAAATTTATTTCACTTTGAACAAACTCTTGCCAGTAAATAACATAAATGTAAATCTACGGTAAATTACCGGCAACCCAGCTGCAATAACATTGTAATTTCTACGGAATTTTTTTACAGTGTACTCATAAACGGGAGTAATATGGAATAATGTGTGCATCTTTGAATAACTGTAAGTATACATTTCTTTTAAATATATTTTGTCAAATAAAGTTTTGAGACATTGCCTAATAATGCTTTTTTCACTTTAATTGCTCATTTAGACTTATTGTGCGGGTAACAGCGTTTTTGACGAATTTACCTCAGAGATTATTTTAGCAATATTGCTTTTTTTCCGGTAATAATAATACAATTTATATTTCAATCCTGTTTCATGGTCTGTTTATTCATTTCATTATGCTGTTATGTTAATGTGAGGATATTTATTTGCCATATGAAACGTGCCGTTATATGAATACTTTTGTATAATATTCAAATATATGCGGAATAATGTGTGCGTCTTTGAATTCATACAGTTGCTTATTTTTGTCATAAAGTTTTGAGAAATAATAATATTGTGAGGATTTATTTCCATATGAGACGCTTTTTGTCGTTGAATACTCTCGTTTATTATTTGGAAATCATATACATAGGAAATATATAATGTGGAAGGGTAGACTTGCAAAGTTACTCTGCTTATTTTTATTTATGATATATGTGGAGATAAATAAAGCATTGCAAAACTGCTGATTTGATCCATTCAGATCCTGACCACCAGGCTAGAGATTTTTAAACATCCTTAATCCACATTTACTAGTCTGTCAAATAATATCTAACATATATTCTTTTGTGAAAAAAAAATGATGCTTTGTTCTATTGTTTATGCGGAAAAGTGTTCACAGAAAGTGTCAATCACATGAACGTTTTATATGAATAAGCGGTCAGCAGCGCACTGCAACGGGTGCTTGACGGATTCGCCGCACACATACGCAAACGCACTGCATACGCAGTATTTGTGAAACAGGAGTTAGATAAAAAAAATGCATTCAATTAATTGATAACAAATTAACGTGATCGACGAAATTCTTAACAATCAATTATCGATCGTCGATTAATTATGCCCATCCCTACTAGGAACACACGTATGCACACAGGAGCAAGAAAAAAGGTAAATATGTATTAAATATTAACCAGTTTGCAGTACAAACACTGGGAAAGTGCTTACTGCTGGTGTTTGTGTGTGTACTGGGGTATAGTAGCAACAAACAAAGATGACCAAAAGGCAAAAGCTAATATTGTTGGTCCACAAGCTAGTATTGTAGGGCCTCTGAGCACCATAATATTAGTATCAGCATGAATGATTCATGGAGCTGACCAGCACTGGTGGATGAGCAGAACTGTGTGGTACAATTGTAATATGAATCCAAAATCACCTACTAAATCATATAAAAACAGTCTGATAATGCATCATTGATATACTGAGATCTCTCAAACACATATATTCAGAGGGTTTTATTAAGTTATTTTATAACAACTAAAAATCATCTTATTTCTTGGTAATACGGAACACTTTTTGTCAGTATACACACAGTGTTGATCTTATGCATAGATTGACACCAATCATCGATACATATTAATGAAAGGGGCAGTTCACATAAAAATGAATTTCTTTCATCAATAAAAATATTAGTTGTAATATTTTTACTTCTGAGGAGAAGAATATGATTGGCATCTGTGTTTAAAAGTCTTGATGGGCGTGAAAAAATGATAACAGAATTTTTGGTTTGGGGTGAATTTACTAATATTTACCAATTTTATATATTTAACATTGAACCCAACATTATTAATTAATGTGCTGTAATTGCAGCTAATTCTGAATGTCCTTTATAGACGTTTTCAGCAGAAACAACATAAACAAATGGCTTTTGTGGACTAAACGCAACTTCTGGTAGACCTTTACATAAAATCAATGACAACAGAGTCATTTGACAGTAGTTTTTTCTGATAACAAGGGAAATAAATTACAAGTAAATTACCTTTGTTCATGTTTCATATCTATTTTGTATCATCTATTACACTAAGCCCAAATTACGGTGTAAAATTAATGTGTACATTGTTAGCTACAGGTCCTTAAATTCTTGCCCTGCTGCCAAACCTCTCCGTTGCAAACAGTTGCGATCCATGCTCGTCGCCTCCCCTTGTCTTTAGCAAACCAAAACATTTACTTTTGACAAGGTATTTGTTTCAGAGTTCAGTTTAGCCACTAGTCAGACTGACAAATAAATACAGACCAGAAGTTCACTTCGGTTCATGCACATAACCGCGACGTGTGTGCACGTCAATGAAACGTCTATAGTCAAGGTTGCCGTTGCATGAAAGTGTTAAAACTGCTAAGGGGGGCATGGTTGTGTCCATAAGGAAAGCTGTTGAAATCTGGTCTTGTATTTTATTTCTCCAAGTAACATGAGATTGCAAAACGAACAACTCAATGACATCCAAAAATTGTGAATTTTGAGATGCTTGATTGTGAAGTGAATGTGTGTGCACTCAGCAGGACTATCAAAGCCCATTTCCATATGGAAAAAATGTAAATCCTTGTCACTGCTTTGCACTGCCTCCCTCATGGGCTTTATAAACTAGATCAAAAACACAAATGTCAACCATTTCAGGGACAATAAAGCTTTCAATTAAAAATATTATGACTTCATAGAAATTATAAAGAATCACAAACGCAAACCAGCTATTTGTTAGCCATAAATTGTGAGTTAAAAGTCGAACCGAAGAAAGATTTATGTTAACATATTTTTTTGGGCAGCCAAAATGCAACGTTGTCAGCAATACTCCCATAATTTTGACAATCTTTGGAATTGTTATTTTAACTCTTTCCCCGCCAGCATTTTTCATGATTTCACAAAAGTTTAATGCCTTCCAGAAAATGCTCTTCTTTAAATATATAAACATACAATATATTTAATGAAAGAACAGACCCTCTGCTTTAAAAAAAAAACTTTTATATTACTTTTCTCTTTGATCACCTCTCAAATATGGGTAGATTTCTTCAAAAACACAACATTTTGAGCAAAAAGCTGAGATACTGCCATTTTTGTAAATGACTTTTGATAGAGATCAGATGCAAAGCAATCCTGAAAACTTAGATGGACATACAGCTGTTTGCCCTAGGGCAGGGGTGCCCAACCCTGCTCCTGGATGGCTACCGTTTTGCAGACTTCAGCTCCAACACACCTGTCTGTAATTATCAAGCAACCCTGAACACCTTGATTAGCTGCTTCAGCTGTGTTTGATTGGGGTTGGAGCTAAAATCTGCAGGACGGTAGCCCTCCAGGAACAGGGTTGGGCACCCCTGCCCTAGGGCAATACTTCCGGATATGATAAGTAACCTAGTGGACAATAGCGGTATTGCGGATTTACTAGATGTCAAAGGCGGGGAAAGAGTTAACAGAAACATAGACGTGTTCATGTAACATTACTATAGCTCTGTATTTTTGTCATGCCTGTAATGCAAATTTATCTAAACCGATAAAAAAAGTTTAGAATAAACAAACTAATGATTCGATATAAAAGAGTTTTTTTTATTGAATGCAACCATCAGGACCAGAAAGCCAAAATTGCTCATCGAAAAACCCAAGACATCAAGAAACCAGACCCATGCAAAATCCAATACTGCTATTTTATCAAGATAAGTCTACATAAAAAAATCTGAGGTCATTTGTATTGTAACACCATTTTTTAATATCCGTCTAATTATAGAAGCTAATTCATAATCTACTTTGGCCAAAAGTGCAGTAATGTGCACACAAATGTAAATGTAACCTTAAAGAAAGGTTCATGCTTTGGTGGAGATTTTTTATGGATTATCCAAACCACTGAAAGCACTGTAAAGTTCATAGTTTCTTGTTAAAGTTCCTTTCCTGTCTGGGTCTACTTAACACGCAACTGGAAGTTATTTGAACATGATGAATCGACTGTTGTTAGTTCCTCAAAAATATTCAGATGACAATTTCCAGATGACAAAAAAGTAGTTTCATTTCATGGCTTCCCTGCAATTTAAATTGACAAAACGCAAATGCAAAACAGCTTATTAAAAGATGCAAAACAATGAACAATTGAAATATGTGAAGTCAGAGGTCCACCATGTGCCCTTTGCCTCACAAAACTGACGAGTAAGCTAGTAAAACAGGAACAACATTTACTAAATGCAGAACATGAGGGAAGTTAAATGTTCCAATGGGATCATTTAATGAGGGATAAATAGCTTAATAAGCTTTATAGCCTCATCGAGACTTTATGAATACACACAGTGCCATCCAAGTACACTTGTTTGAATGAGAACATTATTAGCCATCTTGAACATAACAGATGGCCACATTTTGCCAATGACATCGGATCAGAGGATGGTTAAGCAATCTGGCACGACTAGGTCATTTCTACCTATATCATTAGCTGAGGACAACTGAATCAAATCATGGTTTTAATCTTGTACACTAGATAGTGAGAGCATAATGGCCTTCACAAATTAAATGCAGTGCTGGAGGACACACGCTTGCTAGAAATCCCTGTCATCATTAATTCTAATCAGATGATTTGGAGCAGGAGAGCTGATCAAAGGGAGATTTTTAAACAAATTTATCCTATGTATCTGGGGCATGTCTGCATGTCTTCACAGGATGAGAATAAAGGGGCCAGATCAGCATGAATTATTATTGGGTCATAATCCGACATTACATAGCCTACAGATGATAAATTAGTGAAAGATATAGGGCATAAACACCAAAATACATGGAATACATAATAATATTATAAAAATGAAATTAAAATGGGCACTTACTTCTATGATTTTAAGAATAAAATTTTAATTTTATAATTCAAAAATATAAGTCATTTATAACCTATTTATAAACAAAATACATTTAAAAACACAATATATAATAAAAAGTATAAAACAAATCAAATTAATTAATTGGCTACAAATTAAAATGTGTACTGTAGATACAATAATTAAATAAAGAGGACTGTTCATAATATCCCTCTCTACATAGTACAAATAATACTCAGGCCAGAAACAGAAAATGAAAAAAAAATGTATAACATACAAGTCTAATCATGCAAGACAGACAAGGTCAAAAACAAAAAACATCAAAGTATGTGCAGAATGCAGTTATATGCTGTTTTTTTTATCATGTTGTTCCCACACATGACCTTGTGTGCAAAAAGGGCATAGTTGGTAACAGGCATGTGCAAGTTTAGGAATGTTAGATACTATCAGCAGAAGAAGTAACAGAATCCTTCCATCACACCACCTGCACTACAACCAGACAAACGTCACAAATATGCCAGATCTGTATGATGTATCGCATATCTCTCCCTGCGGGAACATAACAGATAGTGCATTGCGTCTTGCAAAGCTGAACAGCTTGCAAGCTGCTACTGTGCTGTATCTGAAACTAAATGTGATATCAAACACCAAGACACATTTTCAGGTGATCTACACAAAGTAGTCTGAATCATTTCAATATTGAAGAGTGTACTGTTTAAATTGCTGTATAAAATTGCTGTATAGACAGACACAGCGATTCTTCTTACAAAGCAGATCTCCACAACAGCATAAGCCTGTATGATTGATATGTAGGTCAATCCTGAGGGAACTGTGCAAATGAGAAATGTATTGCAGTTTAAGTTTTAAAGCAAACTAGTGGAGTGATCTTAAAGGGACACTGCACTTTTTTGAAAATGTGCTAATTTTTCAGCTCTCCTAGAGTTAAACATTTGATTCTTACCGTTTTGGAATCCATTTAGCTGATCTCCGGGTCTGGCGGTACCACTTTCAGCATAGCTTATCATAATCCATTGAATCTGATTAGACCATTAGCATCGTGCTAATAAACAACCAAAGGGCGCAATGATATTACGCAGTGCCCGAAAATAGTACCCTGCTATTGAAAGTTATCAAGGGGACTATTTTCGGGCAGTGCATAATATCTGCAGCCATGTTACAGCAGCAAAGTCCTTGATTATAATGCCAGAATGAGAGTATAGCTCCTAGCCATATCTGCCTAGAAAATCGTAACTTTTAATTTTCCGTCGGCCTTAGTACACGATGTAACTACAGAAGAGTCAAGTTTTAAATAGGAAAAATAATGAAACTCTTTGGTTATTTTTTAGCACGATGCTAATGGTCTAATCAGATTCAATGGATTATGCTAAGCTATGCTAAAAGTGGTACCGCTAGACCCAGGAATCAGCTAAATGGATTCCAAAACGGTAAAAATCAAATGTTTAACTCTAGGAGAGCTGTAAAATAAGCATTTTTTTTTTTAAAGGGGATTGTCCCTTTAAGATTCTTTGAGCATTTGCTATGAAAAGTCAATAGTTGATATCAAAGTTATGTTAGTTTTGTTGGAATGAAGCTGTTTTACAGCTTGTCATTTTTAATTGGCGATCAAGTTTTAACTTTATAGTAGTTGTGCATGTTAAGTTTTGGTGGTAATAAACTAAGGAACAAAAGCAAGAAAGTCAAACAGACTATCAGATTGCACCTGCTCTTCTGAGGTCTTTACCTCACTGCAGAAGTATACAGCTGCCATATATGCAGTGGTACCTGCACTGATGACACAAAATGCTGTGGTTTTGTTGCAGAAGGTTTAAAGGGTTTTAAAAAAATCTACACTCACAATGGTGCCAAAGACACATTCAGCAGGCACAAAGCCCCATTACAGTATCATTGTGAACAACGTAAATCAAGTTTACAGTAAATCTTTACAGGATCACTACTAACTGCGTTCAGACGCAACACTAATCAGATTCTCTGCAGCTCATCTCCTAACATCGTGTTCATCTCAAATAAGAATACATTACGACCTCACATGCACCCACGTACAGGAAAATCACTGGTATTAGAACAAACACAGGCAGCCAATTAGCTTCCTCGTCTGTGCCTTACTCCAACCTCACTTCAATATGACAACAGCACCACGGCAATCAATGTCCCAACATCACTCCAGCTCACATTTCCTGCCTGGATCAATTAGGAGCATATGGTATGTCACATGGTTCCTGTCTGTTCTTTCATCTGTTACTTTTAACAAATGGATTTTTTTTGGACTTTCTTTTGATGTGTAAACAATCCATTGATTTGCTGCTACCCAAAAAGATGTTTGCCTTTAAAGAAGCAGACAGAAAAAAATGATCTCCTAAATGACCAAAAAGTATGTTTTTGTAAACAACATTTTTGGACCATCTGGTGAAATACTCAATTCAAGTGAGATCTTTTAACATTGTGCTGTATTTGTATTTGTGACTTGGGATAACGTCACCGGATGGCTTGCCTTCTACAGTTCATAAATCACCACTTTCATGATTTCAGGAAGTGCTATTGGGTCCCCAGTACTTCTATCAACCTAGAAAATGTGGAAAATAACCCAGTAACTCAGTTCTGGTAAACCATTTTCTGCAAGCATGTGAAAAAATACGTCATTGAAATTTGGCTCCCTTGTGATGTAAAAAGGGAACTACTTAATACCGCCCCTTAATTTGCAACTATCCAACCACGGCACTGCCATTTAGTGCAGAGAGAGAGAGAAAATAATTGACAGCACAATTGAGTTTTAATTTCAACAAACCACCATTATGGCGATCAATGTTCTCGGCACATTTTTGCTCACACCTACAAAGTGGCAATTTTAACATGCCATAATAAATTATCTATATGGTATTTTAAGCTAAGGCCTAGAATTTCACCACTAGAATTGCCACGTTGTAGGTGTAAGCAAAAATGTGCTGTTTTGGGTGTGTCCAATGCAAATGAGCTGATCTCTGCACTAAATGGCAGTGTCGTGGTTGAATAGTGCAGATTAAGGGGCGGTATTATCCCCTTCTGACATCACAAGGGGAGCCAAATTTCAATGATTTTTTTACATGCTTGCAGAAAATGGTTTACCAAAACTAAATTACTGGGTTGATATTTGCACATTTTCTAGGTTGATAGAATCACTGGGGTAACAATTATAGCACTTAAACATGGAAAAAGTCTCGTTTTATAATTTACCCTTTAACATTACTATTCATGACCCTTCCAAATAAGGTAATACAGACCATTTCATTCTATGGCAAAATCCTAGGGTTGCAAATAGACATGTAATGGACCATTTTGCCCTTTAAACCTTTGATAAAACTACACTTTGAAACTCTCATAGGCTCTTTATACATTTCCTCTCCCATAACCACTGCATGAAACTTATTGCAACCTTACAAATGACACACCCTTTCAATGACTAGTCAACTTATTGCACATAAAAATATTTTCTGCACTCGTACACCTTTGCTTTAATGCTGTATTGCTTAAGCGTAGAAATGTTCATTGTTTTATGTTCTTGGATTAATTGCTTCTGCTTGTATTTTCACTCCAATGTCGCGTTGGATAACAGCATCTGCTAAATAAATAAACCCTCATTATCATCACATTACCTTCAACTTTTAGTGCGCTTACCAAATGCAAAAATTGACCCTTGTATCACTTGCTCATTGGTCAACATGTTACGTCCTGTGCCTGGAGTGATCTATTACCCCTTATGTCAGGGTCATTTACTGCCATTTGGGCTTAGTCAAGCATCATAAATCACTACACGTTGGTAAACATGCAATAGGATGCTTATCATAACTAATAATCATCACCTTCAACTGGCAACATTTCTGGGTCAGGCCGTTATTTGTTTGCCGTGATGTTTCATGTACGATGCGATTTGCTACTCTGACTTTTAACTGGACACTATATTACCTTTTTGCATTTCTATTGGCAGGTGTTTTTCTGTCTCACTGCCCATTAGCTAAGTGTGTTTTTTTATGTTGTCAGACCCCTATAATGACAGCAGCAGCTGGTGGGGAAAACAGAGAATTAAGCAGAGAAGGAAAACGGTGAGTCACAAAGCCCTTCACTCTCTTATTCTCACTCTCTCTTTCTCTCTCTCCATCTCTTTGTATGGGGTTAACAGAGAACGAGAGAATTTTTGGGCTTGCCTCAATGTTTAGACTGATGAGCCACTAGTAAGGCATCTGTGAGGGAGGAGGAGAGATAAACACAGAGGTACAGACGAAAACAGTGAGGTCTCCAGAGGAAATATAATCTTGAAAGATTCCAACAGGAAGTAATGAGCTGCTTGTTTATTTGCTGTGTAAGACAGACCAACAAAGCCTTACAATGACTTAATGATAAACCCCATGAGTTGATAGTAATTTGACAAGTATTGCAATTGCTTTCTACAAAGCCTTATGTTAAAAAATGATTAAAATGTATTGCTTAAACACATTACAAAGACTGTGAACTATGTAGTACTCAATGGTGAAGTTAAACAGTTTCCAGTTCAGGATTCTTTCTATGACGCACTGGAGCCACGGAGCATCGCAAGCATTCATTTAGGTTGTAGCAGTACTTGAAAGTTTTGAGAGATGTCAGCTTTCTTACAAAGTGGGTGTGGTTTTAGTGCAGACAGTGGACATGCCCCAGCGATGGATAGCAGGAAATTATTTTATTTACTTGCCAGGGTTTGTCATTATTTAAATTTGGCTGGGTGGTTAATAGCACATTACTCAATGGTGTTAGAACCTAGGAAACCCCATTTAACTTTAAACAGACTTTAAATTTATGTATGAAAAATATATCACATACCTACAGCAAACTGTATCTATATATGTGCGATGCAAAATCACACATATAAATTAACGATAGACGGTTTGAAAGTGCTACAACTACAAGGGTCATTTAAGACTGGGACTTGTCTCAAAATACTCAGAACCAAAAGTCCCCGTTTGACATTTCAACGACCCTTGTATAAATGTTACCCAACCTAAATCAGAGGCACTGTTGAAACATCTTAATGCTCTCAAAATCACACATAAGTGCAACAGGTAAACACTAACAACGAGTGTGTATTTAAATAAGCTTGTTACTGCCACTATGCATAACTACATTGCTACTAGAATGAAAATACCATCTTACTTTCAAGAGTTATTGCCACAGTTGTGAAATTACATATACACCCATTTTAGTGTTATTTCCTTTAAGTGCAGAGACAGAACCATGATATTTTAGTGATTAGAAAAAAAGAGGAAATGGTAATGCTTTGGTCTCTTTTAAAACAACATTGGGGAAAATAATTCCCCTGCCTCAGAAAATGTCCAGTGCAACTGAGGTGGTGATAAAATAACTCAAAACAATCCATTTTGGATTTGGATCTACTGCAGACTCACATACTTCTAAATCACAGAATGTCTCCTTCAGCTTCTTGGTGGTAGTATTTTCTCACACTGGATATGTGGGGAAAGGATTTACTAATGTCCTTGAGAACAAATTTCAAATGAAATACATGGCGCAGTGTCCCTGTTCCAGCTCTTGACTGGATTAGGATTGATGGCCTTCACCGGGTTCACTGGCATTAATGACCAGAAGGTCAGACAGCTGCCTCAGGTCACTTCAGCATACTAGGTTAACTAGAACAGCATGTTAACTAAAAAGTAGGACAATGAGGGACACAAACTTACCAAAAATGGGACATGAACACAAACAGACAAATCTTTACAATCAACAAGAACCATACCCTTTAGTAAAGAGGTAAGTTTGACATTCTATTGGGGTTACACTCTTAAAATGGCTGGGTTATTTTTGACCCATAATGGGTAAATATTGTACAGAACACATGCTGGGTTAAAAATGACCCCATTAGGGGGTTAAAAATGCAACAATGTGGTATAATAACCCAGAAGTTGGGTTAAAACAACCCAACATTGGGTCAATTTATTTTTAGAGTGTATGAATATGAATAAATATATATTATAGCATAATTGATATACAGTGAATCTTAGTCTTAAAGATTTCTGCCGATTTTCGAGCATCCGGTAACCTGAACCAGAATATAAAAAGTAGAATATATAAAAAATACACACTCAAAAGCTGGAAGATGATACCAGCCAACCCATAAATGATTACAGATACTGCACTTCCCTCAAGCCATTCAATACATGCAGATATGGCAAAAATCAAATGATTCAGCAAAATTACAAATACTAAACATGGATCAATTACAGTTAATGTACTTTATGTGTGATCAAAGTAAATATAAACAAGGTTTTTAATAGGAATTATACAATTTCAACTGAGCACACACACAAAAAAATGCTGGGTTATTTTCAACCCAGTGTTGGGTCAAAAAGTGGCAACACTAATTGTTGGGTTAAAAATTCATCATAATTTATAATTATATATTGATATTGATTTTTTTTTATTTTTGGTCTAAAATGCTAGGTTTTTATGTTTCAACTAGGGGTGCACTGATATATCCTCTGATGCAGGGGCGGAGTGGCAATCGGGAAAGTCTGGACTTTTCCCGGTGGGCCGGTAGTGTTTTAAGGCCGCGAAGGCGGGTCTGGTAATAGCCGTGCTTTCAGTCTTTAGTCGTGCACTCCGGCCACACTAAAACCTATTTATCATATATTTAATATGCTTCAGCGCTCAAAATGTATCTGGCCGCACCGCTCTCTCTATCAAGCCCGTCTCCCCTGGAGTTCTATCAGCCAATCAAAAAATAAAGAAAGAGGCTACACAATAGCCAATCAGAAAATAGGACTGTTGTATCTGGGTAAGATTTAACGCAACAACCAATAAAAAGCATAGCCTCGCACATCCATCGAGGAATGGAGCTCCGAGCATCACTTTGAGCAGCACAGAGTAAGTCTGATCTCCTGTTTTAATGTTACAACAAATGCACATCTTTGACACAAACAATGACAACTTGACTGCTGTTAGAGAATGTTTCCCAGATAATCAGCATCAGTTTTTTACGAGTGTATGTAACTTAGCCAACAGTTTACAGCCTGTTCACTGACAACACCTGCTCAGAACACGCAAGTTAAGTTATATTTTCGTTATCACACGATGACTGACATTTTGTCACATAAAACATCTCTCTCCAAACAGGCTTAATAATTTTATAAGCAACTGCTTTACAACCATAGTAAGCTTAATCTTACTTAAAACTAGGGAACTGTTGTTGACTTTAAGATCTTTTAAATAATAGTTATTACACTTGGTATTTCATGTTGTTGTACAGTCATTTTATTGTAATTTTAGATTTCAGCATTTGCTTATTTTTATTTTTTGACCATGGAGGGCTGGTGGTGTATGAAATTTCCCGGTAGATTTTTGGGTCCCACTCCGCCCCTGCTCTGATGATGCTTGCTATGCTTCTCAATGAATTACAGTGAAATGCCACTACATCCAAAAGCCAGAGGGCGCTCTCGTGCAGAAACTCAATATGCGCTGCAGACGAAGAACCATTCACATGCAGCTCCAGGAAATGGCTTAAGGATATATTTCTATTGTTGTTCATCAAACCTTTTCAGGTATGTTCATATTACTAAAGAATGAATAATGATTATGTTTGATGTTTGTTTGATAATGTTTGATGCTTTTTCAAATGCATGTTTTAAACGACTCAAACTAACAGTGATTTCAGATCGATAAGGACTTACTGATCAAAAGCCGTAGTGCATGAAATAGCTGTGAATAATATCAGCTGTGCGATTCAGAAAAGTTATCAGCCACGTATTATTAGTGTATATTGGCATTTAGCGATGCACCCCTAGTTTCAACCCACGACTTTTAAATTTGGACATTTTCCTAGGTTAATTTTAACCCATGGTTGGGTCAAAAAAGGACAAACCCAACTGTTTGGTTAAAAATAAACCTGTGTAAGCTGATGAAATGCAGGCTACCTCACACAAGGGATATCAAATACTTTAGCACAGAGGAGGGTAAGGGACGTTGTTACTGTTATTACAAACAAAGCAATGCAGACCTGTGTAACTTATCCACCACGTCACTGACTTATCAGAACATACAGCGGTGAAGGGTCCTTTCAGGGGAGGTTATGCAAGTACAGTTCGAAGGGTGTTTAGGGGAACAGCTTTGTTTACTGAGTCAATGTGAGAGAATGAACCAAAGCGAATCTAATTGGTCCCGAAAGGGAATCTGATTATTCATAAGGCCTTACATACACAAAGTGTTACATGGGTAGCCAAAATATTAGAAATAACAATGTCTGTATCCAATCTAAGAACTCAGATTTTTTTAAATCTTAGCATGCTGTGCTCTAATTTTAACAACTGTTTTGTTCTGTGTGTCTACAATATGCAGAGCAGAGGAAATGACTGGAGAGATATGTGAGACAAATATCACAGGAAGTTTCATATCACATATCTCAGGCTGCATATAATACAAGTTATTTGTCAAAATGGCTATCTTGTCTAAAACATTATAGATTAGGATGCTATAAAAACAGCACAAAATATAAGATTATTTACATTTCTAAGGACAAATAAACACAGGATATGTTATCTGTGCCATATTTAACACATTAGCATTGCATGACACTGCTACTTAACAATACAAAAGAGCCTTTTCTCCAAAAAAACTATTTAGGTTCAAAGTACTTAATTAATTTCACATTGACACCATAATTGGAAGATCTACGGTCCTTAAAAATCTATATAGCCATTACCACATTTTAAGCCCCCTTAATTTCTAAATCCACACAACATATAGTGGGCTGTTTTTGAAGGTGGGGAAAATATTTGTGTCATTTTGGAATAGATGCACCCAAGAAGCACCATCACAACAAACAAATAACCTGGGCTAATATTCCAACATTAACATTTCCAAATATACTTAAAATTCCTCACACACCTAGCTGAAAACATAGCATAGATATAGTTAAAACCTGCATTACAACCAACAACGCTTAGGGCAATTCTGTATACACAATACCCCAATAAACACAACCAGACTCACCCCCATTCACAGCCGCAGGTGCGATTACAATCCCCTTCGCCTCTGTTTTGGGTGAGTTCTGTCCGTACCGCCCGTCATTCTTGGTGACCATCTGTTGAGGATTGCCTCTATTGTCCAAAACGGTGGCGTTCACCGTAGCGCTAAAATAATCATCCTTGTTGACCGTATTTTTGTCGGCACCGATGGACAGCGTATACCTGGGCGAGAGGAAGGCGAGGAGGAAGAGGAGACAGCTGCTGCATGACGCCGGTGCGCCCAGTCTCTTCAGCATCTTCGGCAATGTCTTTCCTATTAATCCCTGCGCTTCTTTTAACGATCTGTCTCGACACGACCCCTCATGTAAACATACCGTCTTCTCCTGAAGCCTCAATGTTCACGAGGAGAGCCATGCGTCGCGCCCGTGCACTGCTGAAGGCTAAAAGAGCAGATAATCAGAAGCGTAACGTTAACTTAGACCCCACACCCTTTTTCAATGCTGTCAAATAACATTTGGGGGATGCATTGGGAGATAACCTCCGCTAATGTGTGTGTGTGTGCCAAAATTAAATTTGAGGAGAAATGTATTTTGACTTATGGCAGAGTGCATGCATACATTACAATTGCAGGCTTTTGAGTACGCAACACGATTTTGTTTAATGCAATGCAATATAGTCTACAGGTCTACCAACAAGTACAATGGGTTTTCAATGCTGTGAAATGGCAATACATATCGCTTCTGCTGTCAGGACCGCTTTGTTCGCCCAAAAAACATTTACAAATGTAAGCATGCAACAACATTTAAGGAACGATTGCTTAAGATATCGTACCTACTCTGTCGCTTCCAAATGTATTTTGTAGGATCAATCTTGCCCTTTGTTTTGATGTTTCACCGCGCTGTGGTTGCCATAAGCAAACCGAGGTGTTGCTGTTCTGGTCGCTTTCCGAGCTTCAACACTGAACCGTTAGCTTGTGCGCATGCGCGAAACAGCGCGTCTCTCGCACAGTGTCTGTTTCTCAATCGGAAGGTTGCAGCCTCCGGAGTTCGCATTTGCAGGCTGCATACGTCATAAAGACTGTCTTATTTCAGAATATTAACAATTATAAAGTTTACTAATATTCTTAGTTAATAGTAATTTATTGTAATATGCTCATGACTTTCGAATGTAATGTTCAGTTAACTTAAATAAAGCAAGCTTGATGACGAATGCGGCCTGCATATGCGACCTCTGGAGGCTGCAGCCTTTCGATAAAAACGGCCAGTGAGATCAGATCAGTGGGAGGGAAGAGGGCCACATCACCATCATATCGAAATGCGTCCCGACTCTCTCTCGCCATCTCTGGGTCGTGATTTGACACAGTTTTTCTTAAACCATAAATGCCCCATAAAAACATGCATCTGGCTGCATCTGTACACACATGTTTATAAAGTTTGTGCGATTGGCTCTGTAATGAGTTCACAAACTTCGCCTATAACGCTGGCTTATTAATTCAGTCCAAGTTTATTTGTATGACGCATTACAATTTTGTTACTGCTAAGCAGCTTTATGGCATATTAAATGTAGACCGACATAAAACTATATAAAAAATGTCTGACACTTACTGTAAAATCTAGGCTAAAGTCTCATAATCAAATATGAGCTAGGAGCATCAGATTTTTATTTCAATCATTGATTCACATTGATTTCAATCCTTATTCAGTCCATAGCCTAATAAAGATATTCTTTACATTATGTAGAATGATTTTATGTAGAAAAACAGTACATTTTCACAAAGGACTTACATTAGTATTGTGAAAAATATAATATATATATATATATATATATATATATATATATATATATATATATATATATATATATATATATATAATCAGACTATTATATTTATAATTCTGTAAGCAAGTATGTGTATCAAATGTTTCATAAGATGCAAAGGCCTGTTAGCAATAATAACCATACAAAATAAATTCTTAATAACTACATGACATAGGTGGGAAAAATGATGTACAATAATTTTAGACATCGATCAGGCTTTTTAAGAGGAACGTTACGTTGTAGTAACACATTTAACTTCAATTGTTTTAAGGTACTTCTTAAATACTATAAATGTGTAATGAAAATGAGAAAAAAAATTGGGTCTTTTATTTAATACACGTGCATCAATTATTACTCAGTGAGCTTTGGCGCCATCTCGTGGTTTCAGTATACATAAACCCTACAATAAACAAACATACTTTTCCCATCAGTTGGCTACATGTTAAATGAAATCCCATACAATAAAAGTAAATGGGAACTGTCTCTCCTTCTGTGTTTTTCATAATAAAAATACCACGAGATATGATAACACGTATATCCATTTTATCCATTTTTATATGCAAGTATGCGTGCACTTGTTTGCAGGTTTGATGTCCATTTCTTTAAACTTCATATACATTTATAATAATCTTAGAGGCAATATAGGTTTGCATTGCCAGACCTTTGGTTAATGGCATAAGTTAGACCCTCATTGCATGTCATTTGAGGGAATTTTTGGCCAAGAAGCACCTGCTTAAAGGAATAGTTCACCCAAATATGAAAAATCTGTCATCTTTTACTCACCCTTACGTTGTTACAAACCTGTATGAATTTCTTTGTTCTGATGAAGACAAAGAAAGATATTTTGAGAAATGTTTGTGTTTGTGGACGGTTTGAAAAAATAGTTGGAAAAAATAATACTATCATGGAAGTAAATAGGGTCCACAAATGGTTTGCTTACAAACATTTCTCAAAATATCTTCCTTTGTGTTCATGAATTTTTTTTATAAAATACAATTGGTTTAAAATCACATTCTCGTATGGTTTATCAGCACCAGGGACGTCGTTAGGCCTATTTTAGGGGGGCTGAAGCTACCCCAAAATGTTCCTAAGCCCCCCTAAATGACAGGGCTTATGCGTGACAGTCACTCATTTCGGTCTTTTGTCACGCACTCCCGCCACACATTGTATTTTTCACGCAGAAAACTATTTATAATATATTTAATATATGCCGCAGGCCCGCAGCGCACAAAAGTTATCTGGTCGCGCCGCTCTCACTATGGAAACCGGCAGGAATCAAGCGCGTATCCCCTAGAGCCTGCCACTTATCAGCCAATCAAAAAAAAAGAAATAGGCTACACAATAGCCAATCAGAAAATAGCACTATTGTATCTGGGTAAGATTTAACGCAACAACCAATGAAAGGCGTCATGCTGCGTCAAGTTTCGTCTCCTCCCCTGATCTGAGTCAGCAGCATGGATTTAGCGCGTTTATCAATCCGCAGGGGGCCGAGCAGAGCGAACATCAGTAGTACAAGGTGTGTGCAGGGCGGACTGGCCATGTTGACCTGGCGGCTGTTCTGACCCGCCGTGCAGTCGTCTCAGGTTGACATGTGAAAGAGAGAGAGAGACAGACGCAGCGAGATGCTGCAAAATCAATCACAGAAATATTCTCCAGGAAGGGAGCAGGTCAGTCACCAGTAAAAGCACGCGTCTATATATTGCTTATTAACGTAACAGGTTTTAAAGTCATGTGCTGGCGTGATGCATTGCATTATGTACAGTTGTTGTACTGAACGCATCAGGCAGATCATTTCATGCAGCGAAACACCAGGTGATTGTGAAGTGTATCCTTTTATAAAACTAGTTTTTTTTGTGGAAAAACTGGATCAAACGTGCAAATTGAGCTTTTAATGGGCATTTCACCTTATATTTGCAGTAAAATAGCTTTTTTAAAATCTAATAATATAATTAAATTATAGCTTATTAAATATGTTTGTTTCATTTCATTTAAAATATTAATATTTTAACATTTGAACTCCTTCCTTTTAAAAAGTGTAAGGCACCTGTGTATTTGTCTTTGGTATGGTAGTATAATGTGTATTCCTAGTAAGTTTTTGAGGGTTCAACATGGTATTTTTAATATTAGCTTGGCTTGGTTTACCTATCTTAACATTTTAAACAATACTAAAACGTATCAACAAGTAAAGTAAAATAAAACAACAAGTAAAAGAAAAACGTTTTGATTAAACTATATCAGAAAGTAGTAAGTACCCATCCAGATTGTTTTATCCATTGTGGTAGCCCTTGCTTATAAAAAGGTTGGAGACCCCTGACCTACAGTATAGACATAGGGGCTGTTTCCCAAACAGGGCTTAAGTCTTGTTCAAGACTAAAATGCCTGTTTGAGTTTTAGTTCTTAACTAAAAGTAGCTTGCACTAACATATCTTAAAATACATCAGTCACGTTGTTTTGTCTCAAGATGCACACCTGTAATATTTTTGTGCTTGTAAAAACTACATAAACATCCTAATATAACTAAGGCCTTGTCCTGGCTTAATCTAAACCCTGTCCTGAAAACCACATCATAATGCATCTTGACAACTCAGTATTAAGGTAGATCACTTGTTGGTCATTCCCCTTTTCTAAATTTTAGATCTGTATAATTTCCAGATTAACACAGTGGCTATCAACTAATAATATTAACCTATAAGATTAGCAAATCCGGTTTATGTTTACATTTATGTGAACACACACATTTATCTTATTTTCTGGTTAAAAGTTTATTTTGTCAAAAAAAATCCTTGGCTAAGGTTTCTATGTGAGCATAGAAATGCAAACAGTAAAATGATGTGTTTGTACTGGAAATGTGTACGTGTATTTACACAGTGAATAATGAATCAGGAAGTCTTCATTGTAAAAAAATCTCCATTCCCAAATGAACATTTTCTAGTCCCATATATGACACACAGGGAATACAATGGAATAGTGGATTGCAATAAGGTTAGTAGTATACAACCTAATAGTTAAATAATATTTGGGGTGGTGGGGGGGGGGGGGTATTTGGAGGGGTGTCACTCTTGCCTGTCTTCAAAACTTGAGAGCCCTGGTCAATAGCTTACCTGGTAAAGTATGCAGTGATGCCAATTTTTTTCTATTTCTTGTACTGCTTTTTCTCATTTGTTTAACTTACCAACTTTTTAGCTGTCTGACCTCTGTTTATGGACATTTTGGATGTTTCATGTGACCAATTTGCAGATAGCATTTAAGTCATTGCTTATAGAATAACTAATCAGGAGCAAAGTCTGGCCTAAATTCCCCCATGCAGCTTTGATGTGTCTAAAAGCTAACATTACAGTAACTTTTATTTAACAGAGTAGAAATGGAAGAGGAGGATATGTCTGTCATGTTTTACTTGTTAACATCTTGGTTTCTTGACTGGTTGTTGACATAATTGTAACTCAGATGTGAGTGCAAAAATTTTGCAAACACAAGTTACAAATACTCTGTGGGCTGAGCCCCCCCTGTCTTCCAATCCTAGTGACGTCCCTGATCAGCACCATTCTCTAAAAGGACCAATAAAGTTTTAAGTCTGTAATGAAAGTTTTGCTTGGCAAAATAATTTCTACATTTTATTCAGTTGCTGTATTGTCAGAAGTAATTTTTATATTCACTTTTGGTTCATGCTGATCCATAATGGTACAACCGCCCTTTTAAATTCTAAATTTTTTTAACTCCTCCTAGAGCATTTTTTTTTCAATTTGCTTGATCAATTTGCCTTTGTTTCCTTGTTGAAGCAACTACTCACTCCCTGAAAGATGAAGAGTCTTATTCAATGGTCTGAGTTCATGAGATCAAGGCAATAAACATCACACCAGGTAGAAAAATAAGCCATTTTCTTTTTTAACCTGTTGTATCTTATTTTAGGCAGGGACTTTGTATTATGTAGAGTGAACTACAAACTATCACTAGAAAACTGAACAGTTTACAGACTGCAAAACAAATTTAGAGCAAGTTTAATATTTTTTTTTACTGTTAATGACTGCTATTATTTATTGTTTTTTAGCACCATTGCAATGTTTGTCATTTCTCGAGTGATCTTTCTTCATCTCCTCCTGCACATTTCTTCAGCTTCAGAGAAGACAGCCTCCAACAACATTGGCAGTATGTACTTTAGTTTTTGGCATTAATATTAGCTTTGATTACATTCTGTCTTGAGTGTAACAAATATTGATCATGATCTACAAATCTATCTCCATACACACACACACACACACACACACACACACACACACACACACACACACACACACACACACACACACACACACACACACACACACACACACACACACACACACACACACACAAAAACACACACAAATTGATATATATATTTATATATACTGTATATATGTGGTATCTGTGGTAGTCTGACTTTCCTTGAATCTCATCTAATTTAAATCTGCTCACATAACCATAAAATTAAAAATTGTTAAAAACAAATTACTTGACATTTATGTTATGTTAGCAGAAGTTTCTGAGAGCAATCACGGGTTAGACTACTATGTGGTTGATACCAGGATGTGAAAAAACTTTAAACCGATGACAAAAAAATTCGGAAAAAATATTGCTTGAAAAAATAAAGATTATTATTTTTTATGGTATATATTTAATACAATAAAGTTTTCAGCCCATCATTTTAAAGTGCGTGAGACAGACCAGACACACAATTATATTTCATAAAGACCAACAAGCACTTAACACACATATTCAGAGATAAAATGAGAATCCTAAATCAACTTAAGGTTTGCTTCTGAAATATGAATTTCCAAAAAATCCTAATTTAACACATAATATCTTAAGTTAAGACCTAAGAAAGTTTCTGTAATACACCCCAGGCCTCTTGACCAAAACAACCCATAACAGAGCATCAAAAATGTTAGCAAGAAGATGAAGTGATAAATATAATAAAAAAGATTTACTGAATAATCTTAAATGCATTCTCAGTCAACTTCATCGATGGTTGGACTAACTTCATTTGACTAGAAGTAAAGTGTGTTAACAGGTGTTATTATACCAAACACAGACAGTGGAAATTTACGGTTTCACAAAATTCTTGTGACATTAATTAAAAACCTTGAGATGGAATCCACTGGAGACTTATATCAGCATTAAAAGACCCCATAACTGTCACCCCCCTTTTTGGAGTGTGCAGTAAAACTGGCATTTTTTGGTCTAGAAGCTACGACTTTGCTGCTGTAACATGGCTGAAGGAGGCGAAGTGATAATACACACTTCCCGAAAATAGTCCCCTTGGTTACTTTCAATAGCAGCGGGCTATTTTCAGGCACTGTGTGATATCATTGCGCCTCCTGCAGCCATGGCACAGCAGCAAAGTCCTTGATTATTAAGCCAGAATGAGAGTATAGTTCCTAGCCATGTCTACCGTCGGTCTTAGTACACAATGTACAAAAGAATTTTAAATAGGAAAAATATCTAAACTCTTTGTTTGGATATTTTATTGTGATGCTAATGGTCTAATCAGATTCAATGGATTATGCTAAAAGTGATACTGCCTCTAAAAGAGATCAGCTGAATGGATTCCAAAACGGTAAAAATCAAATGTTTAACTGGAGCTGGAAAATTAGCATATTTTCCAAAAAGTGGAGTGTCCATTTAAACTTCAATAACTTTTAGACAAAGGTGTATTTTTTATTATTCCAATTCAGCAATAATCTGCTGTCTTCTTCTGTAAGTGTCTTTTTTAAAATAAGACCAACTATCCAAAGTGTTCATAAATTACAGCTGTTTAAGTTTGTATAGTGCATTTTTATGAAAAATTAGGGTTTAAGATTTCTGGGAGACATGCGTCTTAAGGCCGTTTCACACGGTACACGGCAAAATCGCCGCACAGCTTCAGCTTTTATTTTGTATTGGAAGCGTTTTGTGCAGCATTTACAACCTCAAGGGCGCCTGCCATGAAGTGCCGTGTCCTTAAAAGGAATGGGATTTTGGGTGCACGAGGCTTGAAGCAACGCTTCACTTCTCTAACCACCCCCGTTTTGCCGCTTTCCGCACATCTCCTAAAGAACTAAACACTTGGGGTTGCCGCGTACTGTGTGAAACGGCCTTAAGTCCACCCGGAATCAACACTAAGCCATCTGTTTGAGGAAGAGAACTTGTGTTTATATCTGTGACAATGAGAATTCTTCAAGACTAAATTCTAGATTCTTAAAGAGCCACTATTATGTTGCTAAAATTATCTTTTTTGGTGTAATGCAATGTGTACATTTGGTTTATGGTTAACAAAAATACATTACTTTACACATACTGCACATACCACATACTGCTCCTCTATGCCATGCGGAAGCTGTGAAGGATAGATGCAGATTTTTTGGTTCAAAGTCAGAGGTTCCCTGGTCCCTGTTAACTAATGTTATAAAGCCTGGATGAGCAAGGATTTTTTTATAAAATATAAATTTAGTTTTTCACTGGAGTATCACTTTTTATAAAAGTAAATTATCATTAAAGTAAATTTAAAAATCTCTGTTCGCAGGGGGGCGAAGCCTTGCGCTGGTTAATCATACATTACCGGATGAGCAAAGGGAGCAGATACAAAGCAATGTCATTGTATTGCTGGTTCCTCTCCTCTGCCTCCTGTCCTTCATCATTGGGTTTCCTGCCAACTCGCTTGCCCTCTGGGTGCTGCTCTTCAGAACCAAGAAGCTCCCTTCCACCATCCTGCTGATCAACCTCACCATCTGTGATCTCATGTTTCTGTTGGTCTTCCCCTTCCGTATTGTTTATCACTTTCGGGGCAATGACTGGACTTTTGGTGAACCATTCTGTCGTATTGCGATTGCACTATTCTATGGAAACATGTATGGTTCAGTGGTTTGTCTGGCACTTATTGCTGTGGATCGCTATGTTGCTGTAGTTCAGCCTCTTGGTGCCAAGTCGTTCCGTAGTAACAGGAATTTTGGGTGTATGAGCGTATTAGTTTGGATAGTGGTTGCAACAGCAGCTGTGCCCTTATTAGTCTCCAAACAATCTTATCAAATAAAGAACCCTCCTATAACAACCTGTCATGATGCTCTTCCACCAGATCAGCAGGAAAACTTCTTTCTGCCTTATTTTATTGCCCTTTTCTCAATCTTTTTCATGTTTCCATTGCTGGTAGTGGTGTTTAGTTATGTTTCCGTCCTACGTACCCTTATGGCTAAAAGGCAACGTTATGCCTACGCTGTGAGAGTGATTGTGTTGATGTTGATAGTGTTTGTGGTTTGTTTTTTGCCAAGCAACATTTTTTTACTGTTGCATTACTTAAAGATAGACTTCATTAATAATGATCTTTACGTTCCATACCTGATCAGTTTGTCTCTCAGTACCTTTAACAGCTGCATTGATCCCTTCATTTTGTACTATTCGTCTAAAAACTTCAGGAAGAGATGTAGTTTAAAAAGTGAATCGGTATGATTTTATCACTTAAAGGGGCAATAAGTAGGATTTTAAGTGTTTTATTAATCAAAATCAATGTCTTTATTCATAAATATGTCCTCGGTGGTGTCAAATGACCTCTGCCAGTGATCTGACTTTTCTTTGTAAGCTTAGAATTTCTTCTCTTTACTTACATTGAATGGGTAAGTCCAAATAGGCATCCATATCGTTTCGCCATATTGATAAACTATAATAGCAGAGAGGGACAAAAAGCACCAGCCTACCAACGCGTTTCCACAACGCGTTTTCATTTAGATCACGTGAACCAGCTGCAACGGACAAGGAGATCAGCGATTACATAACGGCTACCACAGTTGCAACATGCATTTGGAAAGGGGAGGAGCTAGTAAGCACCGTTCGTTTGAATGCAAAATACAACTCCACCACTAGATGGGGGTAGATCCTACTGATTGCACCTTTAAAGTACATCTGAAGCAGCAGTGCTGCAATCGATTATTTCAAATCATTGTTCTTTGTATTTAACATTTAACGTTTATAGAGCTCCCTGATAATGATGATTATATCAGGTGTTAGACAAATTTGCAGTGATGTGTTAAGAAATTATTTTAACATTACATTGTTTGTTGCGTTTATTTTCATTTCTGTTTTGTCCCTGGCATTTTCCCAGACAGTGTTACAGTACAAACAAACCTTACAAAAACAATACTGCTGGACATCTTGAGACAAAACAATGGCACTGATATATTTCAAGATATGTCAGTGCAAGGTGTTTTTAAATTAAGTCAGCTCAAACATGCATTTTAGTCTGGGACTATAAGCCCTGTCTGGAAAATCTCCCACATATCATGGTTTTGTTAATCACCTTGAATTTTCACTGTGTATGAAATGTGCTCTATAAATAAATTTGCTTTGACAAATGAAAGGAGACATTAAATAGAAGTATAGGATTCAAGCAACATGTATAAATTAATCACAATGATTTAAAAATGTAATTCAAATATTTTTTTGCAATGGTTTTTTTATACAGGTAACTCTAATATAGAAAATCTATACTGGAAAGGATCTGATTGTCATTGTAGTATGATAAATAAAATACACAATAAAATTGACCTTGATTAAGAGCACATGACTTTAATGCTCTTTCATTTAGTAACCAATACTGACCTCTAGTGGAGTCTTCAAACCTACACACCTTGATATAACAGAATTGAGGAGCAAGAGCATGGATAATATTCAAAATGGTAACTAATATGTAAATAAAACACATTACAGATGCTTCCCTTAGTATACATAAACCAGGCTGAAATAACCACTACAGAATATGTGGTTATTCTGTAATACTCTGTAATAATTATCAAACATATTTAGTTTGGGCCAGTTAAACCAATGATGTCCATCAAAAGCACATCCTATGGTTCAGCTCTGTCTTATTATTAAAGTAGCATTATGCAGAAAACCACTGAGCATATAATGTTCATATACACACGTGTTACAATAAATTGTCAAGATTGCAACAATTGCGCCCCCTAGGGGCCAGTACATACACCTGCTTCATTAAAATGCACTATTAAAATGATATAAAATAAAATAAAAATTGTTTGTTACTTTAACTTATTTAATTAAGTTAAACAATTTCAAATTGTTTTATAATTTATGTTAACTTATCACAAGTCAAAACTTAAAATAGTAGGATGAATTGAATTTCCTCAACCAAGTTGTTTTAACTTCATGCTAAATTGTTTTACAGTGTGACAACACTCATATCAATCAACACTTATTGTAGTAGAAAAGACACATATTGTGAATGTGTTAAAAACCCCCAGTTAAATCAGCCTTTGCAGTTCTCATAACCGACCTTCTTTTGAACTATTTAACTGCTCCCAGCCCATTTTACTACAGTTCATTTTGACTGAATTAACCATTTGAGTCACAAATTGTTATTATTATGAAATATACCTTATGGGGACCATCATTAAAAGCAATAAGACCCATGTGTTTTTTTTAGCAGTTAAAGTTACAGCTTTACAGTGCTTTTACAACAGGCAAGATGTGTCCTTAATCCTTGTTTAAAAGTTTACTTATCTTACAATTTACCAAAATTAACTTATGTTTTGATGTAGCAAGTTCTCTTTTATGATCAGCATTAAAGTAAATAATAATTTTTTGTTTAAACAACTTCCAAACATTGTTACAACATTATTTCATTTCCTCTTAATATAAACATATCACTTTCTGTTTTTGTAGATGTGCGGTATGGCTGTGACATTTTGGATAATTCTTTTACTGTTATAATAACACTGTTTTCATAATCCTTTGAATTTAAAAAGGTGCATATTCTTTCAATATTCAAAAAGTGAACAATAAAAATTGTAAAGCTAGTCTTGTTTACAAGCATGTAAACAAATGAAAACATGCAAACAGTGAAGCAGCTGCTTACTTCCTCAATGACGCTTTTCGTGTGTGCATGCACAGACTAGCAGATGTAAGATGAGACATGAGATCTAACTTATCTAGAACCGCAAGACTTTGTACCAATATAGGTACTGGAGGGTTAGCATGAGTACACCACTATAAAACATTTAATAAAAACATAAATGAGGGGAAACATTAAACATTGTTTTGAAATGTAATACTAATTCTGTCTTTTTGGGCAATATAGAATGAATCCATCATACTAAAAAGTGTGAAATTCAGGCTGAAGTTATATAATAGAATTATTACTATTATCTCTAATTCATTTCAATAATTGATTTTACACAAATTTCCATCTTTGACATGACCTTAGTCAATTTGAAAGATATTTTTTCACAGAAGATTCTTTATATTATGTAGGATGATTTTATTTAGAAAACTGTTAATCACAAAACATGTCTTAAGTTGGGTTTTGACAGGCAACATTACATTTGTTCAGTTGGTTTCCCAATTTCAGAGATTTTATGACACGTGCATCAATCAATCTTTACTCAGTGGGCTTTCGCGTCATCTTGTGGTTTCAATATACATAAATAAACATAAACCCAAAACACTTTTCTCATCAGCTGCGTGGCTACATGTTAAATCCCGTACAATAAAAGTTAATGATAACTGTCTCTCCTGTGTTCTTCAGAATAAAATTACCACAATGTTAACAAAAATATCCATTTAGTATGTTGTACACTGAAAAAAAATTTATTTATTCAATTTACTCAATTTTTTTAAGGTAAGCGGTTGCAATGAATTTATTTAAGCTACATTTAAACAAAAGTTTTTTGTTTTGTTTTTTCATTTTTTTTAAAATGTAGCTTAAATAAATTGATTGCGACATGGTATGTAACATCTAGAGACACTCAGGGCAAAAGTTCACCAAATCGTTCTTGTACGACTCTTCTTCTCTCTTGGACAACAAAATGAACGAGGCTGTAGCTGTTTCTCAATGTCAATGATACTTCCTTGCAGGAATAGTCCTTACAAATCACTTCCTTCAGAGGCTAGGCGAGGCTCCTCTTTAGCGTTCAGAGAACACGTAAATCAATGTAACAGGCTAGCAAGTGCACGTCATTGCGTCATTATGTCAGTGAAAAGGTGTGCTTTCGGCGCTGCGCGCATAGGATTGGGTGATTTTGACGAATGTCGATGAGGTTCTGGCTTCCAAGGATTCTTCCTTGACATTGAGAAACATTGTATCTTTGCAAAACCTTTGGCTGCGTCCGAAAACTCTTAATTGCTGCCTTCTGTGGCAGCT
Source organism: Paramisgurnus dabryanus (assembly GCF_030506205.2). NCBI lineage: Eukaryota > Metazoa > Chordata > Actinopteri > Cypriniformes > Cobitidae > Paramisgurnus > Paramisgurnus dabryanus. The sequence continues at coordinate 22,506,875 of NC_133352.1, forward strand.
TTCCAAGGCAGGAAGGCATCAAGGCATGTCCGAGTCCAATGTTAGGTTTACTTCCTGACTCCTGAGATCTTGTCCCACAATTCTATGCGTGACGCAGCCTTTGTGTATTGGTACTGTACTAAATTTGGTATGTCATGGCAATCCTTATCTGAGACTACATCACAGCTCCACCTACTCGTCCAGAGATATAAAAATAGCTATTTTTTATATAATTTCTTTATATTACTAAATTAATAATAATCATTCAATTATCTGAGGCTTGCCGAGTCAAACGATTCCATTTATTTTGGTCTGGTTTTCAACTATTTTAAATATTTTCATAAAATTCAGTTGTTTACAAACACATTCTCGCATGGTTTATCAGCATCATTCTCTGAGAGGACCAGTTAAAGGCTAAAAATTTATATAAAAAAAATTCCTTTATGAAAATGATTTTAGTATTTAATTCAGTTGCTGTATTGTCAGAAGTTCTTCTTATATTTATGTTTTGGCTCATGCTGATCCATAATGGTACCACCGGCATTATAAATTATATCTTTTTTAACCCCTCCTACAGCATTTGTTCAATTTGTGATAAAGCAGCTGCTCACTTCCTCACAGATGCACAGAGAAGAACAGAACGAAGAGTCTTATTCAATGGTCTGAGCTCATGAGATCCGGGCAACAAACATCACACCAGGTAGAAGAATAAACCACTTACTCTTTTAACTTGGGACTTTGTATTATGTATGGTGAACTACAAACTATAACTAGAAAACTGAACAATATACAGACTGCAAAACAAATTTAGAGCGAGTTCTGAAGCCACAAAATTGTTTTGATTGTTATTTACAGCTGTTATTTATTGTTTTTAGCAATGTTTGTCGTTTCGCGAATGATCTTTCTTCATCTCCTCCTCATTGTCCTCCTGCACATTTCTTCAACTTCAGAGAAGACAGGCTCCTACAACACTGGCAGTATGTATTTAGTTTTTGGCATTAATATTAGCTTTAATTTTAACATCTACATTCTAACTTAAATGGATAGTTCACCCAAAAATGAAAATTCGGTCATCAATTACTCATTTTCATGTTGTTACAAACCCGTAAAAAATTTCTTTGTTCTGATGAACACAAAGGAAGATATTTTGAGGAATATTTGTAACCAAACTGTTCGTAAACCCCATTGACTTCCATAGTAGGAAAAAAATACTATGGAAGTGGATGGGGTTCACAAACGGTTTGGTTACAAATATTCCTCAAAATATCTTCCTTTGTGTTCATTAGAAGACAGAAATTTATACGAGTTTGTAACAAAATTATGCTAAGCAAAAGTGTACATGCTGAAAACATTCGGTGGTTAGACCACTCAGTGGTTGATAACAGGATATAAAGAGACTGTTAACCAATGACAAAAACATTTCTGAAAAAAAAATGCATGCATTTAATTATATATTTATAAGATTTTTATATTTTAAGGTATATATAATACAATGAAGTGTTCAACCAATTATTGTGAAGTGCCTGAGACCGATCAGACACACAATTATATTTTATAAATGTAACATCAACAAGCACTTAACATGCAGATGCAGAACCAGGCCTTTATAGTGACCCCATAACAGAGCATCAAGATAAGATTTCTATTTATGTATAGGCCTAAACTTCATACATATAGGCCATGTTAGTTTCCTGAATGCTAACGGAGAAATGTTATATAAAAAGTGAATCGGTATGATTTTATCACTTACATCTGAAGCAGCAGTGCTGCGATCGATTATTTCAAAACATTGTTCTTTGTAACATTTAACATTTAACGTTTATAGAGCTCCCTGATAATGATGATTATATCAGGTGTAGACAAAATTTGCAGTGATGTGTTTAGAAATTATTTTAACATTAAGTTGTTTGTTGCGTTTATTTTCATTTCTGTTTTGTCCATGGCAGTTTCCAGAACAGGGTTTAGACTAAACCAGGAGGCCTCAGTTATATTGGAACATTTAAGAAGTTTTTACAAACAAATATTACAAAAAACTATTCTGGTGTACATCTTGAGACAAAACAATAAACTGATATATGTCAAGATATGTCAGTGCAAGGTAGTTTTAAATTAAGTCAGCTCAAACATGCACTTTAGTCTGGGACTATAAGCTCTGTCTGGAAATGGTTCTGTAAATCACCTTGAATTTTCACTGTGTATGAAATGTGCTCTATAAATAAACTTGCTTTGACAAATGAAAGGAAACATTAAATAGAAGTATATGACTTAACCAACATCTATAAATTAATCGCAATGATTAAATATATGTAATTAAATATTTATTTTGCTATAAACTTTACTCAGTCTATGTACATATACTGGAATCCGGAACTATAAAAAAATTATTAATGGAAAGGATCTGATTGTCATTGTAGTATAAAAAATTGACCTTGGATTAAACAACAGCCGCACACCGTGAAGATCCCGCGATCTAATGCTTTGACTTGAGACAGATTTGAAAGTCTGTTGAAGGCCTATTCTCGAGGACATTAAAACAAGTCGCCAAAGAAGCGAAAAGGGGATGTAAAACGACAACGCGACAGGAAAAACAACAAGACCAAAGTCAACTTTGGAGTAATGTTAGTTTTCCAAGATCATGAGGCTCAAAGGTCACCGAAGTTGCCTACTTTCTATCTTCTCCACAGGTAATTCAGCATATTTGTTTAAATCTATACAGTCTATGGTGTAAACTCGAAGTTTTATAGTTCCTTGGCTAACTGTAGCATGATTATGCATAACTCTTGTTATTGTAAACACGCATGTGGTTTAATGTGGTCGAACAGCCACACGCCGTCTCTCCGCCTATTTATGTTATCTAAGGTACTGAGATAAATGTTTTTCATCTTTTCTGACCTCTAGCACGAACACACGGTGACAGCGCTATTTTTAGCCTTTCATTGATAAAACTAAAGCGGCTGATCTGCGCATTTTTCATTTCATTTTACAAGTGTATAAAAGTTGCGCAATCTTATTTCAGCAATATCAGAGAAAGCTCTTCCTTATACACGGACATGTAACATGTTTACTTAAAACACAAGCATTGGACTCAATATTAGTTTGCGTTCATTTAAACCCGTCATTACTCTCGCTCATGTTTAAATGACAGGAGAGGGAGTCGTCCACAGAGCATCCCCTCAGTAATATGGAGAGAAGCAGTCGAAAATGGACAAAAAGAGATGGATTTAAACACCAAGTGTAAGCGTGATGTGTCTCTCTCATCCACTTGTGATCCGATCGACGAAAACACATCTTAATACTAAGCGTAACAGCCCCTAGGATATATTTCCTCGCGTTGATGAAAAATGAGTGTCAAAGCTAAGTTTATGGTTACTTTTTGTATGTGATTTAAAGCGGACATATTATGAAAATCTGACTTTTTCCACAGGCAAAGGACATCGCAAATTGTTCATTATTTTTCATTGCTTTTGCTTTGTCCTGGAAGCCATGTTAACCTTGGCATAACAAGGCCACCGTATGAGTTAAAACGCGCTCCGAATGTGTGTGGGGGGGAGGGGCTAGAAAATAAAATTCAGTTGGTTGTCATATAGAATTTCACCGCTAGATGGGAGTAGATCACAGTGGAGCTTTAATGCTCTGCCTAAACTTCCATTTAGTAACCAATACTGACCTCTAGTGGAGCCTTCAAACCTACACACCTTGATATAACAGAATTGAGGAGAGAAACAGCATGGAAAATATTAACACATTACAGATGCTTCCCTGAGTATACATAAACCAGGTTGAAATAACCACTACAGAATATTTTGTCATAAACATATTTAGTTTGGGCCAGTAAAACTAATGATGTCCATCACAGACACATCCTATGGTTCAGATCTGTCTTATTATTAAAGTAGCATTATACAGAAAACCACTGAGCATTTCATGTTCACTTATACTCACCTGACACAATAAATTGTCAAGATTGCTACAATTGCGCCCCATAGTGGCCAGTACATACACCTGCTGCATTAAAATGCACTATTAAAATGATATCAAATCAACAAATATTTTTATGTTACTTTAACTTATCTAATAAAGTTAAACAATTTCAACTTGTTTTATAAGTTATGTCAACTTATCACAAGTCAAAACTTAAAATATGAATTGACTTTCATTAACCAATTTGTTTTAACTTCATTCTGCATTGTTTTACAGATCAATCAACACTTATTGTAGTAGAAAAGGCACATATTGTGTATGTGATAAAAAAAACTTATGTTTTGATGTAGCAAGCTCTCTTTTATGATCAGCATTAAAGTAAATAATTATTGTTTGTTTAAACAACTTCCAAACATTGTTACAACATTATTTCATTTCCTCTTAATATAAACATATCATACCTTATCTAAGACAAAGGTCTTAAGACATTTCTTTTTAACAAAGCTTTTAATTCTCTTTAGAAGTATTTTTAATTGTTTCTTCTCATTTTTATTGTTCTTATCCTGTAGCATTTTGAGATCTGTGATGAAAAGTGCGTTATAAATAAAATGTATTATTATTATTATTATTATTATTATTATATCACTTTCTGTTTTTGTAGATGTGCGGTATGGCTGTGACATTTTGGACAACTCTTTTACTGTTATAATAACACTGTTTTCAAAATCATTTGAAATTACTAAGGTGTATACTCTTTCAATATTCAGGAAACATAAAAATTGTTAAGCTAGTCTTGTTTACAAGCATGTAAACAAATGAAATCAAGCAAACAGTAAAGCAGCTGCTTACTTCCTCAATGACGCTTTTCATGTGTGCATGCACAGACTAGCACAGATGTAAGATGAGACATGAGATCTAATCTAGAACCGCAAGACTTTGTACCATTATAGGTACTGGAGGGTTAGCACGAGTACACCACTATAAAACATTTAATAAAAACATAAATGAGGGAAAACATTAAACATTGTTTTTAAATATAATACAAATTCTGTCTTTCTGGGCAGTATAGGATGAATCCATTATAATAAAAAGTGTGGGTAAGTGTGGGTCACAGGTGGGTAAAGTTGATTGGGGTTGGACCTAAACTCTCTAGTGCTCCGGCCCTCCAGGGTAAGATTTGGGGACCCTGCCCTACACAAATGCACAAAGGGGGATAATAGAGCCAAATTTGGGTCTCCGTCTCAAACCCTGTAACAGCACCACAAGTTCAAATTTCACATATGATTATGCTCATTTCTTTTCGCTTATAAGTTTCAGATTTTTTTTCTTTAGTAATTGATTGATTAAAATTAAATGACTCAGTGTTCCAACATGAAGTTTTCTGCCAATAGGAATTTTAAAAAAACCTGCATTTTCAAACTTTTTGTCCACTTTGCATGAAATTTGATATGTAACATCTATAGACACTTCAGTGCAAAAGTTTTAAAATTCGCTTGGATTCATTAAATCGTTCTTGTAGGACTCTTCTTTTTTCTTCGACGACAAAATAAATGAGGCTATTTCTTTGCAAACCATTGGTACTAAATTTGATATGTCATGTTGGTCAAAAAGGGATAGACATGGTCAAAAACAATGCTCAGGTAGGCCGTGGCATTTAAACGATGCCCAATTGGCACTAAGGGGCCTAAAGTGTGCCAAGAAAACACCACCACCAGCCTCAGTGCCGGCGCCAGCCGAGCGCTGATGAGGGGGCGTCTAAAATACCAGAGGGGGCGATCACATGAATGCATATAATTCCCCCAGCTAGAAAATACATAGGTTTGGTACATTAAGTTTTAAAGTGTTATAAACAAACATCTCTGTAATACAACCACAAAAACTACAGCTATAGTGAGCAACGTACAGAGCTCTGAACAATACAACAACAACAAAAAAACGCATACCTAACGTTACATATTAGCACAACACTACTCATTTGAAGTTCAGACCCAGAGGTAGAAATACATTTTACGTAATGGTGGGGGGCAGTGTTGGCAAATAGAGTTGATGGTTTTCAGCCCAAAAACGGTCCAAACGCAACATTTTATCAACATTTTGGTTCAATTTGATCATATAACGTAGTTATTTTAACTGCTACAATTAATGCACCATAAGCTAGCGATTAAGCAGCTAGAGAACCACAATAGCAAAATGACAATAACTCGTTTACATATACAGCTATGCTGTAGGATAGGCTAATTCAAATTCGTTAATTATAAATTTAACAATGTCTGTTTTTTATCTATTTACTCCTGATAAACATGTGTGAGAGAAAGAGAGATCGTACAGGCTTACCTTTAACGTTAAATGCAGAACATTAATAGGCTGTTGGTTGTACGTTGACTTGCAAGGATGCTGAAGAACATGAACATCTGAACTTTTTAAAACTATGTACAGTCTGGCTGAAGTTCATGGTGCCCGAATTGACTTAATGACAGCCGAACATTTGGATCTTTGCTCCTGAAATGCTCCGATAATTCATCCACGCCACGGCATTAGTGTGACAATCCAGAGTCCGGTTTGTAGAACTTTCAATGCTATTTTCCATATATCCATTGCTACAGGGCAGGCCCAGGTCACTCTCACACTCCTGTCTGTAAATTTTTATATAATTTCGACATCTTGATTTCCCTCTGAGACTCAGAACGCGGGCTCATTGTCGGTGTGCCTCAAGCCGTCAACACAAACTTGTTCAACTTCAGGCGCGGCTGCAAGAACCAACAACCACATGACGTCAAAGTACCGCGAGAACGATTCGAGAAATCATACTAAGTGTCGTTTCGTCTCGCTCTCGCGGCATTTTGACGTCTTCCCCTAATGAATTCGAACAAGCCTATAGGCTACACATGAGTGGGCGTGTGTCACGGTAGAATACATGCACACTTGTTTTTTGTTTTGTTAAATAATTAGACTTTAAAATTCACTTTAGGAAGACAATACACAAGGCAAACGTGATTTTTAAATAGCGCATTTTATCATTAAAATCCCATTCAACGTTAATGGTGATCTGAGGGGGCGGGATAGTGCCAGTGAGGGGGCAACGCCCCCTCACGCCCCCTCGTGGCGCCGGCCCTGACCAGCCTGTACAGTGGTAACAAGGCATGATTGATCCATGTTCTCATTCTGTTTACGCCAAATTCTGACTCTACCATCTGAATGTCTCAACAGAAATCGAGACTCATCAGTCCAGGCTAACACAGTCTCACCCCATGTCGTCAATATTTGACGACACTTGACCATTCGTCAATATGTGACGCGGAGGGTATACCTTTCGCGTCATTTTTTGACGAACTGGGGACTTCAATACTATTACGTCCGTTGCATTCTCTTCTCCTATTTTCTTACCATTTTCGCGTCGGTTTAGGGTTAGATTACGCAAAATTAAACAATGTACGCGAAATTAAACAGTGTACGCGAAATTAAACAGTTGTCACCTGGCGTTGGGGTTAGAAACAGTTGTCACCTGGCGTTGGGGTTAGAGTTAGGTTTGGGTAGGGATGTCATTATGTAAATCTAACCCTAAACCGACGCGAAAATGGTAAGAAAATAGGAGAAGAGAATGCAACGGACGTAATAGTATTGAAGTCCCCAGTTCATCAAAAAATGACGCGAAAGGTATACCCTCCGCATCACATATTGACGAATGGTCAAGTGTCGTCAAATATTGACGACATGGGGTGAGACTGGGTTGTCCAGGCAACATCTTTTCAGTCTTCAACTGTCCAATTTTGGCGAGCTCATGCAAATTGTAGCCTCTTTTTCCTATTTGTAGTGGAGATGAGTGATACCCGGTGGGGTCTTCTTCTGTTGTAGCCCATCCACCTCAAGGTTGTGCGTGTTGTGGCTTCACAAATGCTTTGCTGCATACCTCGGTTGAAACGAGTGGTTATTTCAGTCAAAGTTGCTCTTCTATCAGCTTGAATCAGTCGGCCCATTCTCCTCTGACCTCTTCCATCAGAAGTTATTTTCGCCCGCAGGACTGCACATACTGGATGTTTTTCCCTTTCACACCATTCTTTGTAAACCCTAGAAATGGTTGTGCGTGAAAATCCCAGTAACTGATCAGATTGTGAAATACTCAGACCGGCATGTCTGGCACCAACAACCATGCCACGCTTAAAATGTGCTTAAATTACCTTTCTTTCTCATTCTGACATTCAGTTTGGAGTTCAGGAGATTGTCTTGACCAGGACCACACCCCTAAATGCACTGAAGCAACTGCCATGTGATTGGTTGATTAGATTATTGCATTAATGAGAAATTGAACAGGTGTTCAATACTTTAGGTGAGTGTATGTAGTTTTGGCTCTTGCCAATCCATAATGGTACAACCACCATTTTAAATTATATATTTTTTAACTCCTCCTAGAGCATTTTTTCCATTTGCTTGATCAATTTGCATTTGTGCCCTTATTGAAGCAGCTGCTCACTTCCTCACAGATGCAGAGAGAAGAACAGAACGAAGAGCCTTATTCAATGGTCTGAGTTCATGAGATCAGGGCAACGAGCATCACACCAGGTAGAACAATAAGCCACTATGTCTTTTAACCCTTTGTATCTTATTTTAGGCAGGGACTTTGTATTATGTATGGTGAACTACAAACTATCACTAGAAAACTTTACAGACTGCAAAACAAATTTAGAGCAAGTTCTGAAGCCACTAAGTTGTTATGACGTTTATTTACAGCTGTTATTTATTGTTTTCAGCACCATTGCAATGTTTGTCTTTTCTCGAGTGATCTTTCTTCATCTCCTCCTCATTGTCCTCCTGCACATTTCTTCAACTTCAGAGAAGACAGGCTCCAACAACACTGGCAGTATGTACTTTAGTTTTTGGCATTCATTTTAGCTTTAATTTTAACATCTAGATTCTGTCTTAAGGGTAAAAAAACCATGAGCATGATCTACAAACATATTTATGTATGATTGTAAAAATAATATAGCAGACTTTTCTTGAATCCCATCTAATTTATATGTGTTAAATGTGCTCACATTCTTGTACAATAAGAAACATGTTAAAAACTAATTTCTTGACTTTTTGCAAAAACTTTTTTGTTTTGCTAAGCAAAATTAAGCGTATGTATGTATGTATGTATGTATGTATCTATGTATGTGTATATATATGTATGTATTTATATATTTGCTTTATATACAAGCTGTGTACATGCTGAGAGCAATCAGTGGTTAGAACATTTGAAGAGACTTTTAACCAATGACAAAGAAAATGTTTCTAACAATTTTTTGCATGCCTTTAATCATATATTTATAAGATTTTTATATTTTATCTTATATATAATACATTGAAGTATTCAACCAATCATTATAAAGTGCCCAAGACAGGTGAGACACACAATTGTATTTCATAAATGTAAAATAAACAAGCACTTAACACACAGACACAGATGCTGAACCACGCCTCTAGTGACCACAGCAACCCATAATAGAGCATCAGTGTAAGATTTCTATTTATATATATAACCTTCACACATAGACCATTTAAGTTTCCTGAATGCTAGCATGCATAATACTAATTACTAATGTTCATACTAGTATTACAAAACTCAAGCTCGTGTCTTAACATCAAGTCCAATTGCTAAACGGCATGTTGGAAGACAAAAAGGGTGATCTATCTAAAGCACAGTTTTATTAGATCTCTTTCCCTGTCAGCAAATTAGGGAAATTACTAAATCTGTACTCAAATAACACTCAATTTTGAGTTAATAAAAACAACCACGAGGCAGATACACACTGTTAACGATTTCCCTGTATTTTTACAGTACGGTACTGGCAGCACGGTTGCCAGTAAGTTACTGTATTTTGGTTCTACAGTACTGTACTGTAATCCAGTTTTACAGTACACAAACTAGTACCGTATAGTTACAAAGCAGTACTGTACTGTAATTTTACAATAATAGCCTATTTTTACAGTAATTTACTGTAATGTCTATATTGACCCATAAATACTATTTATTACTTATTACAGTTAATACAATAATGTATTATAGCTAGATATTTAGGTTTAAATCTATAGTTATTAATATAGTAAAAAAATGCTATCCTTGACATGACATTATGAATTAAAAGGCAATCCAAGCAATGTTTATATCAAAAATTTTATTAAAAAAAACATGTAATTGAAACAATCATTTAAAACAAGATAAACAATAATAAACAAGTAAAATAAAATAAAATATTATAAAGTATAAACAAGTTTTGAGGCCCCTGCTGTAATATATTTAACTCTGGCAAATAGAACACTGGTCCATAGTTTGAAGTTTTCAGTTTAAAGTCCATCATCGACTAAAAGGTAGCATTTCACTGTGGTAAAAAGAACACTGTTCCATAGTTTGAAGTTTTAAGTCCATCATCAACTAAAAGGTAACATTTAACTGTGGTAAAAGGAACACTGGCCCATAGTTTTAAATATTCTATTTGAATTTTATTGAACACTAAAAATAAATGCATTAAACTGTGGCAGACTGACACTGGCCTTTAGTTTGAAGTCACCCATTCAAACTCTATCAGGGACTGCATGAAGCTGTTCACATGGGGGTTAATGGCCACAGCTTTTCTCTGCACCAAGTTCCTTGTCTTTTTGCTTGCTCCTTGTGTGGATGTGCACTTTTTCCCATCTTTGGGATTAATTCTGTCCAGAAACCTGTTAGAAATATCACAAACTTTAAGTCAACAAATATAAGATAGAAAAAGATTCTTAAAAAACACCTAAACTCAGCCCTGAATTTACCCCTATTCTGAAACCTTTTGCTTTTATTCTAATGTTCCACACCTAATTACATTAAAATACAGAAGATTCACTTACCTCTGAACAAACTCTTTCCTCAATGGACAGCATCCACATGGATCATGTCATGATTGAATGTCCTGAACAGAAAGTACAATTGTTACTGATTTGGATACAATATTTTATTCTGTGTGGGTGTGTGTGGTCGTGTGACAGTGTTGCGTGTGGGAATTATGTATGAGTGTATACATGGGTATTTAAAGAAACTGTAGTGGTAAAGTGTAAACTTACCGAACAATGTGCTTGGTGTGTGTCTGGTGTCACCCGTGTGCCTCCACATCTGCCTTAACTCCTGAAAAGTGCAAGGACACTCATGTAAACTACAAATAAAAAGTGATCAGCCACATTCCTGTGTACTTTTACATGTGACGTAAAAGCATTTAATATTGCAGTCGAAAAAATACATGACTAGTAACGTGTAACTGTACATCCTGTACTTGCCTGGTTCCTTTAAAGATGATCCATCTTACTCAATCCAGCTTACAAGCAATGGTAAGACTGTAAAAAATACAAATGTTACAAAATCTGTTAGCCATAGAAATAAGTAGACTTTTTTACAGTCTATGGTTATATATAAATGTGGTCAATACTTACAGAAAACATATAAACCACAGAGCAAAGTGGAGCAAACTGTAACGTTAGAGCTGTAAAAAAAAGATATGATGTGTTACTGGCTGACATTTTGAAAGCATTATGTTTAATATGATGCATACCAGTGGAATAAGATTTTCAGAAAAGTAACTAAATAAGTCAAATGTAACTTTTGTCAGAATTGGGTTTTTATTAAATTATTATTCTAACATCTTGTCTACAGAAAATCTCTGAAAATGTATTTAGTGAGGAAATAGCGATTTATAGTGACAAGGTAACAAGCCTGCCTCTTTAATGTTTCACCCGGACAGGCGGCGGTGTAACACACTATTTCACGCAAAGTTTTTTTTTACAAAGTTGCTCACTTTAAGGATTAACATGATCGCCGCAATTTGAGCAATCCTGTTGATGCCAGTGTCCTACACGATGTTATAATGGACTATTTAACATCCAGAGATGAAGGATCAGATGACAGACGAGAAGAAGGTACCTGTCATGCTATTACGTAAATGCGGAGCCCATCCTCCTTTTGTGCATTGATTTGAGGTGTTTTGGAAACTTATATTGCATGTAATACATCTGAAGTGGTGGAAATAATATGCCATACAAAATGTATCGGACAACTTATTGGGCAACTTATATCGCATGTAATACATCTGAAGTGGTGGAAATAATATGCCATACAAAATGTATCGGACAACTTATTGGGCGTGTAAAACGCTTTAAAGAAAATATGCTTTGGTTTTGCTAATATACCGTAATGATAACAATAAGCGCGCAGCAATCATCTGATAATAAGATGAGCCCAGGTCTGAACGATATTTGGCCGCAGTTACAACTGCAATGCATATATCCAGTTAAATATGAGGTTTCTTGGTTTCACTTCTGTTGAGGAGTTGATTACTACGGTCTGTGTTGAATATTAAGTTTACGGCGTGTCGAGTCCTGTCTGTTTATGTTGATATTCTTATATCCAACTTTTCATATTTGAAAAAGACGCAAATACAGATTAATGTGAATATGAATATGAAACTGTGCTTTTTCACGTGCACAGCTAACGTTAATCTACGAGTCAGCCTTGCCAAACAGTCGAACTTAATACTTCTCTCTACCGCTAACTGAACAGATAAAACACCGAGATAAACGACCATATGCTGGGACCGCGAGACCGCGCTGGCGGGTGGTCTTTGTCCATTTTGTTAAAAATAGTTTCATTGTTACCACACTTTCAACAAATATAAACTCACCAAAACCGTCATAATTTAGTTAAAACAACCCTATATTCATTAATAAAGGTGTAAAGCGAGTTAAAGCAGCGGTAGGCATCTGTGTAATGTTAGCTTACTTTCTGAGGGAGATTAAAACTTTGTTGGCGACCATTTTCTCTCTCATTGCACGTTTAAAACAATATGACAAAATTCTTCTACTAAAAATTTAGTTTTCATGAAACAGAAAATATACCAAACTCACCGAACTGACAGAAATCAATCGTCCTCCTTCTTCAGCTGCAGCCAGGAGTTGTGCTCTCCCTCTGTCTGTGTGATTTGACTCGTGCGCACTTTCTCTGATTATTGCAAGTACACCTGGCACAATACAGCAATGGCTACAGCAAGGTTACATCAAGACCAAAATATACTGTAAAATTTTCCCGCTCAAACAAATTTACCCAGAATGCACTATGAACTGCAGTACTTTACTGTAATGTACACATACAGTATAGTACTGTGGATTTTTACAGTACAGTGCTGCTAAATCTACAGCGATATCTAACAGTGCAGAGATGAAGGGAAAAGCAGCAAGCAGGAGATGAACTGATGAAAAATAATAAAGATGATTTATTGAATAATCTTAAATGCATTCTCAGTCTTTGTCGATGGTCCGACTAACTTTATCAATAGTCGGGCTAAGTAGAAGCAAATTTAGCAGGTGTTATTATACCAAACACAGACAGTAGAAATTTCACAACATTACTGTGACATTAATAAAAACCTTGAGATGGAGACCTTTGGAGACTTATATCAGCATTAAAAGACAGTACAGTGCCAACATAAGATTTAAACAATATTAAGGAAGTAATGTATAGAATGTATAGAATAAAATAACTATAGAATAAAAATGAATATAATTTAAAAGAATAATGAAAAAAGAATAAAAGTGACTTAAAAAATAAACAAATTATATAACTGAATGAATGATTCTACTCAGTTCTATAAAGGGTTAATTTTCCCTCATAAAGTATAACCTCTGATTGGGTCCTCAAAGTCTTTTTGTGAATCTTTTGGGGATTTTCATCAGAATCATGATGCTAAACTAAGTCTTAGTTAGTAAAAAGCGTAATAAAAACGCTGATGGAATGTTAATGTTTAATAAAGACATTTTCATTAATTTGGGTTAAAATGTGTTTTCTATACCAAGAAAGTGACAAGATGAAAACCACTATTTTCTGTTGCAAACTTTCACATAGCATCTTTAGGTTATAATAACATTAAAAATTCAAATCCATAATTTGATTTTCAAAAAGGCCAGATAGGAGATGATATGAGGCTTGTCCTTCGAATGAGATGTTAATCCGAGGTCCTGACTTTCTGTGGTCATTGAATATCCCAGGATGTCCTTCGAAAAGAGTAGGGATGTGCACGGCATCCGGCCCACTCACCCAGAAAAGTGCTGCAGAAAAGTGCCTACTAATCATCCCTTCATACTAATTGGCTATATCACTCGGTCTCCTCTCCACTAATAAGCTGGTGTGTGGTGGGCGTTCTGGCGCAATATGGCTGCCGTCGAATCATCCAGGTGGATGCTGCACATTGGTGGTGGTTAAGGAGAATCTCCCTTTCATATGTAAAGTGCTTTGAGTGCTGCAGAAAAGTGCTATATAAATGTAACAAATTATTATTGGATGGGGGGGTTGTTACTGCTTTAATCTCATGTCTATAGTTTCCAATGGATGTGAGATATTACCTGACAGTAGAAAGAAAGAAAGAAAGAAAGAAAGAAAGAAAGAAAGTTTAAAAGAAGTGTCAAAATGTCCCCACAAGGTCACAAAAATACTGGTATTCCTATCTTTGATACGTGATAATTACCAGACACACGCACGCACGCACGCACGCACGCACGCACGCACACACACACACACACACACACACACACACATAGATATAGATATAGACTTGAGCGATTATGCACAAATATTTCTTGTACTACAGCTAAAATCACAGTTTGAGTCGTTAATACCATGCATTTGAAAAAGAAACACTCGTCAAATATAATCATTATAAATATTCTTTATTATCATGAAAATACCTGTAAATGTTTGAAAAACAGCGATATAAATAACTGTGTGAGGTGAAGCCAGCGCAGAGTTCAAGCCGCCATCTTGGTATACCCAACCGGCAGAGAGTGTCATTGACTTCCATTCAAAATCATGATCAAAATTTACCCCCTTTACAGCGTATCAGTTACACAAGGTTAATTTTTAGGATATGTGTACGTTAATTATTTGTTAATTCTTGTGTTATTTGCAATGTTTATGTTTTAATCGGGCAGGATAATGGATTTATAAAAAACTGTTAAGGTGAGTGTGTCTGTTGCATTTGTTAATGACACGGGTATAAATAAAGTTTTTTTTTGACATTCAGCTACACTGTGACGGTCAGCATTATTTCTCTAAATAAGTTTAGGTAACTTGTAAGTTTAGATAACATAATTACAAAACCAGCAAATTATTGCATGAACATACGGTACAAAGCATGATTACAGTTTTTTTTCAATCGCTAACAAGCGCTTACCCATACTTCAGATAATTTTTCTAAACACTTAACACAGAGTTCCACCTACAAAACACAATTGACCAAATGCATAATTTTCTTCTCAAAAACACATTTTGTTAAATAAATACTAACTCTTCATTTATCTGCACATAATAACTTTACCAAAACACTGGAAATCTGACTCAAAATGAAATTATTCTTTCAAGGAATAACACTTCTTTTTACTTCACAAGGTACATGCAATCAATTAAAGTACACCAGGTTTCTAAATACTGGCTATTGTTGACATTACAAAAACTGCATAGACTTTTATGTTTCAGTTTTACAGGTATTTGCATGCAAAACATGTTTTACGTTTACGTTCTTACGCTAAATGTCTTGGTTGGGAACTGTGTGTCCACATGTACAGCAATGTTCACATTCAAAAGCATTTCAGTAAAAAGCAGTTTTTCCCCTTACTCTTGACTACAGGAAGTAAAGTAGAAACACAATATGATAGAACAGAAAAAGTTTTACAGTATTGATCTTGATCATTTTTGAGGAGCTTTCCTCTTCCCCCAGAGGGTGGAAGACGTTGCATTCTTTAGAGGGACAAAAATTTTTACATATGCATTACTGTATGACCTTATTGACATGTCAAGTGAGAATAGAAACAATCCATGTAAAATGCAATACTTACCTGTTGGTTTGTTGAAAGATGCGTATAATGGAGGCAACCTCCTAAAATTGGGCTGCACTCTTTCACCAGCCTCTCTTAGTGAAATCAGTGAATTTCATCACTGACTACTGTTTTTGCAGCCCTTGGAATGCCACCACCACGCATTCTTACACCTCTACATTGCCCTCTCCTTGGGCCTGCTCTTCTCCCTGGCCCTGCACCTCTCACTGCAACTGCACCTCTCACTGCATTTCTCACTGCTCCTGCATCTCTCACTGCACCTCTCACTGGGCCTGCTCTTCTCCCTGGCCCTGCTCCTCTCACTGCTCCTGCTCCTCTCACTGCTCCTGCACCTCTCACTGCATCTCTCACTGCTCCTGCTCCTCTCACTGCTCCTGCACCTCTCACTGCATCTCTCACTGCTCCCGCATCTCTCACTGCTCCTGCACCTCTCACTGCATCTCTCACTGCTCCCGCATCTCTCACTGCACCTCTCACTGCATCTCTCACTGCACCTCTCACTGCACCTGCTCTTTTCCATGTGCCCCTTGCTTTTATGCTTCCTTGTCCAGACATTACAGTGTTTGTTTGTTTCTGTTTTCAAAAACATCACTCCTCAAAGTCCTCCTTTTACTGTATACTGTAAGTATCAATGTAAAAGAAAAATAACCTAAGCCAGACTGGAATCAGCTGTGGTTGGCCCAATTTACCCAATATAAAGGTTTTTATACTGTATCTATGGTTTGGAATATTGTTTTTGCTATTGTGGGATGTTGTGTGTAAGCATTTGTAAATACTACAAAAATAATCCATAATTTTGGTGGGAGGTATAGCTTGTCTGTTAAGAAAATGTAAGCATTGTGGAAATGTGTTTACTGACTGAATATTGTGTGAAAACGACATGAAATGAATTAATGGTATGGCCACAAAAGACCGATGCTGTGCTAATTGTGTTTAGAGTTTTGAAAATGTGACAACTGATTGGACAAATGCTTGTTAGCGACTGAAAAAAACTGTATTTATTTAGATTACAGAATGAGCACGTTTATTGTCATTAATACTAAATATGCTGCGGTCTGTCTGCTGATCTGATACTGTAATAAAGATGAATGTATAATAACTGTTTAAAACGCAAAATGTACAACTTTCAGTTAATAACTATTTACATGCTTTGGACGTTTGTGTTGTAATAATGTACAGGGTAACTTCACATATAAAAACGAAGACGAGTAAAGTGATGTTTTATCATTAAAATCTGATAACGTCCATTGATTTAATAGGACGTTTGGGTATACCAACATGGCGGCGCGGTGGCTTCACAAGTGTGACGTCATGCGCAATCCAGTCATTTATATAGATCAGTGGTCAAAATCCAACATTGGCCTGACATCAAAATCAAACATTGATCCGACGTCAGGATCTAACGTTGATCCGACATCAAAATACAACGTTGATTCGACATCAAAATTTAACGTTAATCTGACGTCAAAATCTAACGTTCATCAGACGTCAAAATCTAACGTTGATCCGACGTCAAATTCCAATGTTGATCCGACATCAGGATCCAACGTTGATCTGACGTCAGGATCCAACGTTGATGTGACGTCAAAATAAAATGTTGATACGATGTCGGATCCAACGTTGATCTGAATTCAAAATCCAACGTTGATCTAAATTCAAAATCCAATACAAGTGGATACAGCAATCTGGCAACAGAAATGTTTTTTCCAGTATCAATCTGTGATAATTTATTATGAAATAGTAGCTTACAACCTAAAGCGTTTCTGCAGATATTAAGTATCTTGCTTAATTCACCTTGAAATCTGCTCAAAATTGGGTATTGATGTCAAAATCCAACATTGGCCTGAAGTTAAAATCAGACATTGATCTGATGTCAAGACCCAACTTTGGCCTGGCATCAAAATCCAACATTGATCTGAATTCAAAATCCAACACAAGTGGATAGAGCAAACTTACAACATAAATGTTTTTCCAGTATACTGAAAGTAATGCAATGTGTTTGCTTGGTTTATGGTAAAAAAAAACACATTTCCCACAAACCATAGATTATTGTATCCTTCTATGCCATGGCTTGTCTGTGTCACAGTGTTAAACTGTGTTCTGTGTGTGTCATGTTGTATTAGTGTTGTTCCCCGAGTAGCCACCAGATGTCTCTTGTCTTCACTGTCACATGTGTCATGAACTGCATCTCCCATAATCCCTTCTGTCATCATTGATCATTGTACTCAGCTGTTCCCACTCACCTTGTTAGTGTTTGTGTATTTAAGCCCTGTCTGTTCAGTCTATGTTGTGGGTTCCTTGTTGTAAGTTACATTGCCGTCCGTGTCCGTGTCCGTGTCCGTGTCCGTGTCCGTGTCCGTGTCCGTGTCCGTGTCCGTGTCCGTGTCCGTGTCCGTGTCCGTGTCCGTGTCCGTGTCCGTGTCCGTGTCCGTGTCCGTGTCCGTGTCCGTGTCCGTGTCCGTGTCCGTGTCCGTGTCCGTGTCCGTGTCCGTGTCCGTGTCCGTGTCCGTGTCCGTGTCCGTGTCCGTGTCCGTGTCCGTGTCCGTGTCCGTGTCCGTGTCCGTGTCCGTGTCCGTGTGTATATATGTTCTGGATTGTGTTTATGGATATTGACCTTGCTTGGATGGATTATGATTTTGGATCACCCTTATTAAACTGCTTTTGGATCTAACATTTTGTGTGTGCGAGTCGTGACAGTCTGTGGATGGATGCACTTTTCTGGGTTTCAAAGTCAGAGGTTGTTCCCTGGTCCCTCTTTACTACTGTTACAAAGCTAGCATGAGCAAAGACTTTTTTTTAAACTTTGTGTACGTCTGAATAAAGATAATTATGTACATCTAGGATTGCTTTGGGGTTAGTAAACCATGGGGTAATTTTCATTATTCGCTAGAGTATCCCTTTAATAAAAAAATAAATAAAAAAATTGACATCTCTGTTCGCAGGGGGGCGAGGCCTTGCACTCGTTAATCATACATTACCGGATGAGCAAAAGGAGCAGATACAAAGCAATGTCATTGTACTGCTGGTTTCCCTCCTCTGCCTCCTGTCCTTCATCATTGGGTTTCCTGCCAACTCGCTTGCCCTCTGGGTGCTGCTCTTCCGAACCAAGAAGCTTCCTTCCACCATCCTGCTGATCAACCTCACCATCTGTGACCTCATGTTTCTGCTGGTGTTGCCTTTTCGTATTGTTTATCACTTCCAGGGCAATGACTGGACTTTTGGTGAACCATTCTGTCGTATTGTGATTGCACTATTCTATGGAAACATGTATGGTTCAGTGGTTTGTCTGGCACTTATTGCTGTGGATCGCTATGTAGCTGTAGTTCAGCCTCTTAGTGCCAAGTCATTCCGTAGTAACAGGAATTTTGGGTGTATGAGCGTATTGGTTTGGGTAGTGGTTGCAACAGCAGCTGTGCCCTTATTAGTCTCCAAACAATCTTATAAAATAAAAGACCCTCATATAACAACCTGCCATGATGCTCTTCCACCAGATCAGCAGGAAAACTTCTTTCTGCCTTATTTTATTGCCCTCTTCTCCATCTTTTTCATGATTCCATTGCTGGTAGTGGTGTTTAGTTATGTTTCCGTCCTACGTACCCTTATAGGTAAAGGGCAACGTTATGCCTACGCTGTGAGAGTTATTGTGTTGATGTTGATAGTGTTTGTGGTTTGTTTTTTGCCAAGCAACGTTCTTCTACTGTTGCATTACTCAAAATCAGACTTTATTAATAATGATCTTTACGTTCCATACCTGATCAGTTTGTCTCTCAGTACCTTTAACAGCTGCATTGATCCCTTCATTTTGTACTATTCATCTAAAAACTTCAGGAAGAAATGTTATATAAAAAGTGAATCGGTATGATTTTATCACTTAAAGTACATCTGAAGCAGCAGTGCTGCGATCGATTATTACAAATTATTGTTCTTTGTATTTAACATTTAATGTTTATAGAGCTCCCTGATAATGAGGATTAAATCAGGTGTTAGACAAATTTGCAGGGATGTGTTAAGAAATTATTTTAACATTAAGTTGTTTGTTGCGTTTATTTTCATTTCTGTTTTGTCCATGGCAGTTTCCAGAACAGGGTTTAGATTAAACCAGGAGGCCTCAGTTATACTGGAACATTTAAGAAGTTTTTACAAACAAATATTACAAAAAATAATTCTGGTGTACATCTTGAGACAAAACAATGGCACTGATATATGTCAAGATATGTCAGTGCAAGGTTTTTTTTAAATTAAGGCAGCTCAAACATGCACTTTAGTCTGGGACTATAAGCTCTGTCTGGAAATCATGGTTTTGTTAATCACCAATTTTTACTGTGTATGAAATGTGCTCTATAAATAAACTTGCTTTGACAAATGAGGGAAAACATTAAATAGAAGTATAGCACTTAACCAACATGTTTAAATTAATTGCAAAGATTAAATAAATGTATTTAAAATATTTATTTTGGTATAAACTTTACTCAGTCTATGTACATATACTGGAATAAACAATCTATATTGAAAAGGATCTGATTGTCACTGTAGTATGATAAATAAAATACACAATAAAATTGACCTTGATTAAGAGCACAAGACTGTTAATGCTCTTCCATTTAGTAACCAACACTGACCTCTAGTGGAACCTTCAAACCTACACACCTTGATATAACAGAATTGAGGAGTAAGAGCATGGATAATTTTCAAAACGGTAACTAATAAATAAAAAAAATAAAAAATAAAACACATTACATATATTTCCCTGAGTATACCTTAACCACATATTTAGTTTGGGCCAGTAAAACTAATGATGTCCATCACAAACACATCCTATGGTTTACATATACACACGTGTCACAATAAATTGTCAAGATTGCAACAATTGCGCCCTCTAGTGGCCAGTATATGCAACTGCTTCATTAAAATGCACTATTAAAATGTGCTGTATTGTTTTACAGTGTGACAACACTCAGATCAATAAACACTTATTGTAGTAGAAAAGGGCACATATTATGTATGTGTTAAAAAAACAGTCAAATCAACCTTTGCAGTTCTAATGCCTTCTTTTAGACTATTTAACTGCTGGTACTGTTATCCCAGCCCAGTTAGTGACTGAATTAATCATTTGAGTCACAAATATTATTCTGAAATACCTTATGGGGACCATCATAAAAAGCAATAAGATCCATGTGTTTTTGGCAGTTATTGTTACAGCTTTACAGTGCTTTAACCATGGACAATTATTTAAAGTGTTTTAATTACCATAAAATTTTATAAAAAACTGTATCTATTATACAGTATATCCTTTATAGACTCAGCTAGTCTTGCTCTCTCTCAAGGGTTTTTTCTTATTTTCCTAGGACTTTTTCATCCTGACTAAAATGCCAGGGTTTTTTCTCTCCTAGAAGTTTTTTTAACCTCTTAAGCGTCGTCCTATCCTTTAGAGTGGGGGGGGGGGGGTGAAAAATTGAAGTGCAACTTCAAATGAATATATTTTTGGTCTAGAAGTCTAATCTTTATCTTGTTTTAAAGAAGAAAATTCAAGGTTTTTGAATTGTTATAGCAGTTGAAATTTATTTTAATAAATAAAAATAATCCAATAAAATATAAATTTTATTAAAAAAAATAAAAATATAAAAAGGTAAATTTCACAAAAAAGTAATTATGTAAACATGAAGCCATATGTCTCAAGCAGTTGTGATCCAAATTTCAAGTTAAAATCACAAAAAATGAGGTTTGTGTCACAGTTTTAGTGGTTTTACCAACAACGGCCAGTAGGTGTCAACGGTTTGCTGCATACTCTTGTCATAAATGAATCAATTACTGTCACTGCATTATTATTACTGCTAAAACATTTTGAAATATGAAAACTACATTCTAAGAGCTTTCCAATGATATATAGTTTGTCAACATTTTTGAGGATGTATTTTAGGATATAGTGTTATGAATATAGAAAGTTAATATGCATTCCTATGGGGGGGGGGGGGGGGGGTTGGCATGTAACAAAAAACTGTCACTAAATTATTTCTATCATCAGATGACTTTGACATATGAAAACTACATTCTAAGAGCTTTCCAGTGATATATAGTTTATCAAGATTTTTGGGGTTTAGGGTGGGGGTTTAGTGTTAGAAAAATGTAAAAACATATTAGGCCTACATGTTATGAAGGTATATTTGGTGCAAAACAACTGCACACCTGTGACAGTGGAATTTGTATTTGTAGAGATTATCCACACATGTGTATCAGTAAATTTGAAGTCACAGATGAAGAGTTGCAAACTTGTAGATTTTTTTCTTTCCCTCAAATACAACACAACAGTTACACATTCACAAATCCTTCAGTGCAGCTGCACAAATCCCATTTTACAAATCACAGATTAAGAAACTCACAAGCTCCCGTTTTTTGCTACAATTGCTGCAGTAAATATGGTGCAAAACCTACTTGAACACCTGCATCAAAGTATGTGAAGTCACACACAAATTTTGTACATTCGCAAATCAGTTTGTGCATCTGTGTGATGAGAGTTGCATTTGTGTAAAAAAAAAATTTCACAAATATTTTTTTATTTTTGAAATATTTTCTAGCACAAACACAAGTACATAAATACAACTGCTTGAATCTGCTGCTACGAGTTTCAAACTCTTTTTTGTGTGCTCTCGGTTTTGCACCAAATATCTCGAGATAAGTGGTGCGAAAGTGATTTGTATACCTGTAGGCTATGTTCAGCACTTCCCACCAGGTGGCGCCCGACACTCACTGAAGCAGAGTTTATTAATTACCGGCAATGTTTCAGCAAGGTAAATCGCCTTTATCAAGGTATTATTTTCACCAAGTGGAGAACAATATAAATGGGAGTGCTAATTATACACAGATGAAGGCAATTACATACAATATTCCAATGATTCATTAGTAAACAAAATATAAGTTCCATAAATCTCAAACCATCAATATAAGTAGATTAAAAAATACAAGCAGCAAATACACACATAGGCCTACATATACCTAATAGGCTTTAATATACCTAAAAGGCCTCCTGTCTAAGTAAAAATTGGTCCAACTCACCTCACCTTCTAGATGAAAATACCCTCTCAATTCCTATATACAATAATGAAGTTATAGGATGATTAAGTTCAACAAAATGCAGTGCTAATGGAAGGTTCATATTTCTGCATATTATTGCACTCTGATGTTTCACGATGCGTGTTTTATACTCTCTATTTGTTTTCCTACATGTGATTTTCAACAATGACAGTGTTAAAGTTGTTTCTGTTGGTATAGATGGAGAAGAGAGGTCCGATCTAACTAATTTATCTCCTAGATTACATTCACCTATATTCAGTTAGCCTATGTTTACTTTACTGACACAACAATGTGCCCAGGATGGTAAAATAATTATTTCAATGTATTACTAATAAACAACACAAGTCTTGTGCATACTGACATGGTTTGACATCTATAGTTATTTGATTGTTTTTTTTCTGATGTGTTAGAAGTCATATATGTAGAGCAGAGAAATAAGACATTTTTTTTCTGGGGTGCATGCCCTAGAAAAATACATATGGACCTTGGTATTTATAAAATCCTCTGTACGACCCTGCTCATGACAATAAGAATCCACTCTCAATAGTGTATGACGAGCTGTAGGTTTTTTAATCGGATCCCTATGTAAAAAATTACAAGCTACCCACAAGTCTAAAAAGCTGATTTGATTTGGGTTAGCATCTAGGGTAAATGTTAAGAAATCAGAACAACTGTTTAGATAATAATAAAAACAATTTAGTTGTTCAGTTACCCGATTCCAAAAGACAGAAATAATCATCCAAATTAGTATATTAGAAGAAAAAGCATGTATCTTAGTTAAATGTACGCCTATGTGTGTATTTGCTGCTTGTATTTTTTAATCTACTTATATTGATGGTTTGAGATTTATGGAACTTATATTTTGTTTACTAATGAATCATTGGAATATTGTATGTAATTACCTTCATCTGTGTATAATTAGCACTCCCATTTATATTGTTCTCCACTTGCTGAAAATAATACCTTGA
Organism: Paramisgurnus dabryanus; assembly: GCF_030506205.2. Classification (NCBI taxonomy): domain Eukaryota; kingdom Metazoa; phylum Chordata; class Actinopteri; order Cypriniformes; family Cobitidae; genus Paramisgurnus; species Paramisgurnus dabryanus. The sequence goes on from NC_133352.1 coordinate 22,530,691, forward strand.
TAAAGACGATTTACCTTGCTGAAACATTGCCGGTAATTAATAAACTCTGCTTCAGTGAGTGTCGGGCGCCACCTGGTGGGAAGTGCTGAACATAGCCTACAGGTATACAAATCACTTTCGCACCACTTATCTCGAGATATTTGGTGCAAAACAGAGAGCACACAAAAAAGAGTGTTTGAAACTCGTAGCAGCAGATTCAAGCAGTTGTATTTATGTACTTGTGTTTGTGCTAGAAAATATTTCAAAAATAAAAAAATATTTGTGAATTTTTTTTTTACACAAATGCAACTCTCATCGCACAGATGCACAAACTGATTTGCGAATGTACAAAATTTGTGTGTGACTTCACATACTTTGATGCAGGTGTTCAAGTAGGTTTTGCACCATATTTACTGCAGCAATTGTAGCAAAAAACGTGAGCTTGTGAGTTTCTTAATCTGTGATTTGTAAAATGGGATTTGTGCAGCTGCACTGAAGGATTTGTGAATGTGTAACTGTTGTGTTGTATTTGAGGGAAAGAAAAAAAAGCTACAAGTTTGCAACTCTTCATCTGTGACTTCAAATTTACTGATACACATGTGTGGATAATCTCTACAAATACAAATTCCACTGTCACAGGTGTGCAGTTGTTTTGCACCAAATATACCTTCATAACATGTGGGCCCGTGACCTTTTTGAAACTGACTCTCACTACGTCATTTTTTTCTCAAAATGGTAAAGATATATGATAACTACACTCTTAGAGCTTTCCAATAATATATAGTTTGTCAAAATTGTTTAGGTTTGGAATAGGGTATTAGTGCTATACATATGTAAAAACAAACTGGGTTCACCTGTGGCCCGGTGACATTTTAGAAACTGACTCTCACTCTCTCATAATTTCTCCAAAATGGTGATAAAATATGAAAACTACACTCTCAGAGCTTTCCAATGATATATAGTTTGTCAAGATATTTCAGGTTTAGATAGGGTTTTCGTGTAACCAATATATAATAACAACATGGGCCCACCAGTGGACCTGTGGCATTTTAGAAAATGGCTCTCACTATGTCATTTCTTTCCCAAAATACTGATGATAAATCGAAACTACACCCTTAGAGCTTTCAAATGAGATATAATTTGTCAGGATTGGATAAGAATTCACATGGAAAACACTGAAGTAAACGTAGGCGCCCCACTGGCGAGACAGTGACATTTAGCAGGATATAAATGTTTTGAGGCGCACTCTCTTCATAAATGAATCAATTACTCTCCCTACATAATTTATTTTATAAAACACTGTTAAAATGTCTATTCTACAGGCTTAGACCTTTCCAACAATATATATATAGTTTGTAGTGATAGATTAACATTTACCTGAACAATATTGAAGTAAACTTAGGTGTCCCGTATACGGGACGGTGACGCTTAACAGATTTTTTAACCCCTATGGAGTCAACTGACATAAACTTAACTTAGAACTCTCTTTAATACGTTACATTATTATGACTCTTGCTAGTACGGTTAAATCTTAGTCGCTGTACCCGGCTTCTTCTGTTGTCCACTGATTTTTCTGGGTTTTCTCCTGCTTCTATTAATGTAAAGCTGTTTGAAACAACTAAACAATTGTGAAAAGTGCTATAAATAGAATTTAAAAGTATATACTAATCTTACACTTCACCAAAATTAACTTATGTTTTGAAGTATTCAGCTCTCTTTTGTGATAAGCATTAAAGTAAAGGAATTTTTTGTTTTTTTAAACAACTTCCAAACATTGTTACAACTTAATTTCATTTCCTCTTAATATAAACATATCTCTTCCTGTTTTTGTGCGGTGTGTCTGTGACATTTTTGACAATTCTATTACTGTTATACTAACACTGTTTTCAAAATCCTTTGAAATGACTAAAGGTGCATATTCTTTTAATATTCAAAGAGTGAACATATAAATTGTTAGGCTAGTTTTGTTTACAAGCAGGTAAACAAATGAAAACATGCAAACAGTGAAGCAGCTGCTTACTTCCTCAATGACGCTGAGAGAGAAACAAAACGGAGAGCCTCATTCATTGGCCTGAGCTCATGAGATCTGGGCAACAAACAATACCGACCAGACAGAAGAATTAAACCAACCTTATTTTTAACCTCTCATTTTAGACAGGGACTTGGATAGTAAACTCTGAACTGTTACTAGAAAACTGAACAGTATACAGGCTACAAAACAATTTTACAGCAAGTTACTTTTGAAGGGACCATTTTTATTTTCTTTTTTATGGTTATTACTTATTGTTTTTTAGCAGCTTGACAATGTTTGTCATTTTTCGAGTGGTCTTTCTTCATCTCCTCCTCATTGTTTTTACTTGCATCACTTCAGAACAGACAGCAGAAGGCTCCAACAACACTGGCAGTAAGTGTTTTTTTTCATTATAATATTGTATTTGTGGTTAACACCTACATTATTTTGTAAAACAACAACAACAACAACAACAAAAAACAGAGTGAGTGCAAGTTTCAGTATTGCTAAAACAAAACCAATTACATAAAGTATTTCACAGACAATAGTAAAAAAAAAAACTGTGGGCATGCACAGACTAGCACAGATGTAGATGAGACATGAGATCTAACTTATTTAGAACCGCAAGACTTTTCGTAATAAGTACACCACTATAAAACATTTTATAAAAACATAAATGAGGGGAAACATTTTATTTAAGTGTATATTGTATTTAAATTTATTACTAATTAGTTGACCCTAAAAATTTTACCCTGTCTGTAAAATCCAGGGTGAAGTTTTATAATTTAATTATTATTATTATTATTATATAATTCATTTCAATAAATTCTTTCACATCAATTTCAATATTTAAAATTACCTTACTTAGTCAATTTGAAAGATATCAAGGTTATTTTTTCACACTATGTAGGAAGATTTTATTTCGAAAACTGTAAATCAGTGGCGGCTGGTGCTAATTTTTTCTTTTTTTTGGGGGGGGGGGGGGGCAAACAAACTTAAAATCAAACTTTTACTAGTAATGCAGGATTGTAAATAGCCATTTATCAGGTGATGAATATCATTACTGCTTAGCTAAAATGCTGAAAATGTTCCTGTTGACGTCAACTGTTAAAGCATGAAATTAATGTAAAAGCATGAACGATCCAATCACATGAGGTCAAAGAAAAAAAAAAAACAATATTGATTTGCTTACAACATAAGTGGGAGGGTTTGGGGCGCACAGTACTGCACCCCAGGGCGGATCCAAAACCAGCCAATTAGGGCTCAGCCTCAGATCACACTTTTTACTGACCTACAAACACACTCGTTTGGGTTGCGCCCCAGACACATAAACATGACATACACAACGAACTCAGTTTTTTTTTTATAAATGTTAACATGACTAACAGTGAAATAGTACAACGAAATGGCTTTTTTGTATTAATTTGCACTATATATTTAACTTTTTGATAACATGTTAAAGTACATTAGGTTTCTTCTCTGGCCAACCCTGGGGCGGATGCCCCAGCACCCCCTATTGACCAGCCACCACTGCTGTCAATCACAAAAGTTGGGTTTTCACAGGCGTCAGATTCGTTCAGTTGTTTTTCTTCTATAACAACCGGCTTAATATACATTATCCTGCTTATTACACTGCTATTTACCTCATAAGTAAGGTAAGGAACATTAAATATTAATTTGAAATATCTTAGTTGTTCATTTTTAACGAATGCAGACCTTCAGCGAGGAAAACCTGTTTACTTTCGGTTTTAAGATAAAACAAGACGTTCAAATGTCATGAACATGCTTTTTGGTTTAATCATTTGTAAATATAATGTCATATATGTTATTAAAAGACATTTATATTTAATTTTTGTGTAATATTAAACTGCACCTGTCAAAATTATTTGCAGCATCCAGGTTACTGTGTGTTAGTAGATTTGAGCGGTGGTTATCTATAACACACCTGCAAATGTCACCACTGGCCAATCAGAATCAATCATTCCAACGAGTCGTGTAATAATGGCAAATTGTAAAGCTATTGGTAAAAGTAAACAATAATCATAAATCTTTGTTTATCTTTCAGGGGGACGGAGCCTTGCAGTACTTAACAATACATTACTGGATGAGCAAAAGGAGCAGATACAAAGCAATGTCATTGTACTGCTGGTTCCTCTACTCTGCCTCCTGTCCTTCATCATTGGGGTTCCTGCCAACTCATTTGCCCTCTGGGTGCTGCTCTTCAGAACCAAGAAGCTCCCTTCCAATATCCTGCTGATCAACCTCACCATCTGTGACCTCATGTTTCTGTTGTTGTTGCCTTTTCGTATTGTTTATCACTTCTGGGGCAATGACTGGACTTTTGGTGAATCATTCTGTCGTATTGTGATTGCACTATTCTATGGAAACATGTATGGTTCAGTGGTTTGTCTGGCACTTGTTGCTGTGGATCGCTATGTTGCTCTTGTTCACCCTTTTGGGGCCAAGACATTGCGTAGTAACAGGAATTCTGTGTGTATGAGCGTATTGGTTTGGATAGTGATTGCAACAGCAGCTGTGCCCTTATTAGTCTCCAAACAATCTTATCAAATAAAGGACCCTCCTATAACAACCTGCCATGATGCTCTTCCACCAGATGAGCAGGAAAACTTCTTTCTGCCTTATTTTATTGCCCTCTTCTCAATCTTTTTCCTGCTTCCATTGCTGGTAGTGGTGTTTAGTTATGTTTCCATCCTACGTACCCTTATGGCTGAAGGGCAACGTTATGCTCACGCTGTAAGAGTGACTGTGTTGATGTTGATAGTGTTTGTGGTTTGTTTTTTGCCAAGCAACATTCTTCTACTGTTGCATTACTCAAAATCAGACTTTATTAATAATGATCTTTACGTTCCATACCTGATCAGTTTGTCTCTCAGTACCTTTAACAGCTGCATTGATCCCTTCATCTTTTACTATGTGTCTAAAGACTTCAGGAACAAGCTATGTGAAGCTCTGAGTTGTCATAGATCTGATTCAAAGTCCTCCTCAGAAACATTTAGGTCAAACGTAACACTGATGTCAAAGCTGAGTAGAAGCAAAGAACTTCTTAATTGAGGATCAGTTTGATCAAGCCTGAGAGGTGTGGCAGTTTAATGACATGAAATTTAGGCCATCAAAAAATCTAGGGCTCACTGAAGGATTAATACTATGTCTGTCTTATATCCAACCCAGTCTCACGGCAAGTCGTGTTATAGTAACGAAAATTGTGATTAATTTATTAGTTTGCTGACACAATTTTCCGCTGTTTTTCGGGTCTCTGGAGACGAATGTCTTTTTTGTCCTTCCCAGCACAAATTTCTATCAATGGCTGTTCGTGTCTGTGGGACGACTTTCTTTATCGTGTCATTTTAGATTTTATTTTCTCATCATTGTTTTCTATTTTTTGACCATTGTTGCTTGGGGTTTGGGTTAGAATCAATTTCTGCGACTTATTAACCTAAACCCCAACTCTAACCCAAACTCCAGGTCAGAATAGTTTAAAAAGCAGACGAAAATGCATAAAATTACATCCTAACGCAAACCCCAAATCTAACCCTAACCCCAAGCGACATTGATTTTTGCATGGGTACGTGGCTTTTAGTTGAAGTTAAATTGACATGCAAACTGCTTTTTGTAGAAATATCAGCAACGACTCTTTTTATGTTTAAATTGTTTATATATAAAAAAATGCTGATTTAGCGTGTCCTTTAAATTTTAGTATTGAAGGATGTATCTTATTTTACTTTAGAATATGTAATATCAAACTTGAAGTTAAAGGTATAGTTTACTTAAAATTCTTCCATCATTTTTATCATCCTCATGTTGTTCTAAACCTGTATGAATTTCTTTTTTCTGATGAACACAAAAGAAGGTATTTTGATAAACGATGGTAAGCACATAGCTGATTGTAACCATTGACTTCCATAGTAGGAAAACAAATATTATGGAAGTATTGTGATAAATAATAAAGAAAATATTTTGATAAATGATTGTCAGTGCACAGTTGACGGTATTCATTGAATTCCATATTCGTTTTTCCTACTATGAAAGTCAAAGGTTGCAATCAGCTGTGTGCTTACCATCATTACCATCAAAAAAAATCTTCCTTTGTGTTCATCAGAAAAAATAAATTCATACAGGTTTAAAACAACACGAGGATGAGAAATATTTCATAGGGTGAACTATCCCTTTAATGGTAAACTGACAACTGTATACATTTGATGAATTCAAACAGTGGAATGCAATTGTGGATTGTAAAAATGAACAGTGTATATGTGCCTATACAGTTTTGCCTTGGTTTATAATCGATTAATATCTAAGGAAAACATTTCATTTTATAGACTTTTATTTTATTATTTAAGTTGCATGGAAAATTGTAAATGTATTTTGTGTTTAAAAGTTTAAGTAACGTGTCAAGTCATATCTGTAACCACTTCAGGTTCTCATGTCAAAACCCATGACTTCTCATTTCCGGTCCCACAAACAGCACTGCACATTTTGTTTCCCTTATCTTGTATGACCAGTTCAGTTATAGCTGTTTGCAAATGATGATGACTCACACGTGAGACGTAAAGGTTGTGGGTCCCCACGTCCGGAAATGATAACAAATAGACCTCTGTGGTAGACATGAGCACTGTCTGAGCCTGGTGATCTAATTTACTTCCCTCTATTACTTTATTGTTTATATTTTATTAACCTTATTTTATTGTTTATTGCTTTCATTGTACATTTGTAATCTGTACAAAACTCTTTATGGTTTTGTTAAGCACCTTGAATGTTTACTGTGTATGAAATAAATAAAACTTTGCTTTGAGAAATTAAAGAACTGAATTAAAGTATATGGAAGTATATAAATGTCACTGCAATAAATAAAATATGAGTTATTAAAAAAGCAATTAGCAAGTAAACAATTTTAGACATTTATTAAAATAATGCATTTTTTCAGATTTATTCTTCTGTTTTAAACATATAGTCACTACATGATTTAAAGAACATTGTGTGAAAATATAACCTTGATATCATTCACATTGGTGGAGTATGGCCATGTAAAAAACTGAAGTGAAAATAATGATAAAACTCATAATGTCATAATTATAGATTAGACTTCACAGACAGGGCTACATTTTTGCATATTGGAAAGGATCTGTTTGTCATTGTAGTAGGATAGTGAAAGAATTATCAGAGTAAAAAAGACAACTTAATAACCCTGCTTACCTTGATTAACAGCACAAGTCTCAAGCTGAACATTTAGGGATCAATACTGACCTCTAGTGAATCTTTAAACCGACCCACCCTGACAAAAGAATTAAGACAAGTGCTTGGGTGATATTCAATACAACTCAGTTACTATTTTAATAAACTTTTTTAAGTAATTATCAAAACATTTCACACACATTCTACACATGTACACATGTCAGGACCAGTAATGCCTAGTCATAGACACATATGATGTGCTAATAGCTTGTTGGTTCAGTTCTGTCTACAGTAAATCTAAACAATTTTATAGTAACATTATACAGTAAACTAGTGAGAGCATTATTACACCCACATGAACAAAAAATTACATTTTTACTAGTATCCTCTAAACCAAACTCACACACAAACCTTTTAGCAACATGTTATAACACAGTTTGGCAGAACACAGTTTGACCAATTTATGACCCCATTTTCTTTTAATTTGACATGTTTTTTTGTATCTACTACAAAACCATTTAAAACACATTTCTAGGAGCACATTCACCATAGTTAACTTGGTCTAAAATGACAAACAACAACAGTCCTTTGTTTTTAATCTTACTTCTGCCCTCAACTTATAACATGTTCTCTATTCTTTATGGTAAATGCAGGAGAAACAGACAATGTGAAACAAGAAGTTGACCAATACTGGCATAAGATGTTGTGGTTTATCTGCAATAACTGTACAATAATTCAACTGCTTTCCCCGTATTTTTCATCTAGCACTCCAAGGCTACTTTTTATATGTTTTTTTCTTACATTCACTGCCACAATGGTGATTTAATTACTGTAGGAGAAAACAAATGCAGCCCTTATTTACTATTTGTATAAAGTTATTTTTGTATTGCCAACCCCTCTATTAAACAAAGTTAGACTGTGATCGGTCAACTATGTTTCTTGAATGTGTGAGAGATTTCTGGGATTATTGTGAGTTTCCAGCACATATTAAAGTGACTGAATATTCACAAATGAGTATAAAGGGAAGCGATTAAAGGACTTTTGAATGCATGAAAAAACTGTATCAGATAATTTTAGACATGCACACTTGCTATTATAAGAGGGGCGCCTCTCAAGTGAAATAACCACAGATCTTTTATCAGTTCCTGAGATACTGAAGCTCTTATACCAGGTAACAGGGGGTTTCTCAAACGGAAGGCTGCATCTCTGGAGGTCGCTTATGCAGGCTACATATGTCATCAAGCCTGGTTTATTTCAGTTAACTGAGCATTATATTTGCAAGTCATAAGCATACACTGTGAAAAATATCTACTCTAAATTTTTACATTGGTTTATCATTATTTACAATTATAATTAAAAATGATTCTGTACAATTACAAACATTTTCTGTCAATTAACAGATCGACTATATGTTATTTTAAGTATTGTGTTTTTTTTTGTTTTCTTAAACTACATTCAAATTCATGTCTATCTAATGCTTAAATCTCACTGGACGTGTGCGTTTTATTGCACTGCCATGAGGTAAAAGTCATGGTAGTGCAAAAACCTCCTTAGGTCTGACCATCTGACCTCGCGCCAGTCTGATGCATGCAAAAAAACATCAATCACTGTTCGTGTCAATCTTACATCAGTTTAAAGAAACAGTAATATGAAAGGGACTCTTGTGGATTCTAGAATAAGTCCGATTCCAAATGTATTTGAGTACAAGTCGAGACAGAGTAAAAATGCTTATGAGTCCATGACAAGACCAAGACCATTAAAATATGGTCTTAAGACCGAGTCCAAGTCTTGAGTACTACAAGAGCTCCTATTTCATTGCTAAAAACAACGTTATTTTGTGTATTTAGTATAATACAATGCGTTCGCGTGATTTATGGTTCACACATTATTTTCCACATATCGTAAATTTTTGTAGCTCCAGATATACAGTACTGCTTTCCTCAAACGCATTGATTTTGTACAAAAGCGTTGTGTTCCTGTTTGGCCAGCTGTACGTGGTGATTGGCCTGAATACCTCTGACGTCAGCCTGAAATATGATGCTCCTTACCATGTTTGAAAGATTCGCTAACAATGCAAGGCTGACAGGAGTTAACTTACAGGCCGTGAGTCCGAAGCGGGAGGAATTTTGATAATGTCGGTCTTGTTCACGTCAACAAGCCAAGGAAGTAAACTGTTGCCTACAATCCGTGTGTTTGTTGTAGACCAAGAAAAGAGATTTACATTGGAAATGTTTTGGATATCGATAACATATATTAATACACACTTACACACCAAAGGAAATGTAATTGATGAACCAGACCATAGGTGCCCTTTAAAAGTACGCGACCATACTAACAATTGACCATGATCACAAAAATGTAAAATAATATTTGTATTAGAATTAATATATTGTAAAAAGTTTATAGGGTCACTTAAGACCAAAATGTAATAATGATTGGTAAAACAGTAACCCATTTAAGATATTTTCCTGGTTAATGATATTTACTATCACCTAAACCAAACTTAATCATCACAGAAAGGTGTAAAACCCAGTAAACATGTGAGATCTTGCAATGATCACAGTGATATAACACCTTTCTCATACTGTGAGATTCTCATTGTGAGGAATATGAGCTCACTGAGAATTCAAAATGTTGAGTTCATGCTATGTTTGCACAATAAATGTCCCTTATATACCATATAAAATGTCAAGACATGGTATCAAGAATCCTAAAGGTTCTAGTAAGCTCACACAGACTGGATGTAAATGTGTTGTCCAAGCATTGTGGCCTAGTGGTTAGAGAGTCGGACTTGTTTGTAGTAGTCGCTGCTGCAAACTTAATGATTGTTAATATTGAGTCTTTATGGCGTCTTTATGACGTATGCAGCCTACAAATGCAACCTCTGAAGTATGCAGTGTTCCGTTTGAGAAATGGATAGTCAGCAGCTTGCATCAACCCCACCCTGGCAGGCTGGTCATGTGTTTTTAAAATGCATTTGTGTTGAAACCAGAATTACCCCAGATCCCAGTGAACATAAAGTATAAAAACACTCAATTCAGTGACCAAAAACATAAATAAAGAAACAGAAGACAGAGACGTTTTTTTGAAAGCACAGAACAATGAAACTCTTCATTTTTTACGGTGTTCTGGTTTTAGCTGGTAAGAATTATTTTATTGCAAAAAAAGCAGAATGCATTTCTAGTACTTATTTTATACCTGAAGTATATTGATGTGTCAGAACCAGAAAATGAACACAATTATGCCAAATTTGAAAGACAGCTAAATCTTGAAATAAGACACCATTTGCAGCATATTTACTGTAAATCTTAACAAATTTTGTATATTGATGTAAAGGTGTTAAACCTATTTGATACTGCATAGATATATAAACAAATGTTGACAATGTTTGTTTTTTAGTATTTTGTTTATATTACATGCAATATTTCATTTCATATTTAATATAATATACATTTCATATTTAATTCAACTTTTACTTAAATATTTTATTGTTTATTGGTTAAAATAAAAGTTATTTTATATAAATCAAGTTAAGTCAAACCGAAAATGGTTATATTGCTTAAAGTCTGTGTAAAGTAATATTAAATTATGTGTTCTGTATTTGTTACATCACAGAAAAATGTGTTATTACCACCCAACCAAATCTGAATGATAAAGAAACCACCAAGTAAGCACCAAGTAATAAAAATCTGGGAAAAATTGGCAGAATTCTCTTCTCTCAAACGCTGGGGGCGTGTCCGCTGTCGGCATAGAAACCATGTCAACTCGCGGGAAAGCTGATTCTGAGCTCTTTAGTAGGACAGCCGTTTGGAACATTTCTTTACAGCAATGACGTTTTTAGCCCCACCCTAATAATCCTGAACACAGAAATGTGGAAAAACTGTTTAAGGATCTCCACAATGCATTACACATAGTTCACATTGTAACATGTTTCAGCAATACATTTCTAACATTTATTATGTGTTTAGAAACAATTCTTTGAAATGACGTTACACAGACCCTTGGTAAAAAAGAGTAAAAAAAGATTTGGTAAATATGAATGTAGTTGTGTGACATTTTAAAACAAATCATTGTGTCTGTTTTTCAGTGCTTCAGTATAGCCGAAGTGTTGGTGCCACGAAAGGTACAGTATATGCAAATCAAGACACAGAAAGGCAAACAAATGAAACATAAATGTGGGTTGTAATTTATTTAACCTATGGTGGGTTGCTTTAACCCATTGTTGGGTCAAATAGATTATAAACATTTTCTGGGTTAATTTAAAGGAAAACATCGCTGTTTTTCAATATTTTGCTATGTTCTTCCCTCAACTTAGACAAATTTATACATACCTTTCTTTTCTCAATGCGTGCACTTAATCGTTGTACAACGCGTCGAAAATATGTTAGCATTTAGCCTAGCCCCATTCATTCATTAGGATCCAAACAGGGATGAATTTAGAAACACTTCCATGTTTTCCCTATTTTAAGAGGGTTACATGAGTGACGATTTTCATTATAACTATATTGTATGATGGAAGAGCACTTAGTGCTGCAAGTGCTCTTCCGCCATACAATAGTCATCATTTTTTATCCGCTTAGAAAATCACCACATTTTATTTTGTGCCACCATACTTACTCGTGTAACTATGTAACAGTCTTTAAATAGGGATAACATGGTAGTGTTTTGGGGCTTATAAATTCATCCCTGTTTGGTTCCTAAAGAATCAATGTGGCTAAGCTAAATGCTAACACATTCGCAATGCACTGTACAAAGATTAAGTGCACGCATTGAAAAAAAACGAGGTTTGTATTAATTCACCTAAGTTGAGGTAAGAACATAGAAAAACAGTGGTGTTCTCATTTAATCACAACAGCTGGGCTGGGCGTGTCCCTTTTTGACCCAGGGATTTTTAAAGTGTACAGTATGTAACCTGTGTATGTATATGCATGTACGTCTGTATACACATTATATTCATATACATAAATATTTATTACAGTGAAATTTGGCTCCATCTGTAGTGGCAACCCAAATAACCAAAGAAGAGGATGTGATGATTATGGATGTGGAGGCTTTGGAGCCAGCAAGTTGAAATTGTGTGGACTTTTTTTCTTGTTTTATTTTTTCATTTGACTGCATTTATATCTTATTTTCATACTAAATATTTTGTCTTTAACCTCTTCTTACTTCCTCTAAAAGACCTAAATTAAATGAAAACCTTAAATTATAAAAGAAGTTGACAGACTCTGCTGACAATGTAGTTATAGGGGTATGTGGGTATGTGTGTTTGTGCATCTTGCAGAAATGGTGTCAAAATAATACACAAAGGTCTTGACATTGTGTGTCAGGATGGATCTACAATTTATGCACCAATTAATGTGACGCTGAATGGCAAAGTAGTTCTGGACAAGGCAAACAATGCTATCAATGATGGCATAACTCTGGAAGGACAAGGTCTGTATTTGTGAAATTCCCTACAGCATGAAGTAATGCATCAGCAATTCTTTGAGAAACTATAAGGACAGTTGACAGTGATGGCTCATGTTCACTTTGTAAAAAAATCATCTCTCATCTCACTGGCAGGTCTTTGCTTCAAGATCTTCTACGTTAAGCCAGACCGTTACTCTGGCGCTACTCTGAAGAAGGGACAGAAGATTGGAATCATGCTCCCAATGCAAAAGGTTCATCCTGGAATCAAATCCCATGTTCATGTGGAGATGTGTGACAAATCAAATCCCACCAAATACTTCTAATATCCTACTGGAGATGATGACCACCTGCAGTTGCTCAAGGTTTCTCTGAGGACTTTTATCAACTCAAAATGAGGAAAAACATCCACATTAAACATTACTTCTGCCAACAACCCACTATATTTAATTGCAACTGCGTGGTTAAATACTTTTTCCAATGCTTTTCAATTGTATCAATAAAGTACTAGATTCATTGTACTACTTCCAGCGTCTGGATTGTTTGACTTATCAAGGGATGGGGGAATTACAGTTTTTCTCAAATGCTAAAACATAAAAGCCAATACTCTAAACCAAATAATCAGTTGTCTAAACACATTTACTAAATCTAGCCATCAGACCTCATGAGAACCTCTTCCTGGATGAGGCTGGCTTCAACCTGCAGAAAAGAAGGCAAAGAGGCCGTAACATTATTGGCCAAAAGCCATAACTGAGGTTCCTTGGCCAACGTGGGGGGGGGGGGGGGTAATATAACTTTTTGTGCGGCCATGGGTTTGAAGGGGCTTGTCCACCGGCATGCTATCCATTCTGATCATGTTTTCAAGAGTACTGTTGTGTGCAATAGATTCTGTTTTTGCATTGAGTTGTGTTACAGTTGTGTACATGCAGAATTTGCTATAGATTTATACTCTTCATATGAAACTCACAAATCTAAATGCCAAATCCTCTGCAGAGATCTAAGAACATCCAATACTGTAAAGTTTCTAAAAATATGCATTGGCAGTTATGAAACAAAGAACCTTCTCACAAATTGAGCATTTGTGTTTTCAATTGTTTTGCTGTAGTGTGTAATGATGTGTATAGTGTTTACATTTTTGAAAGCATCGAGCCTCTCTTTTGGTGTGAAGGTTTAAGTTTTGAAGTGAGAAGTGGTTGTGTTTATGTAGCTTTAGAAAAGGGTGTTGTGTTTAGACATTGGGGAACATGAAGGAAACGTTTGTGAAATGTGTTTTATCATTTGAGAAAAACTGTAATAGTTCTTTAAAAACAAAGAACTGCAAAAGTTACAATTCACATACTGCACTGAGGTTTAAAGAAATGTCAGCAGTGATTGTACTGTGTAGTTGCAGAATAGATGTAATGTTGTTTGAGGGGATGTGAAAATAAGTTGTCCAGTTTCAGATGCTGTTGTTTAGTTTCAGATACAGAACCGAGAGAGAGAGAGAGAGAGAGAGAGAGAGAGAGAGAGAGAGAGAGAGAGAGAGAGAGAGAGAGAGAGAGAGAGAGAGAGAGAGAGAGAGAGAGAGAGAGAGAGAGAGAGAGAGAGAGAGAGAGAGAGAGAGAGAGAGAGAGAGAGAGAGAGAGATACATTAAGACCTATACATAACAGCAAGAAAGCAAAAAAAAAAAAAAAAAAAACGTATGTTTATTACCACCCATAACATAAATTTATAATTTTAGCAGTCCTGTTCAGTGTTACACATATAGTGAAATACAGGTAAAGTGGTACACATATTATTCTTACATTTACATTTTACATTTATGCTTTTGGTCTATTTTGGTCTATTTATTTATTTATAAAAAAAATAAAAAAAACAGATTTACGTTAATGCTAATAAACACATGTACTACAGTATCCATGTTTTTTTTTTAACTGTAGTAAAACCATGGTTAATTTTCGTAAGGGCTACTCTTTCCTGTTTATGGTGAAAGCAGAAGAAAACGGCAATGTAAGAAACAGACAATGTGAATCAAGAATTTTACCATACTGACAGTTAAATGGAATTAGTGGTTTATCTGCAATCAGTGTGCAATAAAGCCAAAGCCCCCCCCCAACCTTGCCCGTTGGCACTGTTAACTGTGGCGCGCAGGTCTGTTAACAACATACACTTTTAATAAGGTAGTCAAATATTTTTACTTTACTTTTTTACTTTAAAGGGTAGATCTAAATAAAGAAAAACTTCTCCACCTTCTCTTTTCTCTTTAAGGCCCCACTTTTATGTTTATATTTGTCCATCCTTAATGTTCATGTAGGTAGCCGCTATAGTAACCTCTCACACTGTGTTTTCTTTTTTTTTTTTGGTGCGGCGATGCGTCATGTTAAAAAAATATGATGTAATAGTCTACGGCTATGACGGAGAAATTAGACATTTCGGAGAAATAAGAAATCACTACACATGATATGCATACAAAAATATATTTATTGCTGCCACAAATAAAATTTAAATTAAAAAAACACTTTTTAATTAAAAGCTGGGGCGGGCCCAGGGCTTGTACATACAGTATATGGTAAATATGTTGTAATTACAGAAAAAAAGTGTGTTACTTACTTTTGAGTATCTTTTTACGCTGGCCTGTAAGTACTACACATTACCCATGTTTATACAATTTGTAAGTTCAGTAGTGTTTCTCGTTAATTACAGTATACATACACTATAAGTACCTGTCATTAATTTGTAATTACAGTAGTGTTTCTTTTTAGTTATTTTATACTTACACTATAATTATGTATCTGCAGTACTTATTTGGAGTTACATAATAACTAACAAAAGTTGTACCACTGGTAAGAACAATAATGATACAATTAAATTACCATGCAGATCCTTCAAAGTAAGTACCACACATTTGTCTGTACAGTAAGTACAACATTTTTACCAAACATTTACAAGGTAAGTACACTTACTGTAAAATAAAGTGCTACTTAAATGGGTATAAAGGGAAGTGATTAAAGGGTTGGACTTTAAAGATAATTTTATATATGCACACTTGCTATATTAGAAGCGGGGCGCCTCTCAAGTGAAATAACCCCAGATCTTATATCATTTCCTGAAGATATTTGAGCTCTTAAACCAGGTGACACCAGTCAGCAGCTTGTATCAGCCCCCCACCCTAGCAGGCTGGTCATGTGTTTTTAAAATGCCTTTGTGTTGAATCCAGAATTTCACCAGATCCTGGTGAACATACAGTATAAAACACTCAATTCAGTGACCAAAAACACACAGAAGAAAGACACCGAAGGCAGAGACATTTTTTGAAAGCACATAACAATGAGACTCTACATTCTTTATGCTGTTCTGGTTTTAGCTGGTAAGAATTATTTGATTGCAAAATAAAAAGGGTTGCAAAATGTATTTGAAGTATTTATTTATTTTACCTGTAGTATATTCATGTGTCAAAACCACAAACTGAACCTAATTATGCCAACATTTGCTTGATATGACACAAATAAGGTACCATTTGCAGCATATTTACTGTAAATCTCAACAAATTTTGCATATTGATGTAAAGGTGTATAGATTATACATAAACAAATGTTGACAATGTTTGTTTGTAGTATTTTGTTGATATTACATGCAATATTTTATTATATATTTTAATACGTTTAAAATTTCTTTGAACTTTAACTTAAAGATTTTATTGCTTACTGGTTAAAAGAAAAGTTGTGTTCTTTAATTTGCACATTCTCACTAAGTCAAACAAAAGTTGGTTATAATAACGCTTAAAGATCTTGTAACTATGAATTTAGTTGTGCGACATCATAAACTAGCAATATTTTTTTAATTGACAATTAATGTGTCTGTTTTTCAGTGCTTCAGTACAGCCGAAGTGCTGGTGCCACTAAAGGTACTGTATATGTTAATCAAGATGCATGTATGTAGTGTGTATACATATATATTCATGTAAATGTATATTTGTTATAGTGAAATTTGGCACCATCTGTAGTGGCAACCCAAGTAACCAAAGAAGAAGATGTGATGATTATGGCTGTGGAGCCTTTGGGGCCAGTCGGAAGGGAAAGTGTGGACTTGTTTTTTGACTGCCCTTGTATCTCATTTTCATATGAATTATTTTGTCTCTAACCTATTCATACATAGACTCTGCTGACAATGCACATTAAATGCATGTTAATGTGTTTGTGTATCTTGCAGAGATGGTGTCAAACGAGAACATGCTGGTCTTGACATTGTGTGTAAAGATGGATCTACGATTTTTGCACCATTTGATGTGACGCTGAGTGGCAAAGCTGTTCCGTACAGAATAAACAATGCTATCAATGATGGCATAACCCTGAAAGGAGAAGGTATGTATTTGTGAAATGCAACAGCAATTCTTTGAGAAACTACAGTATAAGGAATATTGCTCATGCTCACTTTGTAAAAAGCTTTTAAAATCCTAATACCAGTCCTTGTTTTCTTTGCCAGGTCTGTGCTTCAAGCTCTTCTACGTTAAGCCAGACCGTTACTCTGGCGCTACTCTGAAGAAGGGAAAGAAGATTGGAATTCTGCTCCCAATGCAAAAGGTTTACCCTAAAATCACATCCCATGTTCATGTGCAGATGTGTGACAAATCTGATCCCACCAAATACTTCTAATATCCTGGAGCTGAAGAAGACCTGCAATTACTCAAGGTCTCTCTGAGGCCTTTTTTATTAAATTAAAGGAATAAATAAATAAATATTAAGCATTACTTTTGCTAACAATTCACTATATATAATTGCACGGCTACAACTGATTGGTTGAATACTTTTTTTTTCAGCAATAAAGTTTTGTTTCAAAAACTTTGTGTTTTTTTACTACAGCATCAATTTATAATTTTAGCAGTCCTGTTCAGTGTTACACATGTAAGTGAAATTAAAATTTGAATACAGTTAATTTACATTTTACATTAATGCTTTTGATCTGAATTACGTTAATGCTAAACTAGAATGCAACACAACACAAATCTCAGAGTAACTACAATTCAACCGCATTTCAACTGCGATTTAATGTTTTGAAACCTGCAGCTGCTCCAGTTTCATAATCTACAGCTGAATCTGTACTGCGTAACACCAGAAAAGTAGGCTGTAGAAAAGCTTTCTCATATTTCAAATACTGTTTAATGGCTTACCATTAGTCAGATATGGATAAATGTTCATCATAAAAAATATCATGTTACCATTTTTAGTAAAAATTTGATTGTGGTTTAGTGGTACTGGGGTTATCCACAAGAGGACAGCAAAGTACAAAGAGGAAGCGTTTGTCTCTGTGTGTGTGTTCGTGATGCATGCAGTAACTGTAAGGTCAAATTAAAATGAGGAAAAACAGCAATTTCATGTTGAAAGAATGAAATAATGTAAAGCACCGTGTTGAAATCAAGGCACAGACGGAACTGAGAGATGTGGCAAAGACAAGGATAGTTTACCACAAACACTGAATGATTTCAAACCAGATTGACATCTAAAGATTGGATGCATCCAAACATGCTTCTTTCCCTAATATATTTTATGTGAAAGGAGTAGTAGGCTACTGTATGCTTGTGGTTCGTAATAATACATGTGCGTCTGGCAAAGCAGTCAGTTTTGTTATGCATTAATATGTCAAAGAATAACCAATTTAATCAAAGTACCCAGTCTGTCACAGTTGTGTGCACCCGAACCAAGTCAAGGTGAGTCTCATAGGGGCTGTTTACACTTGGTATTAAGATGTGTTTTCGTCGATCGGATCACAAGTGGACAAGAGAGACACATCACATTTTACACCTGGTATTTAAATCTGTCTCTTTTGTCCACATTCGACCACCTCTGTCCTAAATACTGTGAGGGGGTGGTCTGTGAGACGGTGGGTGAGTCTCTCTGCTGTCATTCAAACGTGAGCGGGGGTAATTATGAGTTTATATGGACGCGAACTAATATTATGTCGGAGTACACTGCTTGTTTAGCAAGTAAACATGTAAACAATTACATTTTTCCCCTAGCTACCTCTAAACCAAACCCCCACACAAACTTTTTAGCAATTTATGCAACCATTTTTATTTAGACACGTTTCATATCTGTTGTATTACAAAAGCAACAAAAACAAAATTAGCCAGTTTTAAGGAGCTAACAACCAGCTAACCTCAGTTAACTTGGCCTAGAATGACACAACCACAACGGTTGTTTGATTTCAATCTTCCTTTTGCCCTCGACCTGAACTTCTTTTATTACATGTCCCTTACGAAAATTAACCATGGTTTTATTGTGGTAAAAGTGTAGTAACCATGTTTTTTTGATGTATTGATTACTATCAGCAAAACAATGGTTTTACAACACTAACCATGGATTAACTATGGTTTTTGATAACCATGGTTGTCAAAACCATGGCTATTTTTGGTTACCCTGGTTTTACTACAGTATCCATGTTTGTTTTTAACTGTAGTAAAACCATGGTTAATTTTCGTAAGGGCTACTCTTTCCTGTCTATGGTGAAAGCAGAGGAAAACGGCAATGTAAGAAACAGACAATGTGAATCAAGAATTTTACCATACTGACAGTTAAATGGAATTAGTGGTTTATCTGCAATCAGTGTGCAATAATTTAACAGCATTCCCCCATCTGGCACTGCAAGGTAATTTTTTCATTTGGTTTCTCACATTCAGTAATTTCAAAAGTGCCAAAATTGTGATTTCATTACTGAAGGAGAAAACAAATGCAGTCCTTATATGCTATTTGTAAAACAATATTTGGTATTTCCAACCAAATAAAGACTGTGATCTGTCAACTAGCTAATGTTTCTTGAATATGTTTGAGATTTCTGGAATTTTTGTGAGCTTCTAGCACATTAAAGTGACGGCAATAATCACAAATGAGGTTAGGGCTTTATTTTACAGTACGGGACCTTGGATCGTACATACAGTATATGGTAAATGTGTTGTACTTACAGAAAAAGTGTGTTACTTACTTTTGAGTATCTATTTACACTGGCCTGTAAGCAGGGCCGGCGCTAGCTATAGGCAGAGTAGGCAAATGCCTATGGCCTCAAGCTTGGAGGGGGGCCTCCATAACTGATAAATCCATGTGCGCTAGTCCGACAATCATTACTTACAGTATTAAGTAAAGTTTTAAGGTGAGTTCGACTTTATGCGGAGCCTCCGCTGCAAGAACCGCAGGCTGATGACATCAAAGTAACGCAAGAACGATTGATAAGCAGACCCCTCTATATGATTTCTCGATTTGCTTTCGCAGCGCTTTGATATCATTCAGATGTTGGTTCTTGCAGTGCCTCATGAAGTTAAAGAAGCCTAGATGAACAGCATCCAAATCTCTGCAGCTGACCGACTTTGAGTGACGCTGAAAGCGGCTATCACATCCTTTGATTCCTGCTTAGCAAAAGCGGCATGCAAAGACCGTTCAGTGTATGATGCAGGTATTTTGAAATAAAAATTAACTTAGCTTTGTTCTGTGTGTCAACGTCATTTCAGGACAGATCAAATCAAACTTGAGAGCTGTTGACGCTTGGGAAGCTGAATTTCAAAATAGTCAAGTTAAAAAAGTTTGTATTTAAGTCACACAGCAAACAAAATTGGGGTTACCTAAAATAAACTGTCTGTATTTCTTGGAAGTCCTGTACACTTTATTTTAGTTTTCAAATCATGAAAACATGATGCATTTTAACATAAATTTAATTCTTACAGGGTAGAAAAAAACACTTTCTCAGATTATTCTGAAAATTAAAGGGGTGTGAGGGGCCTCCAACATAAATTTTGCCTAGGGCCTCCAAATATCTAGAACCGGCCCTGCCTGTAAGTACTACACATAACCCATGTTTATACAATTTGTAAGTACAGTAGTGTTTCTCGTTAATTACAGTATACATACACTATAAGTACCTGTCATTAACCCACACTTGCCTGTAAGTACTAAATACTTAAATGGTACATTAATTTGTAATTACAGTAGTGTTTCTTTTTAGTTACTTTATACTTACACTTTAAATATTATCTGGTATTACCCAGTACTTATTTAGAGTTACATAATAACTACCAAGTATGTACCACTGGTAAGTACAGTAATGATACAATTTAATTACCATATACATGTAGATACTTAAAAGTAAGTACCACACATTTGTCTGCACAGTAAGTACAACATTTTTACCATACATTTACACGGTAAGTACACATACTGTAAAATAAAGTGCTACTTAAATGGGTATAAAGGGAAGTGATTAAAAGGTTGGACTTTAAAGATAATTTTATACATGCACACTTGCTATATTAGAAGTGGGGCGCCTCTCAAGTGAAATAACCACAGATCTTAGATAATTTCCTGAAGATATTTGAGCTCTTAAACCAGGTGACACCAGTCAGCAGCTTGTATCAGCCCCCCACCCTGGCAGGCTGGTCATGTGTTTTTAAAATGCCTTTGTGTTGAAACCAGAATTTCACCAGATCCTGGTGAACATACAGTATAAAACACTCAATTCAGTGACCAAAAACACACAGAAGAAAGACACTGAAGACAGAGACATTTTTTGAAAGCACATAACAATGAGACTCTACATTCTTTATGCTGTTCTGGTTTTAGCTGGTAAGAATTATTTGATTATTATTTTGTTGATATTACATGCAATATTTTATTATATATTTTATACGTTTAAAATTTCTTTGAACTTTAACTTAAAGATTTTATTGCTTACTGGTTAAAAGAAAAGTTGTGTTCTTTAATTTGCACATTTCTCAGTCAAACAAAAGTTGGTTATAATAACGCTTAAAGATCTTGTAACTATGAATTTAGTTGTGTGACATCATAAACTAGCAATATTTTTTTAATTGACAATTAATGTGTCTGTTTTTCAGTGCTTCAGTACAGCCGAAGTGCTGGTGCCACTAAAGGTACTGTATATGTTAATCAAGATGCATGTATGTAGTGTGTATACATATATATTCATGTAAATGTATATTTGTTATAGTGAAATTTGGCACCATCTGCAGTGGCAACCCAAGTAACCAAAGAAGAGAATGTGACAGTTATGGCTGTGGTGCCTTTGGGGCCAGTCGGAAGGGAAAGTGTGGACTTGTTTTTTGACCGCCCTTGTATCTCATTTCATATTTTCATATTTTGTCTCTAACCTATTCATACATAGACTCTGCTGTCAATGCACATTAAATGCGTCTTAATGTCTTTGTGTATCTTGCAGAGATGGTGTCAAACGAAAGCATGCAGGTCTTGACATTGTGTGTAAAGATGGATCTACGATTTTTGCACCATTTGATGTGACGCTGAGTGGCAAAGCTGTTCCGTACAGAATAAACAATGCTATCAATGATGGCATAACCCTGAAAGGAGAAGGTATGTATTTGTGAAATGCAACAGCAATTCTTTGCGAAACTACAGTATAAGGAATATTGCTCATGCTCACTTTGTAAAAAGCTTTTAAAATCCTAATCGCAGTCCTTGTTTTCTTTGCCAGGTCTGTGCTTCAAGCTCTTCTACGTTAAGCCAGACCGTTACTCTGGCGCTACTCTGAAGAAGGGACAGAAGATTGGATTTCTGCTCCCAATGCAAAAGGTTTACCCTGGTACCACATCCCATGTTCATGTGCAGATGTGTGACAAATCTGATCCCACCAAATACTTCTAATATCCTGGAGCTGAAGAACACCTGCAATTACTCAAGGTCTCTCTGAGGCCTTTTTTATTAAATTAAAGGAATACATAAATAAATATTAAGCATTACTTTTGCTAACAATTCACTATATATAATTGCATGGCTACAATTTTTTTTTTTTTAATTTCAGAAATAAAGTATTGGATCAAAAACTTTGTTATTTTTTACCACCACAGCATCAATTTATAATTTAAGCAGTCCTGTTCAATGTTACCCATGTAAGCGAAATAAATGTGAATACAGTAAATTTACATTTTGCATTTATGCTTTTGATCTGAATTACATTAATGCTAAACTAGTGTAGAATGCAACTACATTTCAACAGCATTTCAACTGCGATTTAATGTTTTGAAACCTGCAGCTGCTCCAGTTTCATAATCTAATGCTGAATCTGTACTGCGTAACACCAGACTGTTGAAAAACTTCCTCATATTTCAAATACTGTTTGATGGCTTACCATTAGTCAGATATGGATAAATGTTCATCATAAAAAATATCATGTTACCATTTTTGGCAAAAATTCGATTGCGGTTTAGTGGTACTGGGGTTATCCACAAGAGGACAGCAAAGTACAAAGAGGAAGCGTGAGTGTGTTCGTGATGCATGCAGTAACTGTAAGATCAAATTAAAATGAGGAAAAACAGCAATTTCATGTTGAAAGAATGAAATAATGTAAAGCACCGTGTTAAAATCAAGGCACAGATGGAACTGAGAGATGTGGCAAAGAAATGGATAGTTTACAACAAACACTGAATGATTTTAAACCAGATTGACATCTAAAGATCGCAAGCATCCAAACGTGTTGCCATAGTTGTGTGCACCCGAACCAAGTCAAGGTGAGTTCCATAGTGTGTTTTGTTTACACCGAAAGTCGGTCAATCAGGTTATTGTTTACTAGACTAAAAAAGTCTGTTCTAGTATACAAGATGCAACAGATGTTAGCTTTGGGTGTGCTGGCTAAAGCTGAAACGATAGGACAAGGTTAAAAAACAACAGGGCATGCTACTTTATTGAGTGCAAGAAAGGTTGTTAAAATCCTTGCCTCTGTCTAAAGGGAAGATGAATGGTAATTCTTTAAAAAACTATTTTTGAGAAGCTCACCAACAAGAAAAGAAAGAAAAAAATCTAATGAATTTTTAGTACTTCTGAACACAGCTTTGGTCTTGTGAGACCATAAACCTTATTGACAGTGGAGAACATCTAGTCGAACAGACCAACTGTGCAATTTACTTCTACACATTTACTTCAAACATTGCAAGAAAGGTTGTTAAAATCTTTGGCTCTATCCAGAGGGAAGATGAATGGTAATTCTTTAAGGGTTTCTTTATATCTCCTCTTTTCTCTTCCTCTTTTTCCTCAGTCTCATCCTCTGACATTTGCTTTTAAAGCTGTTCAGTTGTTGACCATGGTATATATCCTTCTTAAACACTAAATATAGGGCCAGATTTTGAAAGGACACTTAAGGGTCGTTTCTTTTAATAGGGCTTTTGTTCTGGTCATACATAAAAAGGAAACAAATGTTACTTTGCTGTATGGCTTTGGTGGTAAACCAATTATTGCAATAAACTTGACTTTCTGTCCTGTATTAAATAAAAGCTTGTTTGAAATGAGGTCCACTGCTGGATTTTATAGTACAGTTTTGCTAAATTATAGCAGCTATGAACGAAACTTTTCATTTCTTTAATATGAAATTCTTAATATCCAGATTATGTTACATGCAGTCTGGTAGTTAAAATCATTACCGTTTTCATCCCTCGGTTAGATCTTGCCTGCTGTCTTTACCCCACTGTTACTTTCTAATTGCAAAGACCCAACTTTCCTCTGTTCCATTACAGATGATCAAACCAGGGGCACAAAGAGTTCCTCTGGGCAGTGTGAATTCATTTAAATCAACTCGTTCTTATTCATTGGAAATCATAGCCTACTGTGGAAAGCCGAATCTGCAGTTTTGATTTCACCCTCTATTCATTCTGCAAGCAAATCACAAATGTCCATCTCCAGTGATTATATGCTTAAATTCCAGTGCACAAGGGAAATGATGACTGAGCTAGACAATTTACCCCTACTTCAGCTAAACTGAAATAAGATAATAATAATCTATTTTCTGACTCAGGAATATCTTAAAATCCATTTAGAGAGAATGGTTTGGTTTGCCTAAAGTGTCTGCAGAACTCCTCACATTAATTTTTCTCTTTTCCATCTGTATGGTACTAACTTCTAGCTTGCAATTAGATATAAAGGTATGGATATATAAAGAGAAATAATCAGTAAACCTGAAGTGATTATACAGTATGTTCACATGAACTGTTTCTATACAGTACTGTGCAAAAGTCTTAGGCCACCATGCCATAATAAGATTTGTTGTTTTTTCAAATGTATAGTGATCATATAATTGTTTCTCAGTCTCTTTAATAGAAAAAATCCAGAAAATCTCAAGATGTGTTTAGTGCCAAGAGAGGTTACACTAAAGACAGACGATGCCTAATGAAGACATTTAGTCCTGAAAAATTGTTTAATTTTTTTTTGTACTTATTTTCTGTTTGTATCTTAATCAAATAGATTGAAAAATAAATATGGATGGCCTTAAACTTTTTCACAGTAATGTAAGATGACATTCTCTCTATGACAGCCATCAAAATTTTGCCTGTTTTGGCAAAGGAGGGATGAAGTATGTTGGCATTTAATGCAGTGAGAATAAAGCTTGATCAATTCCTAATTGCTTGACTGTTTTAGGCCTTGCCCACCCATCGGGATGCTTCAGTACTCACTGCCCGCGTCTCAATTTGCTTACTTTGTCCTATGCACTAAAAGTGTGTACTGTTTATCTTGTGGGAAAGTATAGACATTTAAGTGATTTAAAAGAGATGGGACATACCAAATCAAATTTCAACTACACTGTTTAAAAAACTTAAAAAACTTAAAAAACTTTAATTGTTAAAACCTAAACAATTTAACTTTAGGTAAAAAATTAAAGTATTTTTTATGTTTAGGTAAACAATATTTAAGTGAAAAAACTTTTTAGGCACTGCCAATTGAAGTTTTTTTAAGTTGATCCAACTTTTCACTTTATACTGTGTACTATTAAGTACTGATAGCATGCGAATTGGGACACAGGGATGGTTTGCAGCTACACTAATGTGGAGCAGAGGGCTTTAAAGCTCCTGTGCTAAATCAATGCCAGAGCACACTTCAAGGTAGCCAAAATAAATCAGTCATCGGTTGTCTTTATAGAGATGCTTTCCTTTCTTGTTAATCTTTATCTGGATTTTTGCTCTGCAGTGTGATAATATATATACATAAGTTTAGGCTGCTTTCTGCTTTTCCACTTATTTGCTTTCTGTTTTCCACTTTGAGTGGCCTGATATATCAACATTAGTTTGTTTATCGAGTGGGTTGACCTGTTTTTTCAGAATAGTAGACAAGTTCAGTGTATTTTAAAGGGGACATATCACAAAAATCTGACTATTCCAATGTTAAAGTGCTATAATTGGGTCCCCAGTGCTTCTATCAACCTAGTAAATGTGAAAAAGAAAAACCCAGTAACTTAGTTTTGGTAAACCATTCTCTGCAAGCATGTGACAAATAGGTCATTGAAATTTGGGTCCCCTTGTGATGTCATAAGGGGATAATCCCTCCCCTTAATCTGCACTATCCAACCACGACACTGCCATTAGTGCAGAAATCATCTTATTTGCATTTATAAAGAAACACCCCAAAACGGCACATTTAGCTCAGACCTACAAAGTGGGAATGTTAACATGCTATAATAAATGGTATTTTGAGCTAAAACTTCACATACAAGATTTATTTTACATCTTAAGAAAGTCTTGTGAAATGTCCCCTTTAAGAAATCCTGTTGGGACATAGCATTGAAGGCCATAGGTGTTTATGACAATGGACATTTGAGTTTTGATCAGTTTGAATCATTATCACCATGATCAGAACATAAGCATATATGTTATGTTTGGTTACAGTGGCACCTAGTGGTCAAATTACAGTGTGTTCATGTTATGATAGAATTTGCATGGCACGAAGATTTGTACTGTGTCATGAAACTTTTCATTTTGCGACCAACTTAGGTACATATAATCTATGTAAATGTATGAGGAAAACATTTTTTTTCTTTCATAACCGAACAGTTTTTACGTTTAGTTGCAGTATCAAAATAACTTATGGTATATGATTTCAAAATCATTGTAGCCAAGAGACTTTGCACGACTCACCTTATCATGCTGTGTGACCCACAAGTGGGTCCCGACCCACATTTTAAAGACCCCTAGTGTGTCAATGACAAAAAAGCAAATTAATATAGTTCTTCAAAACTTGCAAATAGCATATTTTACAACTTTCAGTTTCTTTAAGTTAATAGATACTCTAGACCAGCGTGGTTAAAAGTACAGTGATCGATTTAAAAAGGTGACAAAGTAGAAAAAGACTGGAATGAAGTGAAGATCTATAATATTCTGTGTGCTGGATGGGAAAGATATGAGGAGAAGGGTTGGCAGTTAAACAGCCTCAATAATGGATTTCTGCGCAGCAATAAGAAGCTGTGAACGGCAGTAGGACCCGTGTTTGCTTGCTCTGCAGAATAACCATAATCCATATCGGGCTTTATTACAAGATGGATTTGCAATGCAAGCCCAGTCATTGAATATAATTGCCTGACCAGGCATTGCCCTAACCACCGCTGCTTCAATTACAGCTTACAAAAATAAGAAAGGGGGTAAAATCTTGTTTCAATTGTATTGAAACAATCACATCTGATTCCTATGAGGTGCTGTGCTGTTAATTGCTGCGGCATGATAGATGAGTCTCTTCAGGCTGTTTAAATAGAAGAAAGAAGAGGTGTTCTGGAGTGCTAATGGTAAACATGATGCCAGAGGGGGTTCCACTTTGAGAATGGGTTCACAAAACATTTATAAGAAAAAAATATTTTTCCATTCACATTAATTTGTAAATTACATACATTTCAGTATGATGTCAATGCTTGACATGATCATACTCAGTCAGTATATTAAAGGATTAGTCAATTTTCTTTAAAAAATCCAGATAATTTACTCACCACCATGTCATCCAAAATGTTGATGTCTTTCTTTGTTCAGTCGAGAAGAAATTATGTTTTTTGAGCAAAACATTCCAGAATTTTTCTCATTTTAATGGACTTTAATGGACCCCAACACGTAACAGTTTTAAGTTTAAAATTGCAGTTTCAAAGGACTCTCAATGATCCCAAACGAGGCATAAGGGTCTTATCTAGCGAAACGATTGTCATTTTTGAAAAAAAAAATGGCACTTTTAAACCACAACTTCTCGTCTATCTCTGGTCCTCTGATGCCCCAGCGCGACATCACCTAATTGCGTAGTGACGTAGAAAGGTCACGTGACACATATATGAAACGCACATTTGCGTACCATTTTAAACAATAAACTGACACAAAGACATTAATTAGTATCATTCGACATACAACAACATCAGAACGGTTCTCTTTCTTCACACTTGTAAACACTGGGGCGTAGTTTCGCATACGTCATCCGTGACCTCTTGACGTGATGACGTATTGCGTGAGGTTGCGCTGGCGCATCACAGGACCGGAGATAGACAAGAAGTTGTGGTTTAAAAGTGCATATATTTTTAATTTTTCTTGTCAAAAATGACAATCGTTTCACTAGATAAGCCCCCCCTAACCGTTAAGTGTTGAGTTAAGTGTTGGGGTCCATTAAAGTCCATTAAAATTAGAAAAATCCTGGAATGTTTTCCTCAAAAAACATAGTTTCTTCTCGACTGAACAAATAAAGACATCAATATTTTGGATGACATGGTGGTGAGTACATTATCTGGATTATTTTTTGGATATTAATTTTATTTACGCAGAGTGTTCTTTCCAGTAAGTAAGATGATTTTACGTAGAAAACAGTTAATCACAAAAAAATTACAAATATTAATGCTGCCTTTACATGCTATTGGAAACTTCCTAATTGCCAATGAGGTCATAATTGTTGCGTTCAAGTGCTTTCTTGTCATAAAAAATTTGGAATGGTGGAGGAAAAGACAAAATATGCTAAATATGAGGTTTACACTCTCAGATAAAAGGTATAAAGGTACAAAAATTGTCACTTGGGTGGTACCTTTTCAAAAAGTACACTTTTGTACCTAAAAGGTACATACATGTATTGGTACCTCTAAGGTACATGCTGGTACTGTACTTTAGAGGAACATACTATTACTCACAGGTACATATCTATACCTAAATGGTACATATTAAGACCTTTTTGAAAGATACCATCCCAGTGAACAAATTTTGTATCTTTTTTTTTTGAGGGGGCACGGATTGACTAAAATGTGGCATCTTGTCAATTGTCAAGCATATCTACTTTGGGCTATCACTACACGTTAGACCCTTTTACAGCCCACATTTTTTTTGGTAACAGAAGCGGTGTTGTTTCCCATTGGTTCTAACGTGTTAGCAACTCAGAAAGTGTATTAAAATGGTTTACCAGCATCAAAATATCTGGTTGTTGCATTTGGTTGCACTAATATAATATACTAATATATGGCCAGCATATCACCCTGTAGCCCAAGACAGCTTGCCCACTGAAGCTAAGCAGGGCTGAGCCTGGTCAGTACTTGGATGGGAGACCACTTGGGAAAAACCAGGTTGCTGCTGGTAGAGGTGTTAGTGAGACCAGCAGGGGGTGCTCACCCTGTGGTCTGTGTGGGTCCTAACACCCCAGTATAGTGATGGGGACACTATACTGTCAAAAAGCACCGTCCTTCGGATGAGACGTTAAACCGAGGTCCTGACCCTCTGTGGTCATTAAAAATCCCAGGATGTCCTTTGAAAAAGAGTAGGGGTGTGCCCCTGCATCCTGGCCAAACTTGCCCATTGGCCTACTAATCATCCCTTCATACTAATTGGCTATATCACTCTGTCTCCTCTCCACTAATAAGCTGGTTTGTGGTGAGCGTTCTGGCGCATCCAGGTGGATGCTGCACATTGGTGGTGGTTGAGGAGATTCCCCCATTCATATGTAAAGCGCTTTGAGTACTGAGAAAAGCGCTATATAAATGTAAGGAATTATTATTAATTAATAATGTATCTGGCCATTTTATTTTTGGCCATCTGCTAACGTCTTCTATCCACTCCACTATAGTACACGGATCTGGTAGCTGTGTTGAAAAAGTTGATAAGTAAACTTTTTAAAATAACTTTCTCCTGTCTGTGTTGCTTCACTGCTGATTCTTGACATACTTCCGTTGCCAAACTGCGCGCGCATTGTGTACAAAGAGTAAAATGCCTATATGCCAGGGGTGTCCAAAGTCGGTCCTGGAGGGCCTGTGTCCTGCAGAGTTTAGCTAAAACTTCTCTCAACACACCTGCCTCAAAGTATCTAGTCTGCCTAGTAAGACCTTGATTAGCTGGATCAGGTGTGTTTGATTAGGGCTGGAATAAAACTCTGCAGAGACACCGGCCCTCCAGGAGCAGGAGTGGACACCCCTGCTATATGCAGTTTATAAAACATACAGTATGCATCAAGTGGTTCTTTATACTATATGTAAGTATGCTGTACTTTAACAACAAGAGAGAAGTGTTACTGTTATGGAGAAAAAAATTAAAATATCTGTAACTACAGCATTGGACTTCAGTCACCTTGGAAACTCAGGCATCAACTTCTCCTTAGACTTCCCTAGTGGAAAATAAGACTTAAGAGGCTGTTCATGTCAATTTTCTGACTAGGAAACTTACGAGAATTCTAGTAGTATGTTTAGGCACCAAAAACATTATGATGAATATAATACTACACTAGTCAACATTAGAAGTGGATCAAAACCTTTCCTAAAAGTTGTCTTAAAACCAATACCCAATATCCGTTCTTGTCTTAGGACAACTTGGATGAAAGTTTTTGATCCACTTCAAATGTTGACTAGTATACTTGCGTACTGTAGTGCCATCATAACATTTTACCTTTACAGCTTAATTGATGTTTGTTTTCCTGATGGAAATTCTGTTGCCAATCAATTTTAAGTCATACAACTACAAGCACTTATATATTTTAAAATGATCAAAGGTTTTTGTTACTCTAAAAAAGGTTAGCGGATAAAAATAGAGACTTTTTACCTCATACCAGGCTGGTATAATTAATGTCAATTCCGTTTTATTATTCAAAATTACGATTTTAATAAGAATACTCCAGAAAATGTTACAGCTTTCTATTGCATACTTAAAAACACAGTACCATTGTCAAAGCTAAGCTAAACTATTCACTGATCTTTCTCTCTCTCTCTCTCTCTCTCTCTCTCTCTCTCTCTCTCTCTCTCTCTCTGTGTGTGTGTGTGTGTGTGTGTGTGTGTGTGTGTGTGTGTGTGTGTGTATGTGTTTCTCTTTGTCTTGCTCTTTTAAGAAGCTGCATCTCATACATCTCAGCTGTTTTTCACTGTCTCTTTGACCTCTTGTTGTGGCTCTTTCCAAAATTCATTAATTACAGATTTAGCTGAAGTCCATTAGAGAGAGAGAGAGAGAGAGAGAGAGAGAGAGAGAGAGAGAGAGAGAGAGAGAGCGAGGAGAGAGAGAGAGAGAGAGAGAGAGAGAGAGAGAGAGAGAGAGAGAGAGAGAGAGAGAGAGAGAGAGAGAGAGAGAGAGAGAGAGAGAGAGAGAGAGAGAGAGAGAGAGAGAGAGAGAGAGTTTAATACACCCGCTATATAAAAGCGGAGACAAATTTGACCCCAATAACTACAGAGGCATTTGTGTAAATAGTAATCTAGGGAAGACTTTCTGTGGTATCTTAAATGCTCGGATTCAGGCCTTCCTTACCAAACACAACGTCTTAAGTAAAAGTCAGATTGGATTTTTACCAAACCACCGCACCACTGACCACATTTATACACTACAGACGCTAGTCAATCAACACGTTCATCATAAAAACAAAGGCAAAGTTTATGCATGTTTCGTTGACTTTAAAAAAGCATTCGACTCGATATGGCACGACGGCTTATACTATAAAATTCTACAATCAGGCATAGGAGGAAAAGTATATGACATCATTAAATCCATGTACTCAGAAAACAAGTGCGGAGTTAAAATCGGTGACAAAAGAACAGAATTTTTCAGTCAAGGGCGTGGGGTGAGACAGGGCTGTAACTTGAGTCCAACTCTATTTAACTTATATATTAATGAGTTAGCAGTGTTAATTGAACAATCCAGCACACCCGGTCTCATCCTAAACAACTCAGAGATTAAAGCTCTTCTGTATGCAGATGATCTGGTGCTATTGTCAGACACTGCACAAGGTTTACAGCAACACCTGGACCTGCTGGAGAAATACTGTCAAAACTGGGCCCTGACGGTCAATCTGAAGAAAACTAAAATTATGATTTTCCAGAAAAAAAGCAAGATTACAGGATAACAGATACACATTTACTCTAGGAAACACTGCACTAGAACACACCTTACACTACGACTATCTCGGGTTAAAAATCAGCGCATCAGGCGGTTTTGGTCTCGCGGTAAATGCACTTAAAGAGAAAGCTAGACGAGCATTCTATGCCATCAAAGGCAAATTTAAACAAACAGACATTCCTGCTACAGTTTGGTGTAAAATATTTGATAGTGTAATAATGCCCATAGCTCTGTACGGTTGTGAGGTTTGGGGTCCACAATGCCTAACAGATTACTCCAAATGGGACAAACATCCAATGGAATCCCTGCATGCTGAATTCTGTAGAAATATTTTAAGAGTTCAGAGAAGAACACCTACTAATGCATGCAGGGCTGAATTAGGCAGATATCCCCTAATAATACACATCCAAAAACGCTCCCTTAAATTCTGGTCACACTTAAACTCAAGTCCCCCGAACACACTTCAATATGAAGCCCTTAAAACCCAAGAGAAGAGACCTAAAACCAGTCCCATCTGTCAACTGGCTCTAAAACTCCAGACCAGCACTAATGAACGCAAACAAACCACAATAAACCAAATCATTAAAGAAAGTCAAACTTTATATTTGGATCATTGGGATAATGAAAGTAAAAACCAAAGTAAACTAGAATGCTATCGGGCACTAAACAGAAAATACAGTCTGTCAGAATATCTCTCCACAGTAAGAGATGTAAAGCAGAGACGAATCCTCACTAAATACAGACTCAGTGATCACAGTCTGGCAATAGAGAAAGGCCGACATAGACAAACATGGCTCCCAAAAGAAGAGCGAATCTGTGTCCATTGTGACAGTGGTGAGATCGAGACAGAGACACACTTTCTCCTTTACTGTGGTAAATATAAAGAGCTTAGAGAAAAACACTTTGACAAAATCTCAAAGCTCATACCAGAGTTTCATAGCTCTTCAGACTCAGATCAAATGAAGATGTTACTGGGGGAAGACAGACACCCATCAGCTGCTGCTAAACTCATTTATCAGTTACACACCATCAGAAATAATCCACAGCCCTGATCTTGTACAGTATTTTTATTTTACCTCTCATCTGCCCCCATAAATGTACATTTGTATACTTCATATGTTTATATTTCAAAGTCTACTTTATATTGTAAATATCCTCTGATTCTATTTTATTTTATTTGCAGTAGTACTTCATCCATCACCCAGCACCTTAGCTTAATTGCACCTTAATGTTTGTTAATATTGTGTTATTGTATGTTTCTCGTTTTATGTATAATGCTTTGGCAATATTGTAAGTGACACAATCATGCCAATAAAGTTCTTTAAATTGAAATTGAATTGAGAGAGAGAGAGAGAGAGAGAGAGAGAGAGAGAGAGAGAGAGAGAGAGAGAGAGAGAGAGAGAGAGAGAGAGAGAGAGAGAGAGAGAGAGAGAGAGAGAGAGAGAGAACAAGACATACATGGCTGATTGAAAGCGTGTCTATGCGAGGAAAGGAAGAGTTCGGTAAACATTACTCAGATGAAGTAGGAGGCTGTGGGAACCGCTTGCTGGCTGCTAACACTGCTCTCCTAACCGTTGCTTTACTGTATAGACGCTACATAAGGCGCTACTTTAATGACAGAAATGTAAAAGCTATACTTCTCTCATCACTGGGAGTGAATCAACCTTGCCTAAAACATACATGCAAAACAAGGTACAGTACAAGCCACGTAAATGCCTGTAGTTCTTGTGTATTTAAATGAAAATAACTTTTTATAGATCTCAGCCTTGATTCTTTTTCAGACATCTCAACGCACCACCTGTTATGTGACATTCTGTCCTGTGTTTCCAAGCCAACATGATTATAAAAAAGATGACTTTTCAGATGAGAACAAATAAAAAACCTTTTAACAAAAGGTTATATGGTCAAATGACTAAATAAGCAACTTAAATATGAAACATTAATGAATACATTACAAGCATATTAAATTAGTAAATTATTGGAAATCTTGCAATTCTTTCCAATTGCAATTTGATGTTTGTTAAAGATCTGTACATAATATGATCCATTTAGGAACAGATGTATACATTTGGTACCAATATGTACCTTTAAGGTACTACTATGAACTCTGGGTGCAAAGATGTACTTTACAAAAAGGGTCCCGTCCCAGTGACAGCCAAGGATATTTTCTGTTACCTTTTTTTTGACAGTGCATGAGTAGGAAGTAATGTGTAGTTATTGAAAGAAATCCTGATGCTTAACCCATGTCAAAAGATAAACAGGTTGACTAGAGGGGTCTTTATAACTTCTTTATTCTTTTAATCTAACAAGAATTTTGACATTCAGACCCCAGGCTGTTTTCTCTGATATACAAAAGAACTGAGCAGCACAGAGTTGAGTATTCCTCTTCGGGGTGGCAGTGCATTCTCAGCAGCTTTAATTAAGTTTACAAGACCCCATTAATGAGCATGTTTATTAGCTGCAGGATACAGAGTGATTTCAGAGGGAGGGTTAGCTGTTGAGGACTCCCAATTTGAGTCAAAACTCTCAGCCCAAACTCTCTAAACTCATTTCTGGTGAGTGAAGAGTCTCATATACCTACAGTAGTTGTTTCGTAACCACAGTTGCCCCAAGGTCCTTAAAGGGTCTTGATGAACAAATGGAGCAACAAAGGACAATTTCTACACAAAAATGTAATATAATTGCAACATGTCACTGTGTCAGTGAACATCTTTGAAAATACAGATTGTTTTCTAAATACCAGCCTGCCATTGGTTGGACATTGTCCTGCCCCCAAACACTTCATCAGTTAAGCAAATGTTGCCGGGTTCAGTTTCCACATCTTAAAGGGATTTGTAATTGTTAATAAATAGTTTTAATAAAGTGTTTTTTCATCTATGTTCTCATTATGTTTTCACACAGTAACACTCAAAATTCATTCAGTTTTGTAAATTGCATTCAGCAGACAAATACCCATCGCCACCACCGTGTCTTTCTGATGCCGGATTTCCACCGACTGCGGAGCGGCTGCAGATCGGCTCCGCTGCGTTGCGGCTCTGCACTCCGCCGTCCGCCAATACCCACCAGTTCCGTTTTTGTTGCAGAGCGGCTGCGTGCTGAAGTGACGAGGACCCATGAGGTCTCGCAAATTCACGTGATGATCGCGCGATACCTAGTTCTGTCTCCGCCAATTATGACTTGAATTATGACGTTTTTACAAACCAGCCCAGATCACAACACGAGATCTCGTGTAGACAGAGCAGTACATCAAATCCATCCAAAATTCAAAAATAAGAAAGCTGCAAAAACCATTTATTTATGCTCTACCTTAAATGTATTTATTATACCATATACTTTACCATTTAACTCCCCCTGGGTCTGTTCTTGTCTATTATTTGTTGTTTCTATATTTATGACTTTGTACTGTTTGTATTGCAAAGATTTAATAAAGGAAAAAAACACGAGATCTCGCGAATTCAGGTATGATCACGCGATAAAGTCATGGCTCCGCCCTGCGAAGCTGTCCGGCATCCTTCAAAAATAGAAGCTCTGCAAATTTGTGCCGGAGGGCTGCGGATGGTCGGAGCTGTGATGGATTCGGAGCGCAGTCAGTGGAAATACACACATTGACTTGAATGGAAACCGATTGACTCCGCCGCCGTTCCGCAGCGGATCCGCAGCCTTTCCGCAGTCGGTGGAAATTGGGGGTGATACACTGCTTTGTGTTCAGGATGTCTTGATTTTAAATGATAAATGAAACTTGAATGTTTTGCGTCTTTCTCTGACAATTTAAAATGCTTTTACCAGCATGTTTGCTGCATTTGCGCGTCTCTCACCTTGCACTGGTTAAGTTGATCACGTCATCAAAGACCTCATTGTCCGCTAAAATTTAGTTTGCCTTTTTACTTGTTTGGCCAAACACTGAAAATTTTGATATTTGGTGCATCCCTAGTCCAACCGGATGTGACGTCGAAACCCGACGTCGGATTGACATTAAAACTAGATGTAGGATTGATGTCAAAACACGACGAAACCCGGCGTCGGATTAACGTCAAAACACGACAAAACCCGAAGCCGGATAACCGCCAGATTAATATCGAAACTCGACGAAATGAATGCTTTTTCGTCTTTCTCTGACACCTTAAAATGCTTTTACCAACATGTTTGCTGCATTTGCGCTTCTCTCACTCTGCGCTGGTCAAAGTGTCAGTCTACAAAAGTCTCCAACCACGCCAGAAAAGATCTGTCCTATAAAGTCGCTAAAGTGATAGAAAGTTGCTAAATAGCGACAAAGTGACCAAGTTGCTCAGACTTTTTAACACTGCTGCTCGCTCCTCGGACTTGGACTGCGCGTGTGGGCGGGCCTTTTTGTGAACTCTGCCTCTGGTTGGCTACCGATGGAAATTAAGCCAATCATCATCCGTTATGTTTTTCACAACACACACAAGAGAAAAACAGTGTTTGGCTGAGAGAGTGAGCATACGCGGCTGAAAATCACTACAGTAAGATCAATTTTAGTAACGCGCAGCATTTTAATGTCAGTAACGATAACGGCGTTATAACGGGGGAAACAGTAATTTGTTTGATTACTCGTTACTGAAAAAAATAACGCAGTTACTAATGCCAATTACGTATAACGCCGTTATTCCCATCACTGTTGTCCAAACACTGAAATTTTTGATATTTGGTGCATCCCTTGTCTAACTGGATGTGACGTTGAAACCCCGACGTCGGATTGACATTAAGATTGATGTAAAAACCCAATGAAACCCGACGTCAGATTAACATCAAAACCTGACAAAACCCGAAGCCGGATTAACGCAAGATTAATATCGAAAACCCGATGAAATCGGACATCAGAATAACGTTGAAACCCAACACTGGATTGAAGTCGAAACCCGATGTTGGATTGATGTCGAAACCCGACAAAACCCAACATCAGATTAATATCGAAACCCAATGAAACCTGACGTCAAATTAACATCAGAGTAACGTAGAAACCCAATGAAACCTGACATCGGATTAATGTCGAAACCCGAAAAACTTGACGTCGGATTAACGCCGAACCCAACGAAATCCGCACCGAGCTTTGTCGGATTTACGCTGAAACCCGACGTCAAAATCCCACAAAACCCGGGTTTAAAATTAAGCAATGTTTTACTAGTAGCAGAAACATCTTACTTTTGTGTGTGGTCTTGCTCTAATTTTGATTCCAAGAATGATATTTGCAGTTCGGCTTTATTTGTTTAAGGGTGTTTTCTCTCTCTGCTTTAAGTGACTTTAGTATGTCTAATGTTTACAGTGCTGCTATTGATTTGATTCTGAGGTCTAGTCTACAGACTCAATAGCAAAGACCCGTGGCTATTGAACCACACAGTTGGTGTCAGAGCGCCTGTGCGGCATGGTAATATTGGCCTTGGGTTACCAACACAAGACTGAAAATGTTAAAGGAAGGTGAGCAAGGTTAAATCTATACTCTTAGTCGGTCTGCACAAACATGGCACACGCGGGGGAATGCAAGACCAGCGGCTAAAAAGTGAGGTGCCATAAGGAGAATAAACTAATTTACACATGCATGCACAGAAAAGACAGCTTTGGCCTTTTATGGAAATGCATTAGTGAGCACATAACATACGCTTGAGTGTTTAAAATGTTGGCTTGGGAAAAATGTCTTATGTAAGCTGTATAAATGCATGTGACCATAGATAGTGTGTGCCACGGGCCATACATGAGAGAATCTGCTTTACAAAAAAATTTAGCATTTTTGTCAAATCAACATATTTTATGTTATTTTTTCTTAACAAATTAAGTTAAACAATTTCAACTTTTTTTCCTTTGTGCTGTATTTTTTTATACAATGTGCATTCACCTGTTTCAAGGGAACTACAGCTAAGGGGTTTGCGTGGGAAGTCACAGGTCGTGCCAAGCAATGAACCCAGTGCTAGAACTTCATTTTCATTTATTCATCTACCACTATAATCACAGCCCACTTTCACTCAGTACTGAAAAGTAGAAAAGTTTTATTTTTGCTGTAAATGTCCTCCCATATGTAGTGTTGGAAATCTTATTCACTTGTGAACTCTACTGCAGTCAGTTCATATGTAAATGACCCACCATTAAATGCGATTTACTGATTCAAACTGCCACAGACGCTATAGGTGTCTCTTGTGTTCAGGTAAACCGAAGTCATAATGCTGCAAAGGATTCACTTGTATACAAAAATTGAATAGGATGTGGTTGCTTTTAAAAGAGCAACTGTCCTTGGTCATTTTGATATTTTTATATCTTTTTTATGAAAAGTCTGTCTGAAGGGTTTCATGTGGGACTGCTGTGTGTTTGTCTTCAGAGGTCTCTGATGTACACACACAGAAAATCAAAGAGAAGAGATGAAAACAGCTGAGGCACAGGTAGCTGTGGGCGATTCAGACGCTACTTAGAGGTCTCATCTTTTCTATCCCTCTTACCCGCCATCCTCTTCATCTCACACACATATTCACAGAGTGTATTGGAAAAAAATGTACTGAAAACATATAGAAGGTTCAAACCATACCCAAAGGGTTCCTATGAATATATACTTATATAATGTTTACATTTAGGGTGTGTGTGCAAGGCTGTTTGAAGGCTGGCCTTGAACATATTGCACATTTTCTGCCGAAAACGATGATTGTTTTGCATAGCGTGTAGCTGGCATCCCACCATTTTAGATCTACTGTAGATGTGTTTACAATCACAATATGCTCAAAATATTAATAGTATTTCTCGAAAGAAATACTATATTAACCCACCATAGTCTTGGAATCCTTTTTCCATTACAATGCTGGGATGAACCAGGATATTACTGAATACATTTTGGGGTGAACTATTCCTTTAAAGCTACTAGACATGAAACGAATGTTTTGTATTTGATCCTCCGTCTGTCTCTTGTTTGTGTCTGACTAAAGCTGGTGTTGTGAACACGGGGGCATATGTGTAATGTATTTAAAATTAAGAGGCACGGCACGCAAACAGCTCCGAGTGTTGGCGAAGTGGGAGCTGTAGGATAAGAATGGTGAGGAACAAAAAGCTATAGGTCTTCTGAGCTATATTAAAACACCCAGCTAGACCTTGCACCTTTTGGCATTCAGTTCTCCATATCTCTCTCCTGGCGTGTTATTAAAATAACAGAGCTCTGAACGGGCTCCATTGAGTGTGGAAGTGGGAACTTGCTGAACCCATTAGACAGGTTAATTAGTACAAAGGGCCAGGGCTCAGCTCTGAATGCACTTTCGGATGGCCGCAAAAAATCCCTCGGTCGCCGCGCTTCGTTCCGCCTGTAAGACATGTACGTTTTTTGTCCCAGGCTGTTTCTGTGCTGCTAAATGCCAGTTGTCAATCAAAGGGGGGCATTGTATTGAACATTTGCAACCTGTGACATGAGCATGGTTTTAATCATTGTCCTTCTGTTCATTTAGAGGACTTTGAGAATATGAATTCATTTATGATTTAATGATTTAAAGCCGTAATTGAAGCTTTTGGCCCCTTAATGACTCAAAAGTTATACATGGTGGGTGGTGACCATTAATTTAACCTTTAATTTAAATTGCCTTAGAGAAGCCATTTGCTTATGTGCATATGATATTAAATTGGCACAGGAAAATCTATGCGTCTCTAATGTAACTCTTATCCACCTTGATATATCGGATTTAAAATATTATTTAGTCACTTCTTGTGTTGTATACATGTGAATACACCATTTTAACCTTAAAAAACACGTTTTTCCATTCAAAAGCTGACTGTATAATCGCACATTTCTTTTATATTTTTAGTATCTGTGAAAAATCTGTAAAAATCCAGCTATTTTGTGACATATTATTTTCTATATAAAAATCATGTACAGAGCATTCTTTAAAAATATCACATTGATATCTTAAATATTGACATGAGGTCATGACAACGATTGAATTAAAGGGCACCTATTTCATCACTAAAAACAATGTTATTTTGTGTTTTTAGTATAATACAATGTTTACGGTAAAAAAAACAAATTGTACATTTTGTAGCTCCAGATTTCTCTCTCTTACTGAAACACACGTATTTTTAAAAAACTTGTCGAATTGAAAAGCACTGTGTCCTTGATTAGCCAGCTAATCTGTACATTGTGATTGGTCTGAATACCTCTGATGTCAGCCGGAAATGTGACGCTCCTTACCATGTTTGAAAGATTCGCTCCCAATGCAATGCTAACAGGAGTTAACTTACAGGCTGTGAGTCCGAAGCCGGATAATGATGATAATGTCGGTCTTGTCCAAGTCAACAGGCACAGGAAGTAAACTGTTGCCTATGGTCTGTGTGTTTGTTGTAGTCCAAGAAAAGAGATTTACGTTGGAGACGATAACTTGCGTCATAGTTTACGTTTGTGTTTGTACCTTTTGCATATCGTTAATATATACTAATACACACTTACACACCAAAGGAAATGTAAAACCATGAATCGGACAATAGGTGCTCTTTAAACTGTGACTAAAATCAAACTTTGAGACTCTTAATCTCATAATTAGATTATTAGACATTAACCTGAATTTCATAGACACGGTCACATTAATTATAAAATAGTATTGACATTTCATGACTCAAGTAACAGTTTTATTTATGTCTGTGTGCGGCGATTGCCATCATGGATCAGTCGTGACCAAGTGGATGTCAGGTTAAATATCATTTGCCATTCACTGTCCTCAATGTGTGCCACCCACAAAAAAAAAACGTCTTTAGTGAGCAATAGACCATGTTTTAGTCATACAGACCTGTAATGATAGTTTTAATATCTACCATCTGCCAGTGCTGAGGGACTTCTTTGACTCGAGCAATATTTGATGAGGCATGGGCTTTGGGGGTTAGGTAACCAGAGAGCTGCTGTTGCTTCACACACTGTTTAGTGCACAAGAGACGTTTATGCTCAAGGGTGTTCGGTAACATACCAGTACACTTTTCTTTGATTTATTTTACACCACGCACTCGTAAGAGCAGAGCAGTCTTTAAATCATGCACATGTATAGACACAGTCTTAAAGCCTCCTTAAGGTAAAAAAAATTCAAAGAGCTTCACGATTGCTTGGACAAGGCAGTAGAAAAAGCATGATGATCAGAGAGAATGAAGTTGACATATGAATATGGCAGCTGCTTCAACAAGGACATTAAGAAAACATATTCATCTGCAGGTGTGTAAAGCTAGGTTTTAGTTGATGTTAAAATTTATTGTTTACTTTCTCTCTACTGCTCTCTCTCTCTCTGCCATACATCTAGTGTTCCTGTAACTCAGCTGGTATTGAAGATGGTGCTTACACCCCAAAAGGTCTATCTATCTATCTATCTATCTATCTATCTATCTATCTATCTATCTATCTATCTATCTATCTATCTATCTATCTATCTATCTATCCATCTATCCATCTATCCATCTATCCATCTATCTATCTGGCAGAGTGCTCTAGACTCTGCAAAGGGCGAACCATCTGTGGTGTGAAGCCTCATGGGAAACTCGCTAACACTGCTTCTCTCCGGGTGCATGTCTTGTCCTCTGTGGCCCTCACAAAGATTGGCTCTGTTAATTGACCGAGGCCGATCCTGTCTGTAAGAGATGGATATAAATAGTTGTTCCCACTAGAAACGTCACCAGCAAGGAAGGTGTGGAAAGGCTCGCACCAACACTGTGAAGACAACAGTGGTCGTAGTGAGTAGCAGAGCAATTAGTGTCTTCCAAGCTCCCGTGATACTGAAGTAAAGTAGATCTTCTGTTACGATAGCTGTTGAGCTACATAAACCCAGGTGGATACTCCATGACTTTTATAATATGAGAACTAATTATAAACACACCGTCAGCTTGATAACTTCAGCCACGCTCCATAAAATACCCAGATAAGAAACATTAATTATGTAATGAATTTTCTTATGAGATTATTGCATAGAGTCACAGTGGGTTTATTGTCATTTCAAGCATATATATATATATATGTACACTGAAACGAAACAACATTGCTCCAGGACCAGTGTGCTGTATATACTCCAAATTCTGCTGGATTATTTTTAACCCAATGCTGGATAAATATTGGCCAGAACACATGTTGGGTTCATAAATAAATCTAGGGTTGTTTCAATGTAATGCTAGTAGGTTGTCATTTGATGTCAAATTGACCTTAAATGGGACATATCATGAAAATCTGACTTTTTTCATTTTTAACTGCAATAATTGGGTCCCCAGTGCTTCTATCAACCTAGAAAATGTGAAAGAGAACAACCCACTAACTTAGTTTTGGTAAACCATTCTCTGCAAGCATGTGAAATAATGGGTAATTGAAATTGGGCTCCCCTTGTGATGTCAGAAGGGGATAATACTGCCCCTTAATCGGCACTATCCAACCACAGCACTGGCATTTTGTGCATTGATCAACTCATTTGCATTTTAAATGACACACCCAAAATGGCACATATTTCTTACACCTACAAAGTGACAATTTTAACATCCTATAATAAATTATCTATATGCTATTTTGAGCTAAAACTTTACATACATACATACTTTGGGGACAGCAAAGATTTATTTGACATTTATTTGAAAAAGTCTTGTGAAATGTCTCATTTAAACAGAAACATGATTCCTGCATAGTCACACTTCTGAAAAGTAGCTTCAATATGCATGCTTGGTTTGGATTAAGTTAGAATTTTTTTTCTCAATTACCCAAACATATCTGTAGTGTTATTCACTGGCACACTGCACTTTATTATTTTATTTGGTTACTCACATATCTGGTTGCACATTTTCACACAATTTCTGTACATTTTCACCTTTTTTAAAACCATGTTTCATTCTTTATCTCCAACTTTCAACTGTCTTTAATTTTATTTTTTGTTCAATTTTTTTAAGTGTTGCATAGAGCCAATTTCCAATAATCTTTGCTGCAGTTTACAGAGATGAATAACATTTCACTATGGGTTGTATATGTATATAACTGTGTATGACAAATAAACTTGAATCCAACTTAAAAATAGTAGACACAACCCCACAGAGGATGTACAGTACATCAATATGCAATTCTGTCATTGACCAACAGGGGTCACTTTAAATACACTTTAAACACTCTTTGCCACATGATTTCATCAAAGGTTTGCTTGTGTACAGCTGGTAGGGCCCTTTATGCATGCAGAAAATATAGCAAACGTTCTCCATCTCATATGTTTGTTAACCTTAAAAGTAAAAAAGCCACAGGATAGAAATGTTAAACAAAAATAGAGACACATTTTGTATTTGACCAAGCAGCAATGATAGCAGACAGTAGGCAGCAAACTGAAATACAAAAATTTCAAATAATCTCCGACTGTAATGCGTTCAGTGACCTTTAAAAACATGATTGCAAAACACTTTCCCATCCAGTCAGCTTATTGGCTTTACCACACAGGTTAAAAGCAAAAGTGCTGAGAAATGTAGCGGGAAGCTCACCTCAGTGTAGAGGCGTAAAATAAACAGCCATTAAAGCGCAATACAAAAAATGAAAATATAATACAGTGTACCTTAAGGAAAACAATGTATGGTGCTGTTTTAAAGAACATCTTTCCACCAGCAGAGTCAAGATTGTTTTGGGGCAGTGAGAACAGCATGTGAACTGCTGTGTATTCCCAAGAAAACCTGACTTTGGGGTGGTTTCCCAGACAAGGCTTATCCTAGTCCCAGACTAAAATGCAATTTTGAGCTGCTTTAATTTAAAAACATATAGTGATGCAGCGATGTATCGGCCACCGATATTTATCGGCTGATTTTTGATTAATTTGAAACCATCGGCATATCGGCAATAGCACGAGAAAGGCCGATACCGATTGTTTATTAATTAACTGCATAAAGAAATCCATTATAGGTAAAAAAAAGCGTTAATGTTGTTATTAAAGTAAATGCTGAATAGCCAAAACTGCCTTTGAAGGTTGTCATGCTGTCTTCTTATATTTGTTTTAGCTTAATTTGTGCCTCTCTTGTTATGTTGGTCAGTTGAATGTTAATTAGATCCAATCCGTGTTCAGGTAAAAATAATTTGATGCAGAAAGAAACTAGCTAATAGACCAACTGTATAGTATTGTTTACAAGTGTTTAATATCGGTATCGGCATCGGTATCGGCCAGAAGTTGTCTCTTTAAATTGGTATCGTTATCGGCCCAAAAAAAAATCCTATCGGTGCATCCCTAAAAACATATTGTCATGGTTAATCTTAACATATATCGGTGACAATGTTTCGTCTTAAGAATCACACTTGTATTGTTTTATGTAAGGTATGTCTGTAAAAACTTCTTAAATGACCTAATATAAATAAGGCCGTGTCCTGAAATAGCCTAAATCCCTGTCCAGGAAGTCTTACTGGTAATGATTTAAAATTAGTGTTAAAAACTTTGTCATCCTTGAAAGTCAAAATAGTGTTTTTTTGCACAATGTGTCGTAAAATTAGTTTGTTTAGGTTACAGGGTGCAGTAAAATGCTAAGGAACATCCAGACTAATGGATGTGAATTTGAAAAAGAACCAATAAATACCTTGTATATAAAGCTTTGCTTTCTGCCTACTTACTTTTTTGTATCTTCCTCTAATCAGACTATTATAAGCACAAACATCTTCTGTCTCAGTCACACACTCACACAAAGAAAAAGTTTTTTTGCACAAAAGCTGAAATGATGATATTCTTCTAGGTTTGTGTTTGAAACTCTTTGGCTTTTTGTTGCAACTTTTAACTATTGATTGTCCTATATAAAAGCCTTGTTCTGTCCTCAAATCTCATACTTCTATTTGTGTAAAATGGATTGCAGTCCACAAGAACAGGTATGTTTTATACTAAACCAAGTGCTCAATTGGTGCTTCTTATTTTAAATAGGCAGATGAACCCATGTCATTTGTGGTGTCCCATAGTACCCCATGGTTTAGGTCGGGTCACCTCACCTTGCTTTTCCATCGAGTTTAGTAACACTTCGGAGTGGGAGGGATTATAGGCGTGTTGTTATATTTGACTGCCTGTGAGATCATTCAAGTGAGAGCGTCCTTGTACATTCCCAAAGGTAAGCTGACCTGACCTAAACCGTGGGGTACTATGCAATGGAAAAGCGACCTTAAAGACTGGCAAAATCAAATATATTATCGAATCTAAGAATCAGAACTGAATGAGAATTGGGACACAAAAAACCAATAAGATCTAAACCACAACTGTTGGTTCTGGGACTTTGAAACCAACAGGCTATTTTGGAGTGAAGAAACAGCAGGCACGAT
The DNA here is from genome assembly GCF_030506205.2 of Paramisgurnus dabryanus. Classification (NCBI taxonomy): domain Eukaryota; kingdom Metazoa; phylum Chordata; class Actinopteri; order Cypriniformes; family Cobitidae; genus Paramisgurnus; species Paramisgurnus dabryanus. The sequence continues at coordinate 22,575,581 of NC_133352.1, forward strand.
GCCAATTAACACTTTTCCACAAGTGCTGCATCTCCACATGTGCCCTGGAGAAAACTTTTAAGATCACATATAGCCAACATTGCTTTAGTTTTCAGTAAACTAAGTCTCACAGCCAATCCTTGATTTATTCTATGTCATACCCACGTATAAAAGTAAAAGGATTTTCTTTCTATTCAAGCCAAACACAGTGTTTTGACCCAAACATTTCTTTGGAATAAGCACCCTTAAAGGATTTGCGGGGACCCTGTTTGAGGTCTGACCTGCCCCCTTTAATGTTCAGCCCAACAGAGTCACATTCAATCTCTCCCTGTGCCACACAGAAATGACAAAGAGCAAAAAGACTGCACTTTTTGATACAAGCTTTGAATCAATACCCCTGTCACAAACATGGCCAAGCGATCTTATTCAGATGGGAAAGGTCTTTATTGTGTAGACACATACAATAAGCGCAGTCCATCAGCACACAGATGTGAAAATGGCAGCTCAATCAGAGGTCATCAATGTTTAGGCTGTGAGACATGGCAGCTGCGAAGCCAAGTTAAAATATGAATGGCAAAACCCTTCACTGTAAGAGCATGCGACGTGGCTCACGTGCGGCGCTCGCAATTATGTATTATGGGGAAATGAATGTGTGCAATTTTCTCCCCGCTGCAACTTTTCAAATCGACCTTTCAAGATACCGTAAACCAATTTTCCTCCGCTCAAAAAACAAAGAATGTGCTGTAGCGTTCTTTTATTTCACAAAGAAGCAGCAACAATTAGTCTTTAGCTTTTGAGTCTGGTGAGCTGTAACAAAGAGCTTCAATGTAGTGATCCAGAGGTGCAGACTTTGAAATAAAATGCTCAGGGTTGGAGGTTTGTACCTTTTGCTCTTTATGGTGCATGCCAAATATGCATATACAGTGTTTACGGTTGTCAGAGGAAACTTTTTAATGCTTCTGCAATGAATTGCCTTCATCATAGGCTAGCACTGGTGGGTCATCCTCTGTACTGATGGCAAGATACTGAAAGTTTGCAAGGAAATGACCATGGCAAGCCTCTTTAAGTGCCTTAATGCTAATCTGAATGTGGCAAAAAGATCTTTCAATGGGTATTGGATACGAATCCAACTGATGTATTGGTGATTGCTTTTATAGTATGGCTTAAGACTGCTGTGTGTCATTTTGCAATACACATGAAACTAAAGCAGAACTGACTTTTTTAAACCAAGAATGAATGACTTTTCAAATATTACTCTGCAAATGAAAAGGCATGTGGCATGACCTCCGTGTTCGTCATTCACTGCTCCACAACCCCTTCTGATGTTTCATTTCATGTCCTTTGAATGTGGCATGTGATCAGAAACCATTTATACAAGTGCAACACATACCGGTGGATTGTAATAAGGACTTTCTGTAGTGTGACTGTTCTCTGCGCTCCACCTCCCCACTACAACAGATTGATAAGCTTGGGTTCAGACGTTCCCTTTCTGAAATAGCTGGTTTTGCCAGCAGTCACTCTTGCTAGTCCGTGGCACTTTAACTGCTTCTCTCTGATTGCAATGGTGACACGCTGTTATATACAGAAGTATATAAAGTAGGGCATAGAAATGTAACTGAGATGGTTTTCTAAATGTATATTTTGGCAAACAGGTAGCGCAGATCTAAATGAATGGTTTATTAAATTTCTGTTTGCCTCTGATTGAAAGTTGTTTGAAAAACTTTTCTGCATCAGTACCTTAATATATCTCTCTGACTCATTCTGTGTTACAGTGAAGGCTCTGTAGCCTGTTCAGGCTCTCAATTCATGAGATGCATGAGTTCACGCACCCATGGAGCTCAACTAAATGAGCAGGTGTCCCAAGCTCCACCATTATTTTGGTGAATACTGACATTGAGTTGAAAACAGTAAACATGCTATTTCTGTCAGTTTCTATGTACCAATCAAAACAGCCTTATCCTAGATATGTTATTTCGAGTGATGGGTTGCTATCAGTTGCTGAGGCCCCTAATGTCCCTCATTCTTGCACAACGTAAAACTATTTTCCAATATTATAATGAGGGACTTTAAACAAACAAACAAAAAAATTCCCAAAGCAAACTCAAAAAGTATTTTTAAGAAACAGTATCAGTCATCAAGACATTTAATTACCGTAGGTCTGATATAGCATTGATTTAGAGATAAACATGTATACACTATACCTCAAGTCTCTTTTTAACAACTTTTAGCAATCTAAATATGGGTGGCATGTACATTTTATTAGCTGTGGACGGCAGGGACCATATAAATATTGTAGAAAGATAGGTAACACTTTACTTGAAGGGGTGTTCATAAGACTAAAATGACTCGTGCCATGAACATAAAGATTTTATGCACGTTTGTGACAACTGCCATTAAGTGTCATTTGTTCAATAGTCATTTTTTAATGCAAAGATGACATTGTTTTGAGATGTCTTTTTTATGACAAGTTGACATTAACCAATACATCATAGCTTGTCATGACAGCTTGACATTACCAAGAAAACATAACTGACCATTTTTTCCCAGTGATACAAATGTAATTTGTCATTAAAATGTAATTAAGTGTTAATACTATATTAAATAGTTTTATTACAGCGTCATGAATATTTTTCTTGACCTCAACTACAGTGGTACAAAAATAATTTGTCATTAAAATGTCATAAAGTGTTAATACTCTGTCAAATAGTTTTATAACAACGTAATGAACATTCTTCATTTCAAAATGTTGTTATTTTCTGTTTCCTCCAGGTGTTAAAGAAATAAAATCCAATAATCTAAAAATAATAATTAAAATCGTTACAATTATATTTTTTGTATTATCGCATAAAGTTAAAGGTATTGCGGAGGATTTTCTTTTTCCAGGGTGGATCATCAAGACTATTGGTCCTCCTAGTTGTCAATCAGGAGTGTTGCGCAATTGCATTTTATAAAAAAAGTGGAGAAGGCAGTTATTTTCTTAAATTCGAGAAAATCTTCCGCTATACCTTTAAGTATAATCTTTTGACATGTCTGTTGCATTTTATTAAGGTATTTAAATGTATTTGACATAGTATTAACACTTATAGACATTTTATTTACCAGTGCAATGTGTACCACTGCAGTTGAGGTCAAGAAAAATATTTATGATGTTGTTATAAAACTATATGACAGAGTATTAACACTAAATGACATTTAAATGACAGTATAATGCAATATTAACCCATAAAGCTAGGCTGTTATAAAACTATATGACAGAGTATTAACACTTGATGACATTTAAATGACAGTTTAATGTAATGCTAACCCATAAAGGTAGTTTCTTAAGTTTGATAATTATTCTGCTATTTCATGTTTATGACAGATTTATGACAAGTTATGATGTATTTGTTTATGTCAAGTTGTCATAACAAAAACATCTCAAACAATGTCATATTTGCATTGAAAATGACATAATTGAACAAATAACACTTAAAGACAGTTGTCATAAACATGCATATAATCTTATTTATGTTTTTGACTTGGTGGCATGTCATGATTATGAAGGTGTCATGTCAGTCTTATGCACACGACTTTAAGTAAAGTGTTACTGAAAAATATAATTCCCTGTAGTCATTTATACTTAGGACAGCAAAACAAAGATTGTGTAACATTTTCTTATCCCTTATAAAATGTATATACATTTTAAAAGGGATAAAAAAAATGTTTCACATTCTTTTCTTGACTCACTTAACATGTTAATGCTTTTCCTTACGATGTGGTGCGTAATGTAATATCGGAATACTGAAGCAAGAGCCAAAACTCTGAACTGCTCTTTTGCCAGTCAGCCCATGATCCTCAAAGTGATAATGTCAAATCAAACAGGCATAAATTAAAGCTGCTCTCTCTTTGCCCCAAGGCCAAGGCCGCCTTAATGCACGGGCTTACCTGGGCTGAAGCCCAGGGGCCTCCCAAGTTCAGGGGCCTCCCAAGTTCACGTTCATTTTGTTTTTTAACTTGTCAGGTTGTCTGTCAATCACTCTAACTGCACGTTACATGGCTGCTGATTGGTCCGTGGTAACTTACTGTGAATTAAAATATCAGACGTAACAGATTTTTCTATTCCGTGTAATGTAATTAAGTGCGCGTTGTCAACTTGGCATTCCTGCATGTAAGAGTGAGTGTGACAGAGAAACGGGAAATAATCCACCAACAAATAAAAGAGTGATTTCCGAAATTTCATAATAAGCACTGAGGTGGAGGTCTCTCTTTCGCGCGCGCGCTCACTCTCTCTGTACTCGTACAGCTGCGTCTCTGGCATGCAGAAGTCTCTCCAACCGTGCGCAAGAAACTGTGCCGCCAAATAAAAAAGGGGTTCCCGAACATTAATGCTGTTCGTTGTTATAAAGTTTAAGTTTACTCGCGTTTATATCAGTGACGCGTGCGCAGCTGGAGCAATGTAGTTTGACGCGATGTTAGCTCACAGTACACACATCTGGTTTAGAAAGACGACGCAACGGTAAATGTGCAACTCAAAGCGTGACAAGACCATCTCAAATAATCATCCCCTGATCGCACCATTCACATTTATAATCTCCTTATCTAAAGATCTTATATACAGGTATGTTCCCTGTCTGTTTTGTGCATATTCATACGTGTTCGTTTTACATGCGTATGCATAAATACTAAATACAATGCATACTATATCTTCAATAGCCTACAAAATAAATAACTGATTAAAAAACAAGATTCTGTCTATAAAGACTTATCTTTTGTTAACATTAATGCATTTTCACTTTAAAACTAACTTTAACTTCTTATATTTTTACAACTGTGGTGAGCATTTAGTTAGTGAGTGGCAATTTTCTGCAAATTTGTATATTCCAAAAACTATATAAACATAAAGCTTATAAACATATATACTTTTGGTTTTATTTTCACCACAAGTTGCTGTTTGTGGTTGTTAAATAAAGTGTCTTGTGTTTATGCTCAAGTGGGCTCAGTGATATGTTATTAATGATAATATGGTGTTTTCTGGGTCAAAGAGGGAAAACAACATTTTGTGATGTAGATTACATAGATATTACACTTATTTTTTCAAAATGAGACTATAAATTGAGGGTATGGGGGGCCTCCAAAACCTCTCAGCCCCAGGGCCTCACATTAGGTTAAGGCGGCCCTGCCCAAGGCGCTTAAGGGGCTGTGTACACCAAAACTTTTAAACGCGGCTGAAAACGCCTTGAGGACGCCGAATGCCAGCTGTTTTTCAGCTGAGTGCCAGCTTTCTTCAGCTGAGCGCTTTGATAGCTGTGATACTTCAGCTGCGAGCCGGTTGGTTGCTGTGGTAATGTTCCGCCCCTCCTCCACTGTGATTGGGTGGCCGTGTGAGAACTGACATTGACGAGCGGAGCTTTTCTCCCCAAGTTGAATCTCTTTCAACTCTCGATGCTCAGCGCCGAGCGCGGAAAAAACGCCGAGCGCCGGTTTTCAGCGCGGAAAAAACCCGCTAGCTGCTGGCTTATTTGAAAAACGCCGAGCTTCCATTGGAAACAATTGAAAACATGCGCCGGCCGCGGGCGTAAAAGTTTTGGTGTACACAACCCCTAAGTAAAAAGCCTCCAGTAATAAATACAAGAGAACTGATATTTCAGCGTGTATGTCTGAGCCCCATCAGCTGGGAGATGCCTCGGAGTGACATTTTTTGGCAAGGCATTATGTGCATCAAACGTGGCTCTATAATAAAAACCATTTATTCATGAAATAGGATTATTCATGAGAGAAATAGCATGTGCCCACATGAGGTTCCTTCAATTCTGTTCCTAAACGGCATCAATGTTTTTTTTTTTTTTTACAGAAAACAAGGTAATTTAACGCTGTGAATTTTTTTCGTTGTCCCTTCGGACACATGTTTGACAGACAGCTTTTGAACCATTTGAATGACGTCTTGAACGCCCTTAAGTCAAAACTGTATTAATATAAAACTGCCAAACTGCAACACAGAAAAGATGAGCTGGAAAACAAACCAGTGTACTTTAAGTATTAACTAACTTCTATCAATTAGTTCACAAAACTTTCCCAACTCTATTAAACTTTCAGCTGATGCCACAAAGTTATTATTGAGGGCAGTGAGCAACATTTTGAACCTCCAACCCAAAAAGTACAGTTTAAAAGCTAATTTCAAACTTTATCTCAGACAAAAATGGTTGGATGGGCGAAAGTGTCCCTAATTCAACATGTCTGCACTTTTAAAAGCAGGACAGCTACGAAGAGTAACTTTTTTAGATGCTATTGATCTGTGTAATGCTTGAAAGGGCCATTTATTACAAAGCCTTATATTTTTATAAAAGGGGCACTTAACAGAGAAAGCACATAAATCATACATGCCTGGCATTTCTCCTCCCCCAACATACACAATTACAGAAATGGATGTGACTGGTTTCATCATTTCATTGTTACTGGACCTGTAATGAAGATTTCATTAGCTGATTGCAGATTAGCTTGTGGCACTGTTTTTCCTTTACTGGTATCTGCATCTCTTACTTGATAAAGGTCTTTATGTAAAATAATGTTTTAACCCATGCTGGGTAAATATTGGACTGAACAGACCGATGGGATGAAAATGATCCAGTGCTGGGTTGGTATTCCATTTTTAACCCAGCGATGTGTTCTGTCCATTATATACCCAGCATGGGTAAAAACAACCCAGCAATTATAAAGTGTATCTGTAACATGAATAAAATATAATGTCTTTTTTATAGTGACTGTTTTATTCATTCATAATCACTTTTAAAAACCTAATTTTTATATATTTTATTTATTGATTGTACAACATTGATTGTCATCTTTTCCCAATCATTTAATTAGATACTATACATGACACTGTGTATCTTTGTATAAAATATAGTGTATGTGGTCTATAAAATCATAATCCATATGGTGGTATAATTCCCCCACATGTTTTTATGAGTAAGAAAAGAAGAGATAAAAGAAGAGAGACAGTCAAACTTTCTAATCTCACAAATGCTTTTAATGATAGAGAACATCTTTATCCTGGCAGCTGGTTTAATTATGAGAAAGCCAAGCAGAGCAAGCAGCTCTCCTACACATAGCATTAATTATTGAAGTGCTGGAAAATAAATAATAAAGGCAATTGCGCCATTTGGGTGTGGGCGGAAGGTTAAATAATTCATGAATTCAATATTTGTAAGTGTAATAAGTCGAGACATCTTGGATAGAAAGTAAAAAGTCCCACCACTATTAGGCAATTTAACTTAAATATTAAGTCTTCATCTGTCTTAATGTTAAAATGATGAAATGATTTTTATAGGATGTAATTTCTAATCCTCAAACAAGTTTATAGAGCATGTCACGCATTTAATGTCATGCACTGTATGCCTTACCAAGAATTATGATTTGTATTGTTATGGAATTGAATATTGTCTGGTCTTTGTTTAATAACTTTGTTCAAAGGCTTTGGCATGTGTAACATTTTATTATATTGGTGCATAAATAAAATGTACATTTTCAATGTATATTTCAATGCATGAACTGAAGTAAATTTTGAAACTATGTAGTTGTGGTATATTTTTACAGTGTTTTTTCCTACTTTAATCTATGAAAGTTAATTGAATGTTATTGTTAGGTACATAATTCAGAGAAACAGGACAAAAAACAAAAACAATATAGCTAATACAGATAAGAATGCAAAGTAGCTTGCCCTATTCTGTCATAGTACTATATATTATAATGCAGAGGACTACGAAAACCAAGTGTTGTGTTACATTTAGGTTTTTAACAAATTTTAAACAAAACAAATACGGTTTGGTGTATATGAATATGAAAAAGTTTGAGAAAGAGCCATTTTGTAGTATTATGCAAGTTCATTTGAACATTTATGTATACATATAAAAAGTTTCTCCTAATTGTAAAATTGAAGGTTAGCTTGCATATTTACAAACTATGTCTATTTGGGTAAATCAATGAAATAATTACAAGATTATATTAATATGCAACAACTGTGAGAGTGGTTATAATTAAATAAAAGCAACAAAATTGATACCAAATAACATTATGCTTGTTTTTTGGAAACCTCAGTAAATTTCCTAACCTCAAATTATATCTAAAGAGATAAATGGGTTTTTAGATGTCATTGTGTGCAAGGAATCTGTTCTGTGCATCAGTTTACATCTGCTCAAATGTTTCTGCTGGCGCCTGACAGACAGCCTCTGATAGGAAAGTCTCAGTAAAATTAAACGTTCCTATCAGCATTGAGAGCCAATGAATTATGCTGATGCCTGTGGATAGGCTGCTGTTGTTTGCTGAAAGTCATATTGAGCTTAATGATGTTGTCATTCACTTGGGCACCACAAATTTAGTCAACATCCTATCAGTGATGCATGCCTGTATCCTTTAACATGGAGGTTGATTAGAGGTAGGATTGATGGAAGAGGTATTCAGCGTTTGTGTCAACTCTTGTAAGAAAAACAAAAGACTATGAGGATATTAGTGTTAATATAGGAATGGTTCATGCAAAAATATAGTTTAATCATACAGACATTGGTGAGAACAGAAAGTGAATGTTAGTTGCTTGTACGGCCTGAATAAAATGAACCAAGGCAGGTACAGAGTTCAGGGTTCTGCTGAGTGCAAACTGAACACTGTGTGTGTGTGTGCTTAGTTTTAATGTGCATATACAGTAGGGCCGGAGGTTCATATCTTAGAAGGTGTATGGAAGTTGCAGAGGCTGAAAGGTCTTTCGCCTGAAGCTGTTCATCACCCTTGTTGAAAAGGTCACAGAGCGTTCCTGTTAGCTCTACTGAGCGAATACGCCACCTCTCACCTCCAGAGAACAGAAGCCCATAGAAAGCCTTGGCCAAGCGCACCCCCCCTCCTCTTCCCACTACGAGAAACAGACCAACAATGTGAACTTGCTATGCGCCCCAAGCTCCCTTACCTCTCACCGTGTGTTAAAGTCAAGTGATTTCCACCCACTTTCCACAGGATAACACCATGGCAATGCTCCTCACCTCTATGTCAACCAAAAGCCCAGAAAGGTTTTACTTTTTACCTATTTGTGAAAAACAAAATTATACCCACACTTTTACAAAAGACCTAGAGTTGCACAAGATGCTGTCAGAGAAGAGGTTAATGCATATACTGAATGCATTTGAGCCTGAAGGGTTGCTTATGAACTTTTGAGACACTGCTGGTACTGTAAGTAAAAAAAGAAAACGTTGTTGCATCAGGGGGATCGTAAACTTTGCTGGAGTTTTTACTGACACTCTTAACATTTTGGGTGCAATGCAACCATTTAACAGCACCTTATGAATGGTGTACATAAATAGCATTGCATTTTTTTTAAGGATTAGAATGATCTAGATGAACGAAAGATCACAGATGGGATCGCTTAAATATATCCATTATTGTATCAAAGCAAATAAAAACTTTAACTGATAGAGTATTTCTAATTAGAAAAAGAAACAGAAATCTTGCAAATGTTAACTCTTTCACCGCCAGCATTTTTAAAAAAAGTTGCCAGCCAGCGCCAGCGTTTTTCATGATTTTCACCAAAGTTTAATGCCTTCCAGAAAATGTTCTTCTTTAAATATATAAACATACAATATACCAAATGAAAGAACAGACCCTCTGCTTTCAAACAAAAAAACCGTTTCATCCTACCTTTAGTGGTTCTTTTGCAATCAGCTTTTGAATATGGGTAGGTTTTTGCAAAAACACCATATTTTGAGCAAAAAGCAGAGATAATTCCATTTTTATGACGGACTTTTCATAGAGATCATATTCAGAGCGATCTTTAAAACAGACACGGACATGCAGCAGCTTGCCATAGGGCAATACTTCCGGTTTTAAAAAGTTGCGGAAGGGCGCCACCTGGTGGATAATAGCGGTATTGCGGAAAGACGGAAAATCTCGTCATTGGCGGGGAAGCGTTTTCTCTTAATTGACGAGATATCTCGTCAATGGCGGGGAAAGAGTTAAACTTTGAGAAGAGATCTTAACAATATCACAAACTGAATTCAGATTTACGAAGTCCGCTATCAAAAGTAAATCCTAATGAAAATTTTAATATGAATGTACAAATTTGGTAACACTTTACTTGAAGGGGTGTTCATAAGACTGACATGACACCTTCATAATCATGACATGACACGTGTCATAACAATGGAGGATTTTATGCATGTCAATGACAACAAGTGTCATTTGTTTAATTATGCTATTTTTATTGCAAAGATGACATTGTTTGAGATGTCTTTGTTATGATAACTTGACATTACCCAATACATCATAACTTGTCATGACAACTTGACATTAACAAGACTACATAACTGACCACTTTTTACCAGTGTTAGTATTACCACAAAAATACATTTTACATCTACGTGTATTTTAAAGGTGACATAGAATGATTAAACAGGGTATTTATCTTTGTTCTGTGATGTGACATGTAGACAAAAATGTTTTTGTTTGGGTCTGTAATGCCTTAGAAGCTTCCTAAAAACCTCTCTCAGATAGCTCTATTAGGGTGGGGGATTTTAAACAAGTGGTTTTGCATCTATTTGGCTCCCCCTACTGGCTTAACTTGCAATCTCATTACTGATTGGCTGACTTTGCTGCCACTCAAAAAATGTAGCCAATTATTTTAAAGTGGAGGGGCAGTTAGATGCCTGTGATGTCATAAGCATCAGTTTTTCAGATTGGGATGTTTTCTGGCTGACATTTCTAAAAGGGGAATTTCTATGAGACTGAGATGTTTAGCATGTCTAGCACTTTTTGTATGTTTGTGAATGCGGGTAGACTACCATTATTCAAGGTAAAAATGGTTTTCCATTCTCTGTCCCCTTTAAGAATTGTCTATTTTTATTTATTTTAAGTAATTTGAATCTGAGACTAAGTTGATACTTAAATAAGAAAAAGATAAAATCTCCTGAGCAATATTTTTTTTCTCTGGGGAAAAAAGAGTATGAAGTCCTTGCATTAAAGTTGCTAGCAGACGAAAAGGTGACTTACTGTATAACACCTGTGCACCTCCTCCCACTCTCCTACCAGGTGTTTGTATAGGCAAAACTTTTTGTATTTATAACATGTGGGTCAGAGGCCCCATGCTGGATTCAATTAATTCTATGACGAGTGAACCTGCTCCAGCAGCCGGGCCTGTGATTTAGTAGGAGGGTGGGGTGATGCCATACACGACTTAATCATAATTATTTCTCTAGCCTTGACTTCTATTTTTGCAGAGTCAGCAGCTTGTTTGTTTCCTGATGCAAGAGGACCATGTGTACAGCAAGTTTCAGACCACTAAGGCTACTGTACATTCACACAGCAGCATTTATGTTTATGCATCCATAAAGCATAGCCATAGTTTGATATTTACATCAGTTGCTATCGCTATGGTTACTTGAGTTACTAACAGCTATGCGGTCAGAGCAGCTTGACATTACATCTGTTCATAAATCCAAATACCAAATGAGTGAATGTAGCTTATACAGTAGTCACAGGATCACAGGAACATGAGGAGTGGGGTTACAGTATATAGATAGCATAGCTTAGTTGTGCCCTTTAGTTGCTTATTTACTGCATATTCTGATTGACAAGTAGGAACTCTGTCACGCCATAATTAAGAATCAGTTGAGTAAGAAAGATGTGACAGCGCGTGTCCTTACGGCAGGGAACACTCTGTTTCCGACAACAGCACGCTTTTGTTAATATCAGACCTCACAGAAGCATTGCAATTTTGTGGCATGCAGAACTTGGTTGTGATTCGGACCATAACGGAGGACTGTGAAATGGCATTGTTGTGTTTCTCCAGAAGTGTTGATCGAATTACCACACTACAGGTGATCTGCAGAAGAAGCCCAATTCTCAGTTCACAAAGACGTTTGGTGAGGCAGCATCATCCTCACTCACTGATTCTGTGTCTTTTTTTAGAACAAAAATGACAATATACATGCGGTTAACAAAAATACATTATATACAATTTTGCTAGTTTGCCTGCACATTAATGGGCAGTTCAACACCCCTACAACAGAACTGTGGGGAGAAAGAAAGAGAGCAGTAAAGGAGGAGATGGGGAGGAGGAGGGATGCCAAAAAATTGCTGCTGGACATGGAGGCCTGAAGGTTGCCTTAAATACACCTATAATGATGATTGACAGGCCTGAATTTTAGGCTTCTCCCGAACCTACATTTAGAACTACGTATATTAAATCATGAAGACCATGCTTTTGAGTAAATGTTTTACAAAAAATAAAGCATGTATGAATTAGGGGTGCAACGGTTCTTGGTAAATAACCGTCCCATTATCCTCCCACGGTTTGGCAGGCACGTGCACCACGGTGCATTGTGTTTGATTCAACCCGCATTTCTAATATAGTTTGGTGAAAAAAATAATGCATAAAAACGCTAATGTATGGTTCTGAATATGCTCTGCATGTGTTTACGTGAGAGTACCTGTCCAATCAACTCATAGTATGCAAATCTATTGCCAACCTCACAGTTCCTCCTCACGTGTTGGTGTGTGTGTGTTGTTGACGGTTTAGTGCGGCAAGAGAACGAGAAAAGCCACTAATAGTGGCACCGCCAGCTTCATTTAAGGCAACATCTACACACAGCCGGGTATTTAGAGAAACTAATATTTCCCAGCCTCCGTTTTCAATAATAACATCGTGCACAATTTTCAAAAAACTTGTCATTTACATCAACCCACATAAATACGCCGTCGAGCGCCATAATAACTATGCCAAACCTATGGGCGGCAGTGTATGAAGATGAATAAAGCCATGCAAGCCAATCAAAATCCTCAGAATCGACACCAACGAATAACACGAGCGACTTCCTGTTCCTTTCAAAACAGCAAACATAAGGTGCATAAGGTAAGCTTTTTCTGGAGCATAATGTGATGTTTCAGAACCTAAAACCCTGTTTCTCCCAGTTAACACGGCAACACATTACCGGGGTTATCAGAAATCTCCAATTTGACTGGAGGTTTTAGAAATAATCGTTTTCTGTGATTAAAACAAGGTTTTTGAATAAGAAGCCAAACTGCAGGGAAATATCTGCATATTTCCTTTGTGTGAACGGGGCATAAGTCTACTGCAGCAGCGATGCTCAAGAAAACATATACAAAACTGTATAATTGGCACTGCAGAGTGTCGTATGCTCAATGCAATACATCTAATATGACGAGTCGCTTGCTCCGTCATCACCAGGGTGTTGTTGATAGCATGCAATCGCAGGTGAGACCAAAACAGCACACATTGCCTTTTGTGTTTAAATGTTAACAAACCGATCTTCTTGCGAAAAAACTTGAAGATAGTGGCATAGAATATAAAAAGTAACTCAGTGTTCTGATCTATTTTATGTTCATTTTGAAGTGCACTGTATGTTGGTTCATGTACTGTAGTATAATAATGCAAGTGCTCTCAGGGGCGTCATGCACCAATTTTTTTTAAGGGGGCACAGTGTGCACAGATACAGAAATGTATGCATACACGGACATCAAACGAAATATTATAAAGCTTTCAGTCTTTTCCATGGCACTATTTTGAGCCTTCCTGCCTTCATGACAAAAACCTCCAAAATAAAAGTGTTGACTAACTTTCATATCAAATACTATTCAATCGGAATAATGACATATTGGCATTTACATCTGGAACGGCATGTTTTGTTTATTCACGTTTTGTTTAATGACTTGTTTAATTGTGTCAATACATTTTGCACAACAACTGCATAATCCTATAAAATTAATGTAATTTTAAATCCATAAAGTTTATAAACAATGAAAATTACATAAGTTATAGCCAGATTGATTTTAATGTTCAATAATGATTAAAAAAATGTTTAGATAAAAATTATTAAAGAAATTGATTTTTGCATTCAACTTTACCTCATGTGAACATGTGTGATATTCCGCGTCCCCGTGAACTTTGGCGAACTTTGGCGTTGTACCAAGAAGATGAATCTAAAATCTCTACTAATATAACGTTGAGACGGTCACATTTTAAACCATACAACCATACACAGATGAGGTTAACTGCACATTACCGTACTGGGGTTTGGAAATGTTGTGAACGTTTCTTCCACGTTTTAATTCCTCAGATAGCAAAATGCAGCAGCAACAGCAAAGAGCTCGTGAATGCGCTCAGACGTTGATGACATCATTGACTGCGCTGAATGCAGCGCCTGCCGCCAGCATAAAGTAATGTAACACGATCAAAACGGCGAAAATCTCCGAAAAGTGACAAGGATGCAGCACATAATTAATAATATTGTGCATATTAAACAGATTAAAAGACAAATAACAGATTAATGGACGCTTCTTTTATTTTGAGGCTCAAAAAACCAAGGGGGCAAGTGCCCCCTCAGTTTGAATGGGCATGACGCCTCTGAGTGCTCTTAAGTCACAATGTTGATTTTGGAAGAGGTTTAAAACTGTTTTTGTAAAAAGCTTGGTGTGACCAAATTGTTAGGTGTTTGTAACCAAATAAATAATTGTATTTGCTTTGAATTTGACAATAACCTTTTTGTTGAACCGAAACGAACCAAAACCGTGACCCTAAAACCGTGTAACACACCAAACCATGAGTTATTTTTAACCGTTGCACCCCTAGTATGAATGTATTGAATGTTTATAGTATAATTTGACATTGACATCTCTAAATCAAATGGTTTCATTTAAATGACATCAAGACATTACCTGTATATGCAATATTGCACATAACCCTGCCTGAAAACAATCATCTAGTCAAGTCATTTTTTTTGTGATATACTACACAAAATCATCCTTCCAAAATAAGATTGAGACTTTAGCCTGAAAATCACAGTCTAAACAATGTTCTTATATACGCCATATACAATATACGTTAGCAGCCAAACTTTACCAGTGTGTGTATATACTCATAGAAAACAATGTGTTAGTTTTTTTAGAACGGCGCGGCGCTGAGCTGCGTGTCCGGTGTGCGACCCCCTTTAGTGAATTTCCCTGTAGTGTGTACTTGACCGTCAAATATTCATTCAGGCCTAACCTTTTCCACAACTGATTGAAAATGCACTCCCTATTGCAGGAAGTGATGTCAGACTACAATCATGTGCAGTCAAAAGAAAACCTTCAGGGTGTTAAAGTTTACTACTCTGGCCTCTCATCATTTACAACCGCCATGATACTTAAAGAGCAAAGTGGTTTGCCAGCCTTTGTATTGCCTATTGGTATTAGGTGACAAACAATTTCTGTTTCTTCTTTCACTAATAGTTAGAGGGGATTTGTGTCCTTTCATCCCTTTTGAAAACAAACCAACGCTGTGTCTCACTTGTTTTTCTCTCATCTACCCCCTCATAAGAAACATTTCCATTAAACAAAACATGCAAGACCAAAACTGAAAGCTGAGAAAAAGGCAGAATTTTGCAAACAACTCCCAAGCAACTTTTTTAAAGCTACTGGAGAGACGGACTAAACAAATAGATTTTCTTCTCTTAATACGTTTTATTTGTTCTGTTGATGCCCATCTCTCTTTGTGGCTGGGATTAATTGGCCATGTGTTACTTTGGAAAGCCCTCTCTACCAATTAGAGAACTCCAAATCCATTGCTCAGCCGGGTTAAGTAGGCCATGTTGGTCCTGTCCAATTAAAGATAGCATAAACAAAGAGAGATAGCAATCAGGTCAACAAAAGCGCAACTCATTTCTCTCTTTCTCCTCTTTTCCCTGCATCAGCATATGCTATTCAGGTGCGGGTGCAGTCTGAAATATACTGAGGTCATGAAAGAGGACATGCCATCATGTGAGAGTCACTTGGTAATATAGTAAGGAGAACCCTGAGGCTGTGTGAGTACTACAAGACTAGAATATAGAAAAGAGTTTGGACATATACATATTTATAGATGCATTCCACCCATAGTATCTACCTTAGCTGTCTATCATCTCACAAGGAATACTGAGTTCTGCTTTAGTTTAGCTGTTGCTTAAAGGCATATGACATCATTATACTTTCATGGGTTTCTTTTGTGTACCTGTGGGTGACTTGTGACCCTTCTATAAGGATTAAAGAATTCAGTAAGTGTGTTTACAGCATATTTCTGTCATAGATATATAGTATACATATAGGCTTGCCTTTAGGGGTGGTTCACATTTCGCGGCCAAAACCACGTGGAAACAGAACCATGCCGCTCTTCTCCTTCTTTCCAATGCTCTTTCCAACTCAGCATTCTGAAAAGCTGAAGTATTTTCAACTCGCTGCAGCAACAACGTGCCTGGAATAAACCCCTCTCTATTTGAGTGCACTTTCTGTGCGTCTACATTCAAAATAATGGACCTGTGCGCAAAAGACGCGAAATGTGAACAGCTCCTTAAAGCGGCTTTGGCCTTGTTCTGTTGTTTGCCATCACACACTGTGTGTGTACTGTATGCAGGTCCATCACGAAGGGGTATAGTCAAACTTATTATTTAAGAAAAAGAATATATATGATGTGAACTTGAGCACTTTTATTAGGTATGAGCGCACTCGCAAACTGGGTCAATAAATGTTCTCTTCAGAGGTGTTTAACCACAGGAAAGGAACTACTGATCTCTACAATGGTAACTTGAAAAAAAGGATCTTTAAAATTTAAATTAGATAATTTAAGGCATTATTACATTAAACGTAATAATATAATATGTAATAATATAAAATTAAATAATATTTATAGTAAAACATCCCCAAAATAGCCCCTGTAAATCCTTTCTTAGACTCATTTATTCAATACAACAGACAATGGCAAGTCTCCAGCAGCATACCTTTTAATTGGTCTTTGATTAATTGTCGATAAGAATTAAATCGATAAAACTTAACGATTGTAACATACAAAACACATGTAGTCAGAGAAAAATATGAAGCGAGTGCGCAGAAGTTAAACTAGCCATGATCAAAACAATGCTCGATGCCAAACACACCTTGGCTTTGTAACGTCATGCGAGACGAGGCTGGCAACCAACGTAATAAAATGGCATCTGCAGTGGATCTGATAGGGTCTGATACAGAAAATGCAAATGCAGTTAGGATACTGAAAGCAAAGACCCTCTTCAGGGAAGCCCGCAAGATTAGCATAGCAATGCTGCTAACGCTGCTATACACAGGGAAGAAGATCAGAAGCCGTTTTTAATGAACAGATTCAAATGTAATCTTAAATTCTGGCAAGAAACTGTAAAATGTAAACTGTAACTGTCGTTACACTCTGAACGCCCGCAACATATCACCGATCATTATTGACTGGCTAAGGCGCTACACGGTGGCCAAGTTGACTGTTGCGTGTTTTCTAATGTAAGGATGATATCTCATAATATATCTCATAATATAGAGATTTGGTATGTACTGTTATTATTATTGCATTGTTGTTGGAGCTGAAGACTCTTGTTACATCCTATATAGGCGTGAGGTAACTTTTGTGTAGACTGGACAGCCTTGTATTGGTCTATTTCAAATGAGTTTTATGCAATAAATGCGACTAAAATAGGAATTCGATTTGAATCAAATTAAAATGTGGAGTATTCCTATTTAACCAAAAATCCCTGTTTACATGGTACAGTAGTTCTTAATCAGAGTATTGTCTTAATCGAGTTAATATCAATTATATATATACGTGCTGAATGTTGAAATCATCTTCAAATCCCCCCTCAGTAGTGCAATTTACAGCAGCTAGAATGAGTTCAGACTGGTATGAGCTGTTGAAGGTGTAAATAAAGTGATTGCCCCTGGAATTTAGCGCTGATGAACGCTTCATCCAGTCATCAGCACACTGCCCCACAAGGGAACAGCAACACTGTCAACATCTATAAAAAATACAGTAGTGAGGTTGCAGCGACTCAGGTGATTACAGCTGTGTTCTCACGCTTCTGTGTGTGTTCCCTGTTCTCTATCTCTTGCTAATGAAGAAGCAGATTAATTGAATTAGCTTTCTCCGCTCTTCCGCTAAGACAGAAACCGAATGAGAGCCTTTCTCCCATTCTCATCTAGTCAAGCTGTTTACTATTAACAGTGAATTAATTTCAAGGGTCGTTAAAAAGTAACTTGCATAATCACTAAAGATACAAAGGCAGATTCTCCTTTGATTTGGGTATGAAAAATGAATGAAACAAGCTTGCTCATGCATAAATGAGAGTTGCATCAGTGAACAACAGAACATAAATGTTGCTATGGCTGATTGAAGTTCTGTCTATCCATCCATTTCTGTGTGCCTTGTGTGATACAGGCAGGATACAACCAATGTCCATTTAAGTCAGGGGTGTCCTGCAAAGTTTAGCTTTAACTTGCCTCAGCACACCTGCCTGGAAGTTTCTAGTATGCTTAGTAAGACCTTAAAACTTTAAAACTATGCAGGACACCGGCCCTTTAGGACTGAGTTTGGGCACCCCTGATTTAAGGGCAAACAGGTCATCTTGGTAACACCACTGTGCTGCCACTTTCTACATTAATTCAAGTACAGCTACTGCATCCTGGCTACATACACTATAGGCACAGTGTCAAATTAGCAAAAAAAAAAATCGAAAAGCATAGTATCACAACATTTCTTAAAAATGTTTCCTTAAAAATTTTTTTTTTGTGATGGTCCAGTTAATGCACATAAGCATTATAGAGTAATCACACTGTCAAAATCTGTTCCTACAGCCAACATATTGAGTACTATTACTTTTTTCTTTCATTTATTTTCATACCAGTGTCCTGTCTTCCCTGCCAATCCCTTATTTGTTATAGCAGTCTTAGGCTCTGTGTCCACCAAAACATTTTTCCTGGGGGCATGTGTATTGAAAGCTCTGCACTTTTTACTGGATGCCAAGAGTTCAACTTTGGGAAAAAATGTTTCCGTTAACTTATTTTTATGCACATTTTTAAATAATGCATTAAAAATGATGGATGGAAATGCCAATATGTGCATAAATTCTTAAAATATGCAAAAAACTTACACAGCAAAAATTTGGGAATTAAAATTTCAGTGTTAAAAATTCAACACCTAAAGAGTCAATTTAACATATTTAGAGTAAATTGTTGTTCAGAGTTGGAGTTAATTGACAGAGTTAATCATGCCAGTGTTAACTCAACTCCTTAGATATGTAATAACACTTTGCCCACACATTTCAGTCTTCCGTGTTGATTTGTCCTGCAGATTGAACGGTAAAGCTGCGTTCAGACCAGCAGCGGTAGAGGCGTCAAGCGCAAGTGATTTTAATTTTAAGTCAATGTGAATAAACGTTGACACTCGTCTGGAGATCTCGGGGTGCGAATAAGGCGTTTAGCATGGCGGGGTAGACGTGATTCCGCCTCATCGTGCATCTAGAAAGCGCAAATTGAGCGTTACCATGGGAAATGCGTGAGTTGAAAAATTTGAACTTTGGCTGAAAAACTCGCCGCGTTAACCGATCAGGAGCTTTCTCTAGTAGTGATGTAATAACAGAAAGCTAGCGGAGTCGCAGAAGCCCCTCCCCTTACGCGAATTTCCGCGTGAATGTCTCGATGACTAGACTTTCACACGCGAATGAAGCGCGTAAACTCAAAATGTTCAAGCGGCAAACTAGATGCGGTAGACGCAAATTTGATGCCTCAAAAGCGGCTGCTGTGAACCCACAGTAAGTAAAACTAAATCATTTACCCTATTTTTTTATGATTCTGTAATGCAATCTGTAACTTTATCCTCTCTATCCCCATCTCTGTTTGAAACCTAAAATTGCATTTTACATCTTACTGTACTTGTAG
The DNA here is from genome assembly GCF_030506205.2 of Paramisgurnus dabryanus. Taxonomy (NCBI): domain Eukaryota; kingdom Metazoa; phylum Chordata; class Actinopteri; order Cypriniformes; family Cobitidae; genus Paramisgurnus; species Paramisgurnus dabryanus. Next base: position 22,595,267 of record NC_133352.1, read on the forward strand.
AGTTTGTTGGCTGTTTTATTTAAAGTCACCATCATTGCGAAAGTGTTGAAATCCACTATGTGAGAATTAATTTAACACTGGACGTTTTGCTATGTATGCACTTAATTTAGTCATATACATTTCCTATCCGATAAGAAAACATGCGCATGAACGTCGATGGAAACACTTTAACCGAATAAATTCCTAAATGCGCATAAAAAAAAAGTCAACAAAAAGTTGTGCGATGGACAACCTAACTGGACTAAACATCTTTCAGAACTCATTGCATAGCATCCAAAATGAGGTTTTGGAAGTTTTGAAATTAATATGTAAAGTGTGTCATCTCAATGGTTCTGTAAAGTTACTTTTCAGCACTTTTTTTATGTGTCAACTCAAACAGCAGGAATCCACATCCAAAAGCAGATAACAAATGTATAGCGTTTCGTACGCGCTCTGAGGTGATTATACACAAACATGGTTAAATACAGTGGCTTTACGCTTTTCTTACTGATATTTAGCGCCAGTTTATCGATAAGTAAGGATTTTGATCTCATCAGCTCACTCAATAGAAACGCTTATTTATTCCCAAATGTTTACTGCGATATTCCAATCATGCACATACATTAAATATGCAACTTTGGATGGAAACATAGCTAATGTCAATTACACTCACTCGTCCAAACACAAGGAAGAAGGGGCCGGACAAATACCACACCAACCAAGCAACCAGTGCATCATTCTACAACTGATAAACAAAACAGAGGTGTCATAGCAACATACACGCTCAGCTGAAAAAAATTGGCATTTTTAGAGAATAGCACCTTCCGTTTTAATGCTTTGGTGGAGACAGGGCCTTAAAGGGTCTTATATTTTGCAAATAAGACCTTTGTTTATGCACATGGACTAAAGCATCTGACTGTGAACATACTGCATGCCAGTGCCCACCTAAAAAAACAATGTGTGTGAAACAGAGGTTGTAAAACTCTGCCCACATTGGAGATTTTATGTCTCCAGTCCACTAATCACTTCATCACTAATCAAACACTCCTCCCTCTGTGATACTGAGGTCAAGCTGAGAGTCAAACCGCAGTCTGGAAGAAGAGTGGGATTTCCTTTTGCTTCCTTTGTTATTACCCTTGGCGTAATTAGTGCCACTGAAATCCCCATTGTCTGAGGAGAGGAGGAGGATAAAAGCGTCCTAGCTTGGACGTGTGGTCTCCTTTCTTCAGTGCACACCTTTTATTTTCTTTAACAAGCTTAGAACATACGTCGACAGGCTTCAAACTGGGATTGCGTTCTGAAGTTCTGATAACCTTGCTTCAGCTCACTGCTGGGGTCTTTTTAACATCCTCCACATGGTTTATCTACCAGGACGTAATTAACGCGTTATCACAAATCTCACGACGTTGGAGTTTGGGATAATATCCCCAACAATTCTTTGTTGCATGCACAAAGAGTAAAATGTCTTATGTCTAAGATTTAAAAACAGTTTGGGAGTTATTCTCAGTGGGAGATGTTGTTTATTTTTAGGATGAATCACAGAATAGAAAAGACTGTGCGATATACATGTAAAGGAATTTCTTGTGTAACTTGCTTCACAAAGTTTGAAGTAAAAAGTAAACTGCTGTTCTAAAGCTGGTAGGGTTTTAAATCAATCATTTGACCTATATATCAATTTTCTTTTTCTACAGAAAAGAATTTACTATTTATTCAGCAGATTATAAAGCAATATTTATAAGATTATTAAAGTTCAAATGGATGCTACAGTATAGTAAATAAACTAGGGATGTGCATCGATGCATCGCGCTCCCATTAAAAAGACCTGTCTGAAATCGATTCTGAATCGTAAGGCTCCGATTCAGTGTTTCATGCACAGCTTGTGCATGTATTACGGCTCCGTGATCAGTAGGAAGTCCTTATCAATCTAAAATCACTACAAGTTTGACTCGTTTATAACGTGCATTTAAAAAAGCAACACTCGTCAAACACAATCATTTAAAATATTCTTTATTATCATGAAAATACCTGAAACAATCTGAAGAACAGCGATATAAATATTCCTTTAGACATTTCCTGGAATAGTGTTTGGGATACTACTTCTTCTGTGGCACAAATGGTGTTTCTAAGCGAGAGCGCCCCCTGGCTTTTGGATGTGCCTGCATTTCACCGTAATTCATTCAAATTCATTCATTGAGAAAATGCGCATTTGCCCGATTAATTGTCACAACCCTAAAATAAACCCTTCGGCAGGTGTCTTATCAGTTTATTCCGCTGTCACAGCAGTTACAGCTAAAGACTCAAATTCAGTTTAAACTGAACTGTCAACAGCGTTAACTTTAATTCAGTATCGTTGTTTACAGTAAAGCTTGTCGGTCTCACCTTTTTGTAACTTTTAAAGCCATTGGTCCTTGCTCACAATTGCATCATTTTATATTAAACAATGACAAGCACGAGGCACCATGTACAGACCCTGAATCAGTCTCAGGCATGCATGCACTATAGGATACTTATTAGCATTGTCCTCTCACATGTGGTTCAAATTGTGTTTTTGTTGTTTTGTATACCCTGCATTTTCCTCTCTTTCTCTCCTCTCTGTTGTTAAGGGGCAAGTTCTCCAGACGGCATGAGACCACTTTGCTGCTGAGGCATCTGGCATCTGAGCCACCCAAGGCCAATCTTTTGAATCGCAAGCTATCCAAACCCTGACATTTTTTCTTGTTTTTTCCCATTTCCTTGTTTTCTTCTCTCTTATTTCTTTCCTCTTTCTGATGGAAAAAGCTTAGTGCGTTCAGGGGAGGGTGAGTTTAACCCCCCAGCCCATAGTAATCCAAGTTCAGGTCTCAGTTTGCAGACACAATGGGGCTTGGAGAATTGGACTTGAGATAATTGTGTTGCTATCCCATTTCTCCTGTAATGGAATCTCTCATGAGTGGCGAGAGCGGCTTAGCAGATTCTGAATGGCGTCTGTGCCGATAGCGCCCAGACGAATCCTTACGTGCCGCGCCATTTTGGAGATAGTCCTAGCTGGGCTTTTTTGATTACCTTGTGTGGAAAAACTCTAAATCTTTTCCCTTTTGCATTTTTCTTTTCTCTTTGGAAAACGGTTTTGTCTCTTAACACTTTAGTAGGAGCGTGCTAAAAGACACACAGATTTATTCAGTACTTCTTAGGGTGCTGTAGAAAACAGAAGAAGCTGGATGTCAAGTAGAAGATCATGTATAGCATTTAACTTTTACATTTCACAGCTAACTTTATAGTGACTGACTGTTTTTTAAGATAAGCTGTATGTTAGTGTACATGACTGGAATAGTACTAGTCACTGTCCATTTATATGTTAGATTTAATATTCATTTATGGTAATTCAAAACCCTTTTGTCCTGATAACACTTTGGATTTATTTAACTCTGACCTTACTTTCTTAATTTGACACACACATTTACTCTGCTACATTAACATTTCGGTTGTTCTCAGACTTTGGAACAACACCGATTTGAAACCTGCATGTAATGGTTCTTGTAATTGCATCTGCACATCCATGCATATACAATTTGTTCTGTTACAGAACATGCCGTATAATTACATTATACATTTCTAATGTTTCACAAATAATTACACGAAGGCTCATGAATTTGTCCCATGGTTCATGTTCAATAAAATCAATAAAACTATTCAAGTTATTCTTACGGCAAGGCATTAAAACTCTAATCCATTGCAACTAATGTTCATCATCTAGAAGAAAAAGCTGAAAGGAAGCACATATGGTTGGTTGAACACTGGCAATACTGGAAGAGATATCTGAGTTATCTGAGCTTCATGAGCCCCCCCCCCCCCCTCCACAAGATTGACAATTAAATTACAGTTTTAGGCTTCAATCTGAGTGGGAGAAGCTCAGTTTCAATATTTCGAAAACTGGTTTAACCTATTATCCTATTGATTATTCAAGACTTTAATCCACTTTTGTCTTAAAAGCATATGGCATGAAGAATTACAGTACACACTGTCAGAAGAAAAATGGTCAGAAAATGTCACTAAGCTGTCACTGGGGCAGCACAATATAGAAAGGTCCTAATATGTACCATGTATACATAATATGACCTCTTTATGTGCAAAGGTGTACTTTTTTAAGCCCCGGTGACAGCAAGTTACAATTTTTTGATCATTTATTTTCTGCATTATACAAAACTCTTGCCACGTTAATTAAAATAGCTTTGCATTGCTCTTCAAAAAGCATAAATACAATAATATTGTATGGTATTGATTTGCAGATGTTAAAGGTTTTAAAAGTTCAGATTGCAGCAAACTCACTCTCATTTTACAACAGTGAAAGATTTATGTCTTGGAAATGAATGTTTGATCTTCTCTCCGAGTGCTTTATTACAATTATGATGGAAATAAAAGAGAAAATAACACTTATTGATTCCCAGAGGGAAATCTGAGAGAGATAAGAATAAGTGGGGAAAAGGATTAAAATAAATACAGCATAACTGACAAACGCTAACATCCAGGACGTGTCTCCAGAAACCTGAAAAATAAATTTAAAAATGAATTTGTGATGAAAGAATAAACTGTGGGTGCAACACTGATAAACAGATGCATTGGCTAGAGACCCAACTCAGGGTTCTGCGTCATGATGACAGCAGGCTGTAGGCATCTGAGAAAATGTTTTTAATACATCATCCTTGGTGCAGTGTGTTGCTAAATGCGCATCACTGTTAAATATCTTTTACATATGTATTTTTTGGACAGAAGAAGGAATGTTAGCATGTAAGAGTTGTGTAGGTGCCTCATCGAATCAACTTGTGCGTTGGCTCAGTTACCTGCACATCCTAAAATTAGTTTTCACTTACATTAAAAATGGAAATCAGTACATGCTTTCCTATCCTCTTAGTTCTTGTGATTCCATCCAACCTGCTATCAATACATGTTCGTGTCTGTATGTGACACAAGCTTGAGGTGTTTTTCTGTCTATAACCCAGAAGGGGGCACTGTGGTTTTTCTTGAAAGCAGTGGAGTTGAAACTCTCCGTAGGCTCTTGCAGAATTATTTTCACGGCTTATGAATAAAAATCATTTCTTGGAAACTCTCAGGCTCACTTCCCATATGCTGAAATTATACATCTGCCCTTTGCATTTCAACTTTAATGGAACTGCAGCCTGAAATTCACAGACAAACAGAAACCCATACAGTATATACAACGCATATTGATGTTGCATAGAATATTATACATGTATGTAAAAATACACATGTGCTCTATTTTAAAACCTAGAGAGAGCTATAGAGGGACATCTTTGAATCAGATTTTCTCCTGGTTAACTACATTATGTTGCCTTCTAAAATTAACATTTTGGGGACTTTATATCATATTCATGGGTTTGATTTTCAGGGAATACATGAAGTGATGAATGGGTACTTCAAATGTACTTTAGATTGCATTGGATAAAAGCACTTGCCAGTGAAGGCACCTACATTTTATAGTATAAAAAATTTGACATAACTTATAAAACAACTTATATTAATTTGACAATTTTCTTTTCAAATGTATGAATGAGTGCTCAGCATTGGATTTTGAGTGTTTATTACCATTACAATAGACATCAAATTGTGCAAACACAAAAGAATACCTAATTATTGTTGTATTTTTTGCATTGTCTACATCTCCATCCAAGCTTTTTTCGTCCAGCCTTAAACAGCTGGAGAGAGGCCGACATTAAAATGTGCAGAATTTTGAAGTGAAAATCAGCATTTCTCCATTCACTCAGCAATCCATTCACCTGACAATCACAGGCTACTGTAATCTAAGCCGTCATCTTTATTTAGATATTCTTAGCCTGGTCAGGGAACGACCAATGTGCTTGCATACATTCAAGAAAATGTATATGATTAAAAAGAGAAATGAAAGACTTGCATTAGAGACAGTACTGTAAGGTGGAGAGCGAACATTTACATTTATGTATTTGGCAGACGCTTTTATTCAAAGCAATTTACAGTGCTACACATTTTTTTTTCAGTATTTGTGTACTCTGGTTTTCGAACCCATGAACTTTAGCGCTGCAAACGCAATGCTCTACCACTCATCTATACAGGAGCACAAGAACAATTTGATCTATAATGGTGCTTCAGTCATGCACTAATGCTGGTATCGCTTTATGCAAAACTTGATTTGGATGAAAACTTCAATGGATGCTAGATGCTTTTTTGTTACATTTATTTGTTTAGCAAACGCTTTTATCCAGCGACAAAGAGGCAACCCTGGGCAATGTAACAAATTCGTTTTGTGAAACCTCTCTGTTTTTGTTCTTTGAACCGAATGTTAGATCAAAGTCCCAGATTATTAACTTAGTCTCAGAATTTAGGACCACGGTGTGCGGAAAGCAGCACACAACTGGCAGATTCCTATAAAACACACAAACAAACATGGAACATTGAAAGAGTGAAATGAAAGTGAATAAAGACATAATCCAGTTCTGCTGAGGCAAAGGTGAAAGTGGAAGGTATTACAGCAGATAGCGGTGTCTGGACATCATTAACTCAGGTCCAGGAGTTAAATCCCTGATCTGCAGCACAGGGGGTCAGGAGATCGGAAGGCACCTCTGCTGAACCTGTCCAGCCTTAGGGCTCTTCTGACAGCATCACACTTCACCAGTGTTAAACTTTCCCCCTCTCCACGCTGTCTGTCGTAAACACACATCATACAGGACAGAAGAGATGTCAAACACTAGTCTTCTGCTAAAGACAGAAATGGGGTGGGAACTGGGATGCACATTTATGTAGAAAAGCATGACTCTTATGACAATGAGAAGCTGGGGTCCCACACACAGAAAGTGTATATTCCAGCTCGATCTCACCACCACCAAATGTGACTTATACACACACATTTTCCAAACTCTCTGTGCAACCCTTTAAAACGTATGTTTGTTCAGCAGCAACTCTCCGCCACATGCTAAAGCTAATTAGTAGCAAGGCTTTTGCTTGTTAATTGGCGCCCTCAACAATGCGGAGGCGAGTTGCCTTCAGAGTCCAGTGCCGCTTTTACAAAAAGGAAGCATTTATGTTAATTCTCCCCATGAGCCTTATTGTGCAGCATGTGTTCTCCATCTTCAAAACATACAGTCTTGCATTAAGTCCTTACTGTAGTAATTTTTTGCATTTCACAACTGATTGTTTCCCTTCAAACATCGTTTTCATTCATTTGTGGTTTCTCTTGGAAAGCCAGCTTAGGAGTCTGGATTTTGACAGGTCCTTTTATGGCCTTTGGGGGGCACTCACAGCCTATACTTTCAATCACTGTCCTGTCCGTATGCTAACTTCACCTGTAAAAGCCAGTCAGACACATGCTAAACTAAGTTTACAGGATATGCTACTGTATACGGAGTGGGACAGTTGTGCCTTAAGCAAAGTGATGTACTCATTGTGTGTTTTTATGATGTATATTCAATCAAAACTTATTTTGGATTATTTGATTTTATACAATAGCTACAATGATTACTACAATCTAAAAGTGCTGGGTTGTTTTTAACCCATGGATGGGTAAATATTGGACAGAACACAGTGTTTAAAAAGAAAAAAATATTTTGTGGCTTAGTAAATTTAACTAAATAACATGAGTAAATTCTATAAAATATATTTTTTATAAAAAATTATATAATCTTGTCAAATATACACTTTTAAAACACAACTTCTCGTCTAGATCCCGTCCTGAAAGTGTCAGCGTGACTTCACGCAATACGTCATGACGTCAAGAGGTCACAGAGGACGAACGCGAAACTCCGCCCCAGTGTTTACAAGTGTGTTGGAAGAGGACCGTTCCGACGTTGTTGTATGTGGAATGATACCAATTAATGTCTTTGTGGCAGTTTATTGTTTACAAGGGTCCGCAAATGTGCGTTTTATATATGTAACACGTGACCTCCCTACGTCACTACGCATTTACGTTAGGTCGCGCTGGACCGGACCTAGACGAAAAGTTGTGGTTTAAAAGTGTATATTTTTATTTTTCTTGTCAAAAATGACAATCGTTTCGCTAGATAAGACCCTTATGCCTCGTTTGGGAGCGTTTATAGTCCTTTGAAACTCGGTTGAAAAAAACTGTTAAGTGTTAAGTGTTAAATGGTGGTGTCCATTGAAGTCCATTAAAATTAGAAAAATCCTGCAAAGTTTTCCTCAAAAAACATAATTTATTCTGGACTGAACAAAGAAAGACATCAACATTTTGGATGACATGGTGGTGAGTAAACAATCTGGATTTTTCTTTTAAGAAAATGGACTGTTCCTTTAAAAAGATGAGTAATACTAAATGAACACATTATTTAGTAAATTCAACTAAATTTGATCATGTAAAATTTGAAAGAAGGAAATTCAATTATTATTTTTTTTGTTGAAACTACTTGGATTATTTTCAGTGGCGGCTGGTGACTTTTTTTTCAAGGGCGCTCGATGCGAAGTTCGTCACAACATGTATGTAGCCCGTCATGTGTGTGATTCCTTTTTTCAAAATATGTGTTCTGCACATCGAGAGATTGTGTGTGCATCACGCGTCTTGTCAAAATAAGTGCATGCTGCAGATGCGTCTAAAGGGTTTATGATAAAAGAGACGCACGCGTTTGCCAGATACTCGCATAATCTTATGCGTAATCAGAGTTTACTTTTAAGGGAGTGTCTTGCGTGTATTTTGTGAACTTGAGGATCTCTTTTATCATAAACAATTTTGACGCGTGTGCAGCAGGCACTTATTTTGACAAAACACGTGATGCACATGGTTTACATGACGCAACAAACACATATTTTGAAAACGCAAGCAACACTCATGACCCTCCGCCACTGCATGTAAAACATCCTTAAAAAATTTAAATTGCTTAAATTTGTTGTGTAAGGTTTCAGGACGTTTTATTTTGCACAAATCTTCGTTTTTATCTGGTAGTTGCATGTTAAACAGCCTTGCTAATTGCTCCTAGTTTCCTCTGAAAATGGACCAGGTGTGGTCATCACCTGAGCATTGCAGCTGTACTTATCAACCTTCTCTTCATGTTCTAGCCTCAAAAACAGTATGCAAATTCAAAACAGTTCAAAGAATTTTAGATTTTGTTGAAATGTTTTAGATTAAGGATTAAATATTTAATTAAAAATGTAAAAAATTGCCTATTTTAAAACAAAAATGCTAATAATAATTTAACAAAATGTGTTAAAACTGAAGAAAAAATGTTAGAGCAAGTTACAGGTCAAGTTTTGAAGTAAAACTGTAAAAAGCTCTTATTTTTGTTGCTTGACTTCTTCTTGGACAGCACTTTCAATCTTTAGAGTTTTGTTTATTTGGTAAATGTCATAACCTTACATCCTAAAGCTTTTATTAATCAACTCAGAACACTTTGATATCCGTTTTGTCTGGTAATAGATTTATCTTAGCTTAACATGAGTGAATAAATCATGAAGCTCTATTTCCCAGGAGTCTTCATACATACAGATTATGATTTCATTGTTTTTCATTTAGTTGCATGTTAATCGCCTATTTGACCTGTCTTTATTTTATGCTCACCGTTAACAAGAGGGTATTATCATTGAAAAAGCATCATCTGCAATTCCACATGGCTTTGTCTTCTGACAAACAAAAGACAGAATTTATTAATGTTTTATATAAATATAAATGACTAATAAATGACTGCAATAGATGGAGCAGAATATTCAATTTTTAAACCGCAGGGCATAATTAGCTAAATTTCATGAGGCTTAAATGGATAGTTCACCAAAAAATTACAATTCTGTTATCATTTTCTCACTTTCATGTTGTTACAAACCTGTATAAATTTGTGATAAACACGAAGGAAGATATTTTGAGGAATGTTTGTAACCAAACTGTTCATGAGCCCCATTCATTCCATAATATTATTTTTTCCTACTATGGCAGTGAGCTTAAATAATATTATAATATTATTTTGTGAATGCATCATAAATCACAGTCTATTGATCTTAGGGTCCACAAAGGGGTGAAGAAAAAGAGCAATTAATCCTACAGTACAAAAGTGGAAACTGTACTTCATTTTAAAATAAAAGTAGACACTGACAGAACAAAATAAATAAATCGATACAGAATTGAATGCTGTTTAAAATGGTGGGTTTTCCCTTTAAACTGCCCTCAAGTCACACACACCCACACACATATAAGAATGACTTCACTCTATACTGTGAGCTTGCTTGCTTACATGTTCAACTCAATTCAATTGGACGTGGGAGTGGAAAAAAAAAAGTTATGAATATTAATTGATCTGGGGGAACAAGTTCATGATACACTGCCAACAGCCAAGACATAATCGCATATGAGAGTCATATTACAGTACCTCACTCTAAACTAAAGACATTTCTAGAATTCAACAAATAAAATGAATGCTATTCACGCTGTTAAATTGGTCAACAACTCGCATGTCTGTGAAAGGCTAGTATTCTCTGTGTCAAAGATACAATAGCTGTTAATTCTCAATATAGAGTGGTTAGACACAGATCTCCATCCAAATGCTTCTCGTCATTTTGCGTTTCTTTCACATGCTAACAACCAACGCTCTTTAGAGAAATAAATTAGCACATTGTTAGACAAAGCTTTGTCACTGGCAACTTAATTAGCGCTAATGCATCAGCATGCCTGCCTAGTAGAGTTGATTTGGTTAGGGGTTTCGAAATGGTCCAGTCTGACAGCCCAAATGTAATTTCACCTTAAAGATGAATTATCAGCACTACAGTGTAGCTTCCCCTGAATGACAGGCCATAAATACTCAATAGTATATTGCCAACTAAATAGTTTTAAGGACCACAAGCAAGTTGTTTGCTCTCATTTAAACTGCAGATACTTTAAGTTCTTAAGTGTGAAGCCCATAAATCCAGTCCATCCATCCTTCTTCATCTGTTGCTCTTAGCACACTGGGTAGGTCTACTTGTACAAGGCCTTGTTCACACTAATACATTTTTGTTTTAAAACAAATCTTTTATGTTAGTTTTTTTCATTATCTAACAGTTAGATTGCAAATTGCAACCAAAAGCTCAGTCCATAGCTCACCACTCAATTTCGAAATGCATAGAGAAGCTACGGTAGCTGCCACTGGACAAACATGTCATCATCTGAGACAACATAGGGAAGAAACGCACTCACGAGAACAGTTTGTCCATTTAGGGCCACTGTAGAAACATGGCGGCAACTTCCATGTAAGGAGACCCGCTGTGTATGTAGATAAAAATGGCTTATATTTAGGTAATAAAAACAATACAGTTCATGTAAGGAGTTTATACACCACTGTAGGTATTGTTATGTATATTATATTGCATTTCTGTCAAGAGATCCCACATTGCAATGGCTTTCCAAAATTTCAAGATACTTTTTCCATTAAGCTGAGTTGTGTTTGAGCTGTTTTTCTTTTGGTTGTCCTGCACAAATCAGTGGAGATTCAAGTGCTTTGTTGTGTTTTTGGCAATGGCTCAACGCATCAGTCCACATGTCCTCTCGGAAACACGCACAACATAGAAAAAGATTGCGGTGAGAGTTTCCCCTAGGCCATGCCCTCCTTTTATCAATGTGTGAAACCTGTCGCTTTAGAGCAAGCAAAGTGACTCTTCTCAGCTCCTGGGGTGTTCCAATGGGCTCCCACTGCTCCTGGAAATTGCTCCTCGGATGTTGAAAAAAAGTCAAATATAAAGAAAAAGGTTCTGTTAAACAACATCGCTTTCAGGGTTGAAGAAAGAAACTAGGCGGCTGCAATACGACATAGTTGTGCCATCACAGTTGGAGGGAATGCAGGGAGTGAACAATAATTGGAATGTGACTAGTAATGGTGTTCATTAGATTATGACCGTGAGTTTGATGTTTCTTGAAGATGCTGTTTGTTGGACATGATAAAGAACGTCTTGCCAAGCAATTATTGACAGCCCCATGGAGTTCTTGCCGCGGCATTGAGGTGATTATTGGATTTTAAGGGAAGAAAATAGAAATACGATTCGTGGCGTATTTCTGTATTACCATGAGATCTCTCTCATATATTTGTATTAGATCATTGACGAGTGTAATACCACACTTAATCACTGATGAAATATCACAATCAGCAATTGATCAAACATTCATTGGTTTCTACAGGTCCTGGCACTGTGAAGATTGGAAAGTTTCAACTGAGAGACCTAATTTCAGTTATACATACTCAGTCACGTGTTATGTTGCTGGCGAATACAGGTGGTACGTGAGCATATTATTTAAGAGCCATATGATTTTTATTTGCCTGTAGCAATCGAACTGCACATCTCTCATAGTGTTTAGAGGTAATGCACTGCATCAGCTAGAGAAAGGGGAACTACATTAAATTTGGACTACTCTGGAGACGATCAACATCACTGGTCTCATTTCTACAGAGTGAGCACTAAATATAAAACAGGGCAGATTTTTAACATGTTTTTTCTGCTGCCTCCCTGCAATAAAAATTCAGTCTGACTTGCTTTGCCCACAAAAAGGAGAATATTTGAGTTTTGCCAAGAGCAGGAAACCAGTATGTTGCCTTCTCCGTTGGACAGGCATGTTAAGGTAATAAAAAGCAAATATTCCCGCAGGGCCCAAATAAGAAAAGGGAAATGCACCGGTGACAGAAGCCATCTTATTGTCTGCGCTTCAGTGGACAATGTTCCAGGTTGGTTTGGTGATTAATAGCTCAGGACTGATGCAGGGAACATGTGCTAATGGATAGATTACACCGGAGCCAGGCTGAGCTAACATGGCTTGCAGGCAAAAACCTGCTTCTGATAATGTAATTTAGCATCCAGCTAATTCTTCTCTGCTCAATGTGTCATGGTTCCACTCAGGCTGAGGGCCATGAAGGTGGATGATGAAGAGATATTACAAGTAGACAGGTGGTAAAGTGGCAAAAGTAGGAAGTTTTTAAAGCATATTCAAGTGATTTGTGACTCTGTGGAGAAACATTCATCTCAAATTTTTGAATAGATAAAAAGCTAATTCACATTTTTGGTTTGGAGGCAGCGGTAATAAACTAAATACATCCATATCAACAGGGGTCAGTATAAAGCTCAAGAATGGCAATAAAATGTATACATCTATGCTGGAGGTGGGATACATAGACACTAGCCGTTTCTCAATGCCAAGGATACTTCCTTGGCAGGACTAATCCTTACAAGTCACTTCCTTCAGAGGCGAGGCGAGGCTCCTTTTAAGCATTCGGAGAACACGATAAATGGTACAGCCTAGCAAATGCACGTCATTGCGTGATTAAAAGGTGTGCTTTCAGTGCTGCGCGCATAGGATTGTGGGTGATTTCAGCACATGAAGAGCGCGAAGGATACACATATGCATCCTTTCCTGTATATAGGATATTTCTCGAACGAAGGACTCAGTCCTTGGCTGAAATTTCGAGGATCCTCGACATTGGAACAGTCCTTCGACGGACGTCGATGACGTAGCATCCTCGAAATTCTGGCTTCCGACGATCCTTCCTTGACATTGAGAAACGGCTACTGGATGTTTCTCAATGTCAAGAAAGGATCCTCGGAAGCCAGAATTTCGGGGATGCTACGTCATCGACATCCTGTTCCAATGTCGAGGATCCTTGGAATTCCAACCAAGGACTGAGTCCTTTGTTCGAAAAATACCCCAAAACAGGAAAGGATGCATATGTGTATCCTTTGTGCTCTCAAATCACCCACAATCCTATGCGCGCAGTGCCGAAAGCACACATTTTTACTGACGTAATAACGCAATGACGTGCACTTGCTAGCCTGTTCCATTTACATGTTCTCCCAATTCTAAAGAGGAGTTTGCCTAGCATCTAAAGGAAGTGAATTGGAAAGACCAGTCCTGCCAAGAAAGTATCCTTGACATTGAGAAACAGCCATTATATACGTATAGACGCCTCATAGACTTACGCCGACTATTGGAGCTGACGTATCAGTGGGCCGCCATCTTGGATGGGTCCCATATGCGCCCCCTGCCTTTATTTTTACTGAGGAAGGTTTATCCCCAACTATACTAATCATAACTCCCCAAATTTTTACTGGATTTTCACACGGTTTGGTTACACGTAAGTAAAATTAGATGACATAATATTATAAATGGTAAAAAACTAAATTATTGTTCAATCTTACTTGTGAAAGCTAATCCCATGCGATCTGGTATCAGTATTGCAACCGTAACCTGCACAAAATATGGGCATAGTTGCTTGCTCCCAGTTGACTCAGGTGCTAGCATAAAGTGGGGAGACCCATCCAATATGGCGGCGATGCTGGATTACGTTCCAGCCCGTCATAAGGCGTATAAGTATATAATGTCTATGATGGGACATCACAGTTTAAACCACTAGGCTAAACAGGAGCACATTTGTCCTACCTCTGACCTCACCATGCATCACAACACTGAAGGGCACCAAAACAATATTTATTATTTGAATTTAATAATAAATATAACTTATAAAAGGTATCCGACTTCAAGTGACTTTCCAGATTTTTTTACAGGTTTGAGGTGGAAAATCTCAGAGTTTTTGGAACATAGCATTATAAGGGTTAACTTCAGAACTACAGTGAGTCTTATTTATCATCCAGCATACAAACATTACAATAGATAACCTTAAAATCAAACATGCTGTATGTACCTTGAGTATTACTCTTATCTTCTAACATGATCTTCATAAGCTCTATAAACAAATCCAATGCTAGTTAAGGATAATGCATTACTTTGTAATGGCTTGTTTCAGAAACAGTTTTAGCCTTTCACTTCTAACTACTGTATCAACATTTAATTTACATGAAATTGAAATTGCTTTATTGTTTGACTCTGAAGATTAAAACCCCATTGTGCCAACACCATACTAGTGATTGATTTATAACCAACAATGTGCTGTGTGTGCATGTGCAAATGAAAGGTTAATGGCATTTATTACACAAACACATTTACCAAATGAAAATAACATATGATAAGTTTAGTAATTCATCACACTAAGTCACACTGCACAGAGAGCCAACCTGTTCAGAACAATATAAAATATGCTAAATGGATCGGGTTTTACACATTGGTGGACATTTTTAACATCCATTACACAAGCTTCGCTCTTGAGAGCATTTGTTTAAACAATACGCTTCTCTTCCTAATGGACAAGATTTGTATACATCAAAGAAATAATTCAAATCTTCCTCTAAAAACCCATTGTTATTCTAGTCTTCAGTGTATGGCTTTGATGATAAAAATGCTCAGTGTTTGTCAGTTCTGCTTTTGAAGTCTATTGAAATATTTCAAAATGTAATACCAGTTTATGCCACGAGAATAAAACATCATGGTACAGAAAATCTACAAAAAACATATTTACTAAGTGAATGTGTTAGGGGAACTTTTATGTCAAGGAACATGACTTTTGGGCAGTCATGGGCTAATGGTTAGAAAGTTGCTGTTGTAACCTAAGAGTTGCAGGTTTAAGTCTCACAACCAGTACTGTAGGTTGCAACTGTGGTGCCATTGATTAAGGCACCTGTCCCCCAATGGTCCCTGGGTGCTGCAGTGACAGCTCTTAGAAATAAAGTTTTCAAGACTATTGCCAGCCCAAATAAATAGGTTTACATGGCTGGAGACATAGAATAACATAAAGGTACCTCACAAAAGCACATCATGACATGGCAAAATGATTTACCCTTTGATAAAGTAAACCACCACTGCTTACAAGAAGCAATATAAAGCCTTCAAAGAAAATAACACATTCCCTTTAGTTAATAATGGTGATGGTTTAATAATGTTTTGCGGCTGCTTTGTTGCCTCTGGCACTGAGTGGTTTAACGTGCACTTGCAAGAAGAAATTAGAGGAACGTTAGAAAAACCCATTTTGAAACGCTGTGAAAGGTATCAGAAGGCTGAGACTTAGTGGAAAGCTGTGGGTCTTCCAGCAAATCAATTACCCCAAAAAACACTACGAAAATCACCTGAGTTAAGTGGCCAGCAGATCTAAATTTAATCGAAAACATGTGAAGTGATCTCAAAACAGCACTTAGAGTAAAGTACTTTTAAATCTAGGAAAACTGAAGCAATTCACAAAATATTTGCCACAAAACAAGAAGGGAGGTACATTTCATGATTGGTGTTGTTTGATTGTAGTTATTCATACCAAAAGCAGCATTATACTAAATTAAAGCCTGGAGATAACAACAATTTAGTTTGTAAAACTATTGTAAATCTAAAACCTTTTAACGGCAAGTATGGTAGTTTCTACCTGG
The DNA here is from genome assembly GCF_030506205.2 of Paramisgurnus dabryanus. Lineage (NCBI taxonomy): Eukaryota > Metazoa > Chordata > Actinopteri > Cypriniformes > Cobitidae > Paramisgurnus > Paramisgurnus dabryanus. The sequence goes on from NC_133352.1 coordinate 22,611,467, forward strand.
ATGGTACCAGTCAACAAGTTCAGCCTTTTGTAGATAGCCTTTCATGGTGAACAAAGCCATGGACAACCTGAAGCTATTCAGCATGCAAACTGATGGAACTTTTGAAAGGATTGAAACAAGCTGTTGTGGGATTCAGCACATAAGCTGAAACAGATTATCGATTCTCTCAGAAAGGACATTTTTTAAAATGAAGGACATTCATTTTTTTCTCTGGCTGTGTAATTCTGTATGATATCTGTCCTGATGGATAACACCTGTCTGTAGGCTTAAGATTTTCAGATTGCTGTCATCAAGACCAAGTGATGGATAGATTTATAACCAACTGGCCCTTTTCCATTTTTATTTGTATGTCTATCTGTCTGGCCAGATTTATTCTGCCCTGTTTGATTTTCAGAACAGCAGCTAAACATCCAAACTGTTTCGCTTGACCTTAAAGTCCTCATTAAATTTTTGAAATTCCCATTACCAGCAAAGACCTGCATGTGGGCCAACAGCATTTAACCCCAGGTTCAGTGGTGCAAAGAGGACTGAGAAAACGGACAACGTTGTACGAAAAGAAAAGGGAACTCTGTTATCATTCTATCTTTTGCCAATCTACAGGTTTCGTGGCACCTAATTCTGACCAGCAGGGATCCTTTGGAAAATCATCTTTGCATCTATGAAGTGAAGACAGACACGGATGTCTTTAAATTGAAGAGGTGAAAAAAATCATCTCATCTTACCTGAGTGACTGGTGAGAGTGAGAGAAAGAGAAAGAAATGAAAACATGACAGAAGGGTAGAGGTGCAAGACTGACACCTCGTCGGAAACACGAGGGTCTGCTGGGGCGCAGGAGGGAGAATGGAGAGATATGTGGTGAATTTCTCAGTGTGAGACAAGGCAATGAAGTTGACAAGGGAGAGGTTAATCTGTATTCATAACTTGACTTTACGCTTCTATACATGTTTTTCTATGTCATAAAGACTGTATTATTAGAACCTAAAGGAAAAACAGAACTTATGATCTTTACACCCCCATATTTAGTACCGGCATCATCCTTGACTGCAAGTGTTCCAAGTTTAAGCTTGAAGTGTATCCTCCAAACATGCTCCAACAAACCAAGTCAATATTTATGAATGTATATTATTGACATGACCTCAACATTCAACTGAAAAATGTTCTGTAACCATTACAGTACACTGATTTATCCTATATTACTACAATTCTTCTAATTGTAGGAATGTTACAATAAATGAAAACATTCTGTGACCATTGTTCTCAGTGGTCAATGATTTTAAGTTAAAAACTTAAAAAAAAACTTCCTTAAAAGCTAGATTAAACATGGTTTGTTGATGGTAACGTTCATAGTTATCTCCCTTTCTCTAGAAACACATAATCTAATATTAAACCACCAGGTGTTTCCCGGCATCGTCTTTGCCATCTGGGCCGGTAAGTGGACAAGAGAATGTGTGAGGATGGTTGTTTTCATGTCTTGTGTGTTTACAGCTGACAAAAACCTGTTCCTATGGGTCAGAATGTGTTTTTGGACTCTATTGTTTCCATGGCAACAGAGGTCTACTTATTACCCATTGGAATAAAAAGCATAGGTCTTGTCTGTATGTGTGACCACTTGAAACCATAATTACCAGGCTGAGTAGAGAGAGCAGGAGCGCGTATCTAAAGAGACAGAGGCTGCATGTGAAATCACTAGCATTTAAATGTTATTAACAAATTGCTGTAAACCCGCTACTGTTAAAATGTTAAAATTAGCATTAAAACCATGCGGCAGCAACAATTTTGCCAAGTTTAACCAAAACAAATGAGTACTTTGTGGCAAGGTTGTTGCTTAAATCCACAGACACCAGCAATGACTCTGCTCTGTGATGAATTTTGCAATTACTAATGCTTTTGCTAAAGTTAAATATTACCTGTGAAGTAGAGGTCTTCTCGGGTCCAAAGAAATGTACCCGACCCAAAATGTTTTTCAACCCGACTGTACCCGCATGTAAACAGCACTGATGTGTGTGCAGTCTGCAGTCCTCTACCCATCAGTCAGACAGAAAGAAATCCCGGTGGTCTTGCAACTAATTTGGCCCACTGCTCCATTTATTTTCATTTGTTATCTGATGACGACGCCAAGGTAACTTCTTAAATGTGCATTTAAAATTGTTTGACAGGTCTGGTTCAACAAAAATAAACTTGCCACCAACCACACGATGTCACAAGTGTTTTTGGCAAACAGATGATGGGTTGGAAAAGGACTCGATGCATTAATATTAAATTACCGGAGATCCAAGGCCGCTAATAATATACACAAGCAATGTTCGAGGCACACATGAAACTTTTAGGCCCTAACCTGCTCGGGTTTTGGGTAGGACCTCGGGTTTTCGGATCTAAGTGGACTATTCTAGTGTGAGCTGGTTTTCGGGAGACTATGCCTCTATATGATACTCATATATCATATAGATACTTTTATACCCAATGATAATGTTGACCTGTTGCCTGCAACACAAGTTTTACATTTTCCCCTGTTCCAACTTTTATGAGATGTGTGCTGACATCAAAACTTAAAATATTTTTTTCTTTAAAAATTACATAATAAATTACATTTCACAAACTTTCTTGAAAATGGGGTTTTTATTATGAAAGCTAACTTACAAATCTCCTTAAGTCCCATCACAGTCAGAGTTGTATGTGTCAGGTCCTTACAGCACTCAAAACCCAACTATTTCTGTATAATGTACACTGTATTTAGATTAACTACAAATATAAGAAACCCTCAGTCTGGAGAGAGCCTGTCAAGGGTGAGAAAAGTTTGAAGGTGATCAGTACTTTTATGTTTGTCCTTTTTTATGTCTATTCATAAAGATCACACAGCTTCCTTAAGGAAAAAATATTTCTGTTCCTCAAAACAAAAACGAAATATTGAAATTCAGGTAACAGTTTACCCAAGTGCATTTGTGTATGGTACAGAGTGAAGAACTTCTGCCCCTGTTTGGCTCCTCAAAATCATTTAATTCACAGAAACAGGCAGTGGAGCAGCAATGGTTTGAATCTGCACTGAGGAGATAGCTTTGACTGTCAATGATGCCACGTAAACCCCATACTGTACGCCACAGCATTCACTGCCCTCTTTATCTGACAGTACTGCCTTGTATCCTTGCTTTCCTTGAGGTTAAGACCCCAGGATGTGTCTGCAAGAGGAGAAAAAAATAGATAAAAGCGAATGAACAATGTGCATGCCATTTCTGAAAAGGAACTGAACAAGCCTCGTGAGCACAGGGCCTTAAAGACATATGCTAGGAAGCCATTGTTCTCTCACGTCCTGCTAACAACTACAGTTGGTCGCCTAGGCGACGCAGGTCTTTATTCTTTGAAGCTGGGGCCATATGGCAGAAATAAAAATGGGTACGCTTCAATTCAAGGGGGCAGATAGAAAGTTAGTCGAAGTGAAAAGGAGCGAGAGAGATAGACATAGAATAGGAAGAGATAATGCTTTTGAAAGAGGACTTGTGGTATCTTGCATATGTAGGAAGTGAACCAAAGCCAATTTTTCAAGCAAAACACTTTACAGGTGTTTCTCTGATTGGTAGAAGGTTGTAAAAATCATGGGTTCAATCCTTAGGAAACACACATACTGAATACACTGTAAGTAGCTTTGGATACAGTGAATGTAAATAGGTGGTGTTCCACTATACTGTACCTCCCACAAGAGGCACAGTTATTGAGATGCAAATGAAAAGACATGGAAAGGTACTGATTTTTCAGACAAGTAAACATATATAGTAATGGTCTTCTTTGAAGGGCCTTATAGATACAGACCGTTGTATACCTGAAATAAATATTTTGGCCATATAACCTAAATGTATGTTTGTATCTGTATTGTCGGAATGTTGGGCTGGTTATGAGTTTACATTCAGTAAACCAACTTTCTATTATTTGACATCCCAAGCGTCCGATCACACCAAACACGTTTTTAAACATTTGAAAATGCGAGACCGACAAACCTGCCTTTATTTTATTGACTTTAGAAAGTGCAGTGTGCTGTGTTTTTTATATAGTGCTAGGCAACCACAGAGGCAGCTGTCAATCAAATATTAAAGTGTGAGTGCTCTTGAAACTTTGGTTTGCTGTTACCTGTCATATTTGCAGAAATTTTTAAAAAAGGACGCTTGCTCTGACCTGGTTCGAAGGTGAGAGATGGACAAACACGCAGGAGACAGTAAGTGTAGTCTACGGTTGTTCCAAGCACTGTAAACTTCTGTCACCATGATGGAAGGCCCTCCTCTCCCCTTATTCGGTTAGACAATGGAAAAAAAGGTGAATGTATGTCGGGTGTTTTTTCGCTTAGAGTAGACTTTTTCAACCTGGGGCGCTCAGTGCGCTCCTGCAGAAATGCAAAAACCTAAGGCTCACTACCCCATAAACGATTTTAGACATCCCACTGCCATAAATGCGTTCTGTGTGATCCGCCTCTTAAGGGGGTCGCACCGGACAAGAAGCGCCGGGTCGCACCATGAATCTTAAAACAGAACACGTTGGCTGCATCCAAAAACTTAGGCAGCTGACCTCATGAGGCAATGACTTCGGAGGCATGAAGGCAGCTCAGAGAAACGCTTTCGGATACACTTTGAAGGCATCGTGTTTGAAATATAAACAGATTTGTTCCAAATCATTAGCAATTAACATTGACTGCTAACGTATATTTTGCATTTTGAAGTAGACATTATCTGACTAAGCTCACGGTATTTAATGTGCACGTCCGGTGTACAATACCTCTGAGTTGTCCTAGATGTGACGCGGTGCTTCTCGTCCGTTGTGCAACCCCCTTTAGAGTGCATGATTGTCTGCAAGACAATTTTAATTGTCAGAAGTTCACATAAAGTTGCAAAGGACTTTAATATTTAATAAATCTATGTCAACTACTAACTTAAAGGTCACATTCTTTCTGATCCCATTTTTTAAACCCTAGTTAGTGTGTGATGTTGCTATAATATCATAAATAATACCTGTAAAATGATAAAGCTCAAAGTTCACTGTCAGGCGATATATTTTCTTTAACAGAATTCACCTTTCAAAGCCTACAGCGAACGGCTGGTTTGGACTACAACCCACTACTTCCTGCTTTAATGATGTCAGTAGAACAGATTTTTGACTAAACTCCGCCCACAGGAATACGTCAGTCGCCAGCTGAGCTAACAGCAAGCTAAGCTGCTATCGAATACAACACACTTAACAAGCTACACAATCAGAACTCAATACGTATTTCTAAAGGAGGGACTTCACAGAACAAGGAAGACATTAGCCCGTTTTGAGGACAGTGAAAACAGCGCTATACAGATAAATAAATTGTGTGAAAAATACTGTGCTTTTTTAAACGTGAAAAATGAACATGTTATATTGCGCACTGTAAACACAATCAAAGCTTCAAAAACACACAGAAAGAATGGGACCTTTAAAGTGGGGATTTGAGTAAATATAATTTAATTTATAGAAACCAACTCTGGAGTGGCCAAAGGAGAACATCCACTAAGAGAATTCATTATCAGAAACCTGAAGAAAAAAGAAACTCTGAACGAGAAATGTACAGTCCTCGCTGCGTATAGTAATGTCACTTACCTTGTTCATAAGCACAAAAATAAATAAAAATGGCCTTGACAAACTCAAAAGGAATTTGCGGTTGGTGGTAATAAAACTGTGTGCTACACAATTTAAACGTTAAATAATCTCTGACTGTGAAGATTAATCAAAGCCTCAGATGGATTCTTAACACGATGATAAAGGAGCCAAGATGAATGGTTGTGAAATGATGCCATTAACTTGGTTGCTGTTTTCATACATTTGTATTTAAAGTTCATGTGAACTGCGACAAAACAGAGTTTGATTAATTCGTTTGCATTACTGCCTCTCTGACTACTGCATCTTCTTTGAATTCAATAACATTCTCATGGCAGAGCTATAAAGTCAGAAAAGTTATACTTCTGTAAAGTTAAACCAAAAATGAGACTTGTGATCACTGCGCTCTGCACAATATTTCAAGTATTGAAAGTGGGAATTCAAAGTCCACATGATGGCTGTTTTTCCCCCACTGTTGCCCTCCATTCACAGTCTCCTTCCCTTGAAGCATCAAACGCCTCACTTCAAAGTGCCTCATTTGTGGTTGCCTCTTTCCCAGGTGCCAATCCTCACCCTGATATATCTAGTGCAATCGAACTTCTCCATAAAATTTGATGCAACTAGGAGAGATTGGAGGGAGATATTAGAATGGACAGATCACAGGGCGATGTGGTCTATTGATCCTTGAACATAATTTTTAGCACATGGGGTTATTTGTGAGCAATGCTCACAAACGAAAGAAAAGTTAAATGAAGAAAGTTAGATGCTTTCAAAAGTGGCAATTCTGCCAGTTACGTGGATATCATGGAAATACCTCTGAACTGTTGACACTGCAAGCATTTGCTTGTTTAAGTTTTTATATTTATTCATTTATTTCCAACATTTCTAATATGCCACAAATACAGTTGTTATCCGATTTAAAATTCATGATGAGTTTGCATGCACACATGCCTTTTAAGTCCTGTAATGTGACTTGAGAAAGATTTATCATAACTTAAAAAATATATAAAAAGGGTTGTAAAAATAAATTTAGCACACACCTAAACAAACACACATCTGGTCATCTGAACAAATCCTCATTACCTGAAATACAGCACAGGTGTACATATGTCATCCACTCAGCAGGACCGTGTGTGAACAAGACCCTTTCAGGGTGCTAAAAACACTGTCAGCATAAACTTCATACTGCTAACAAAGCCAGATGCTCAGCTCCACAAACTCTTAGATAAAGTGCAGCTCACGTAAAATATGTGATGACAGGGCTTGTATAAAATTCCATTCACGCATACCATGCGACATGATGGTCTTGGTGTACTTGCTATGTAGCATAAATAGTACGACACAAATATGTCTCTCCATCACTAGATTTCTACAAGCTGTACCTGAAGCAGCATAAAAACATAATTTAAAGGTCACCTAATATGATAAATTCACTTTTTTATGTTGTTTGAACATAATTATGTGTCACCTCTGTGTGTACACAACCACCATGTAGTGATAAAAAACATCCCACTCTTTTTTAAAACCTCAACAGTGTAATTGGACAAGCTGTGGGTTTTTTCTGAGCAAACTGACATCACTTTGTTCAGGCCCCGCCCACAACCATCCAAATACCACAGTTTGGTCATAAATTGCATTTTAAATCTTCTGTACGAACATTAAACTTCCTTAAAACAGTGTCCTGTAGATTTGTAAATTCCACCTCGACCTCTAATCTCTGAGTTTGAGCCAGTCTGGGTTTGCATGAAGTCAGATGAAGCAGGCGGTGCTGGTTCGTTCTAAAGTTCTAATATCCATATTTTACACAATCCATAAAATGCCGCGAAAAAACACGTTGCTAGTATTAAGTCACAATTATGCTAAAGACGTAAGATGGGTGAGACGCAGCAATACATCCAATCAGAGAAAGTGGTCTACTTTAATTAAAGAAAACATATATCAAATATTTTTTCCTCATTTGATTACATTACAAGTCATGAAACATTCAATGTTTAATTTATTTTAATTATTCTTGATATATATTAAATTAATAAAAAACTTTGTTTGGGGGGGCACTGCCCGCGAATGCCCCCCCTTGACGCCGGCCCTGCTCCACCCACTGGCAATATTAGAAAAATATTGAGACTAATTTTGAATCCTGAAAAATTGCCATATTAGGTGACATTTAAAGGGCCACTAACCTAGGTGTTTTTGCTTTTATATTGCTTAACTCCAGCAATATAAAATTCTGGTATCCCAGAATTCCCAGAAAGTTTTAGCTCAAAATACACCACAGCTCTTCCATTATACAATGTTAAACAAGGCCATTTGAGGCTGCATTAAAAACGCGCTGTTTTTGTGTGTGTTTCTTTAAATTCAAAGAAAGCCTCTGTTCCCCTCCCTGTATGGAAATTAGGGGGTAGAGTGATGTGCTTTGGACTACATCAAAACACGTGTTTCTTCTGGCAGAAGGTTGAACTACGCATTCATAAGTCAGAGTCTGTGAGCGGTTATGGTTGGGGCATAATCAATGTGACATCACTTTGATAGGGAATCCCCAACAGCCTGTTTTGTATGACTGTTGCGGTTTAAAAGAGATTACACAAAGAAGAATAGATGGATTTGTATAATAACAGGATGTTTCTGCACACACACACTGGCGACTCATTTTCTGATAGAAACACATTTAAAAGTGGATTTGTATAATAACAGGATGTTTCTGCACACACACACTGGCGACTCATTTTCTGATAGAAACACATTTAAAAGTTTAAAATTAATAACTTAATTTAATATTTACTTGCAATTTTTTATTGCAACCACATGTCTTTAACTGGTGCAAAACACAAAAGAGTAAATAGAATAAATGTGTAAACTGATACATTTTCCTATACAATGTAAACAAATAGTGAACATATCTGTCCCTGGTCTCAATTTTTTGTTATTGTATAAATAAGTTTAATATTGTCATAAAGTCAAATTGAAAGAGTCGAAAGAGAAGTCAACTGCAGTATTTATTAGGCAAAACATGAACATGGATACACGCATGTCATGGCAAACTAACAATGTTAAAACCAAACAAGAGACAATGGGATCATGATGGCTATATAAAAGGACAGTGGATCAATGAGAGCATGACACATACTGTAACACAGGGCAGGGAATCGGGGCTGTGTTCAGCCCTGACAAAATGTTGCACAGAGTTTTTTTTAAAGAAACTGTAATGCGTTGAACACACTGTTCTGATGATGCAAGAGTTGCAACTACGGTAGCTGAGAAGGCCATTCTTTGTGTTCTTTTTTTAATGAAATCATTACAAATATGTTTTAAACACTGTTAAATACGCTTTAAGTTACAGTCACTGCCCTTGCCATCCAGAAAGAAAGAGATCATTCCAACTTGGACCCATTGTGCGAGCTGTCTCTTTAGTACCACGTGGTTTATTTACATGTTGCTGCTGATTGGACTGCAGTTCTGACACACCCACCAAACAAGAGAAAACGTATCTCAAACCCTGTTGCACACCGGTGCACGCAGCCTCCAGGAAACATGACGTTTAACCTGGAAGCAAAAAATTGCGCACCGGTTTGAACTTGCACGTGCCCAAGAACATCACACAGAAGACACGGGAACCAATAGAATCAAGACACATTAGGGCAATGGGAAACAAGAGACAAACATGACAAAACAAGAACTTCAAAATAAAAGACCTGAACATGAACAAACACACAAAACCCTTAAAAATATATGCTGAAAAAATTGTCAGCTGTAGGCTACATTAACATTTGGATAGTGTATGCATATCTATAACTTCAGCCCTTGAACTTGAGCCATGGGAATTTTACAGGTTTCTGGCAGACGTATAGTATGATAATTGGGGTTAGTATACACAAAAACATCTCCCCAGACTTTTCTGAAAGGGATCTCTTTGATAATGGAGAAACCTGCAGATAAAACACAACAAGTGCAATTGTCTCTAATCCCATCCGTCAAGCTTGGTGAAAGCATACAGCACCACTGACACAAATCTCTACTTAGCAGAATCACGAAGGCTACGGATTTGATTTTAACCTAAGTACAGTGAGTTAAAAGGAATAATAAATGCGTACATGTTCCAAGAGACGGGTGAAATTTTCATTTGTGCGCATGTTTACAAGGGTGAAAATGTGTGTGAATATGTGTGCACAATTCAAAACAGCTTCATGTGGGACTCGACTGAATAAACAGTCTGATAAAATGTGTTCTTTGTTTCTCTTTTCTACTCTGCTAATCTCTCAATCCACTATTATTTTAAAAAGAGCAGGATAAAGGGACAGAGGATGAGCCTGTATAATGGCTAAAGTGATGGGAGGATATTTGTATTATTTACAAACAAAATGTTTCGCACACACACACACTCCGTTCTTTCACCGATGCTCTTTATACACTCGGAAAAGATGCAGCTTTTGATAAAATGTCAGTTAGGGCATTCTGCTATATTTATCCATTATATTTGTTAAAGCTGTATGGCATTTCATTTGTTGCTTGTTTATATTTCTCAAGGAGATGTGTGATAAACTGAGCTCAATCAAAAACCAATAGACTGTAAAACAGCTTCTGCCCTCAGGCAGTGAGCCTGCTAAATAGGAAAGATGTGGTTCCCTGTCTTTAATGGTCAGGCTATGTGGATGTAGAGTTTTATTTTATTTAAAGTCGATGTGTTGATTATGATGTTATAACGTTTATTATGATAGAATATTAAGATAGGATTGATCGCTATTTAAAGTTATCAATTTCTAGGATGATTTCCATGTAACTATAAACACAATGGCGCTATCAAAATGCTGTAGACCAGAGGGCTGTTCCATAAAAATTCGTTTGGAAAAGCAAGGATTAAAATTCAAAGCCTGACTTGAATTAACCAAATGTATCAGTCACGCTTTAATCAGTTTCATAACTATTAGTTGATGAGTCCTACTAAGTATTCAAGATAATAGCCTGTACACGCTATTCTTGAGCAGCCCTAGAGGTCGAGCACGGATAAAATCGATCAAAAAGGGGCTTTTTACACCTGGTCACTTCATGTGTTTTCTCTGATCGGATAGCTATCTGATTTGTTAAAACTGTTCCATTTACATTTGGCCACATAAATGAGTCATGACAGAATGGATATCAATCCGATCTTCTACCTCTGCATAAAATGCAAATACACAAATGCGAATACTCATTATTCCACCTTTAAAAAACTTAAGACGATGTTTATGCAACAAAAGGCGGCACTTACTGTACAGTATGTTGTAATGTATGTTGGGCAAGGGACATGCATCTCCTTGCTTGGCATGAGTTGGAGCGCGCAGTACAGAGCAGCAGGAGAATGATGGCGTGGTGATTTAACGTACAGGTTCATGATGGGGAAAAGCATTCACAAAACTCTTACTCAAAGTTTTATTTCTTTGTTTAATGTCATTTGAGTTTGTCATTGGAATTTTTTTATTGGTTCTAGAAAGCTTTTTTACCCATTGTCGTCGCTCTATAAAGCACTAAGCGTGTCGTCTTTGTTTGTTTGCCTCTTTGCCAGCTAACTTCCGGGTGACATGTTTACGTTTAGGAGGAGTTATGCACTGACATATGCGGTTTCATCAACCAGATGTATTTACACTTGTCCAGTTTTGTCTGAAATGCATCCTAGACCACCGTCTGAAGTGGTTTGAGTGATCGGATTTAAAGGTGCTCTAGGCAAATTAAAAAATGTGTTTTATCCAGTAAACACCTTACTATCTGTGTCCCCTGAACACACTTTAAAACACTGTAGACAGCCCAGGCTCCACAAACTGCAACAAAAACAAAATGGTCAAACCTACCACCACGAAACATAACATAGTGTTCCAGCCAATAAACAACAAGAAGGATTTTGGAGTGGGGGTTGGGCGCGTTCATGATTCTTTCGGAAAGCAGGGAAGGGAGGAGGAGGGGAGGAGTTAGCTACGCTCCGTTTTGTTTGACAAAACTTTGAACGTCAACAAGAAGTGACGTCACACGGATTCGCATACGCCCCATTCAGACAGCCAGCGACCAGCAGTAGCAGAGTGACGCGATCTCATTCATTTCAATGGAAACCAGGCGACTTCCGGCGGCACGAGCTAAAGTGACCGTTGGCGACCGTATGGGGTGTCCAGCGATGCGAGAAAGTTTAGAAAAGTTTAACTTTATGCAAATGTCGAGCGAATTTCGGGAGCGACTACCAATGAGAACGAAGCAGTGGAGTTCACGTCATCCTTCTCTCGTCCGTTACTGGCGTGGATGGACTCATTTGTTTATGACAAGCAGATTTAGAAACGCCTCATTAAAGGGACGGGCGACACACAGCTATAACATTTTCGGAGGGCATTTACACCTGGTCTTTTTATGATCAGATAGTATTCATTAAGAGAAAATGCATGAAGTGACCAAGTATAAAACGCCCCAAAGAGAAAGTCCTGCTTTGTGATAGAAATGTATGAAGAATTTACTACTGGCTACAAATTATATTTCTGTTTCAATAAAAAAAAAACATAGAAAAGGCTGGGAATTCCTTATACTCTAAAAATGGCCTGGTATTTTTGACCCATGTTGGGTAAATATTGGAAAAAACACATGCTGAGATAAAAATGACCCCATATTGAGCTGTTGTTATGCAACCATGTGTTATAATAACCCAGCAGTTGGGTTAAAAGAACCCAGCATTGGGTCAATTTTAACCCAGCGGTGTGTTCTGTCCAATATTTACCCAACATGGGTCAAAAATAGCCCAGACATTTTTAGAGTGTATGGAAATAATGCTTCTATGCAATAACAAAAGAAAAATCTAAAATTTATGATCAAATCACAGCCTGAAACCGTATAGGATCTTGTTGTAATGAGCCTAGTGGTCAGTGGTTTCAAATAGCTCAACAGCAGCATTCAGCAACCTACGTTCGATCCCCATCTCATGATGCTTTTATCGCTCCTCTTTGCTTCTATTTTCCTGTATTCTCCATATACAGTACTGTACTATTTAAACATAACATTTTATCTTTTTAAAAAGTAATTTTTAACTGATTTTAAAAAGACAATCTGTAAGTTATTAGAATGCCATGTACAAATTTTAACCTATACAACTTAATTAAATGCAGTAGGCCTTTTTATGTTTTATTTATTATTTAACATATACTATGTAACCTGCATAATAAATATTTAGCTGAGTAATGATTAAAAAAAAAACATTAACTGTAAAATTAACAGGTGTTATTTTATCTGGGGGCACATTACTGTAAAAAAGCAACAACTTGAGTGGAGAAAAAAGTAACAAGTGAAAAGTAAACAGAAATATAAAGATATTGTTCATAATGGTAAGTGTAGTCTAAGCATTTGGGCATAATAAGCTGAACATTTAAAGGGACAGTAAGTAGGATTTACCCCCATTGTATTTTGCATTCAAACGAATAGTGCTCTCTAGCGCCTCGCTTTTCCAAATGCGTGTTGCAACTACGGTAGCCGTTAATCGCTGATCTCCTTGTCCGTTTCAGCTGGTTTACATGTTCTGAATGAAGACGCGTTGTGGAAACATGTTGGTAGGCTAGTGCTTTTTGTCTCTCTCTGCTATTATAGTTTATCGATACGGCGAAAAGACATGGAAGCCTCCTTGGACTTACCCGTTCAATGTAAGTAAAGAGAAGAAATTCTAAGCTTACAAAGAAAAGTCATTGGCAGAGGTCATTTGACACCAATGAGGACATATTTTATGAATAAAGATTCATTTTGATTAATAAAACACTTAAAATCCTACTTACAGTCCCTTTAAGTCTAAACATTTAAGAGGCCTGTCAAATACCATATAATTAAACACATGTCTATATTATATTGATTATTATTGCAACAAAATGTATTAAATGTACTATATAAGTTCATTTTTTACACTGATGGTGGTTTATAAAGTCAAATAAAATAGCAGCAGCATGTTAGACAGTCAGCGGTAATATCATGGCATTTACAGTTCAGTGTTAGTGGAAGTCTAGTTAAGCAACAACTGAGGCTTAGCCTGACTGTAAGCCTGCCCCGGACCAGGCTATACTCCCAACATAAGTTGCAATAGTGACTGAATTTAAACTTTTTGAAGTTTGCGTAATGGAACCGAAACAATGATTCTGACTTAACAAAATAAGCCTGGCTTATTTCATAATCTTGTTTTATGAAACAGCCCTCAGCAGGGGAAAATAGAGCAATGCTCGCTTCAAGAATGGTGAAAACTGGAGCCGGTTTAGCTTTTTGTTTGAACAATGGGGAGTTAATATTTCTGGAACTGTACTTGTCGTGAAATGTTAGCTTTGTTTTTTCAACGTTTTATCTGCATTAAACTCTCTGTCTACACCAAACGTTAAGTTTGTGTCTACATCACCATTTTATTTATCATACCATACCAAGTAACCAGTTTCCTTCAGGGAGCTTGCAACTTACAACCCGTATCATTATTTATTTTTTATCTTTTTATCGCTTCATGCGTTGCTATCCAAATACAGAACATAGTCCATAGGGACGCTGTCGATTGAGATACGGATTAAGAATTGCATACTTAAAGATTTCTTGCTCTGCTTAAACAGCAAAAAAGTACGGTGAACATGCTACCATAGTCCCAGGGGAACTGTCAGTCTCAAGAACATGATTTGCATAGTTGCATCGACATCTATTCATATAAGGAAGAGAATGCATTTTCATCATACAAACCCATAACTTCCCAAGCAGTAAAAGTTTTCCCATTACATTAAGTAACAAATCGCATTAATGAGTTTCTAAGGACCCATTAAGGAAGGAACTGTGTCCTAAAAGAGAAAACATAAGGGTTTTCAGGTTTATTTGAGAATACAACTCTGGTCCCAACCAGTCAGGGACTTAATTACAGCAGGGAAGAGAGGGGAAAGGGATGAGCTGTCCTAAGGGAGGCTGTGCATGCTGGGTCCCTCTTGACAAGCCGCTGTGGTGTTTGAATATTAATGGAAATTATAGCACGGTTCGGCTTGGGAATGTGTTCAAGTGGAGAGCCAACAAATGCATGCAAAAACAAGAGCTGGGAAATGGTTTTCGAGGGCCATTTAATATTTAATTGTGTGTGTGTGCGTACTTGACACTGTGTGTGGGTGTTAGGCAGGCATTAAAGCTCTCCCGTTGTTTTGCACCATAGCGTAGTTTAAGCATATTCGTAATTCTTTAAAAAGTATGGTTTAAAGATTAAGGTGGAAATGACACATACAATCCTAATCTCATCTTTTCAGTCTTGGGGGAGTGCATTAAATCCTGTTGTAAAAAAACTGAGGCCACTCCGGTCGACAAGCAAGAGTCCAATGGGACAGAATTAGCTGCAATGCCAGGAGATATTGGGAGGAAAGTGAGAGGGAATGGTTAGATATGTGGTTGTCAGGTATCAAGCATCCTGCAATAGTGAGCTATGACACAGATGCTGTGGGTGTGAGCTTAGCTGCTGTCACCAGAACAACAACACGCATGTTATTAACACATCACGCACCTCATCTCTGTCACCACGCTATGCTGTCAGACTGACACTCACACCTCTGCATGGAGGACCCATCTAACTCAAATCCATTTACCTTAGCCTTACCATAACCAATTTTCGCCACTTACAGAACCAATATTTCCTCCTTTTCTTCTATTCCCACCTTGTTTCTTTTCCACTTTCTTGCTACCTACGTAAACTCTTATCCTTAATATCCCCAGTTTTTGGTTCATGGTGAGCTTTGGGTGCAGAGGAAAGGTGCAGCTCTACAGATGTACAACGTACCTTAATGTCAGCGTGCACCTCTGCTTGTGTTCAGCTTGTTGGCTAACACACAGCTCTAGAAATGAATGCTGGATTCTGCTGTTGAGCTGCTCTCAGAGTTGATCTTTGCCCTGCACTCAGTTTTGCGAAGTATGTGGAGTGAATGGTTTGCTGTTTGGTGTCTGCCGGTGAGCAAACAGAGCCATACACTCTTAAAAATGGTGCTAAAGAGTTACTAAAGGGTTATGTTATACAAACATTTTTGGTTTCTCAAAGAACCTTCAGTTAATGTTCTTTCTTTTTATAGTCTGTAGAGTGTTTTGTCCACTGCAAACAACCTTTTGTGCAACAGAAGAGTTTTGTTTATGTTAAAGTCACAATGACAGGGAAGTAGCGATTCTCTTATATATATACAGTATATATATATATATATATATATATATATATATATATATATATATATATATATATATATATATATATATATATATATTTATAATGAAGCTTACAGAAGCTCATTTGTAGAAAATACCACAATATTCAAATGACTTTAAATGGTTAAAGTCTAGATTAGCATTTTTAAAGGCACATTATTATTTTTTTAAATGATGAAGCTCACAGAAGCTCATTTGTAGAAAATACCACAGTATTCCAAAAAATTGTTTTTACTTTTTTATTTCAATTCATTATGACTTTTAATGTTCTTTTTAGCACCACACAGTGCATGTAAACTTTTGTCAACACATTATTTACATCATTTACAGCAACCCAGTCTCATGAAAAAACGTACCCTGACTACGTTGGTCCAATTTGCAAAACGTGGAGGGGTTACAATAATGGCCCTAGAATTGTATGACTGTTACATTTTTTTTTTTCGCCTATTCTTTTAATGGCCCTTGAATTGTATGACTGTTACGTTTTTCTTTCGTCCAAGTCACGTGACTTTCAAGCTACCGGCCGTGAGAACAAAAAAACATGGCGGACATTTCTCTCATTTTTAGTGGAAAAATCTATATTGTGAGTTAGTTTCTGCATAAAAATAAGTTTTGATTACATTTCTAGCGAGAAATATATATTTTATTTTCATAATATGCACTCAGTGAATTTACATAATCACTCGCTTGCTCGATGTTACGCAGATTTTTCAGATCTCGCCAGAATAATGTAAAACTGATACGTTTTTGGTTGCTATGGTTGCTGCCAGGGCTCGTCACATTACGTCTTCTACAGACCATAATAAATAAGAATAAATAGGAAGAGGCAACAATAAATGATCTATGCCAGCGCAAGTCAATATTTATCTGGCCAGTCAACTGGTTTTTAATTTTAAAAATCCCTCGCAGTCTGAACTGCAACAGCACGGTCTGCGGTGAGTTAAACAACGTTCAACTGCAGGATCAATAGCATTCAGCGGTGAGTTTAACAACCCTCAAATGCGGTTAAAACAACATTCAGAGGGAAGCTTTATTTAAACCGCGTTCAACTGCAGATAAAACAACATTCAGAGGTGACTTTAACAACGCTCCACGGCGCGTGGGAGTAGCATTTTAAGCGTTTTCTGATCATGTAGGTAAGTGCTTTGATTACCTTTAGACGTGATGCATGCTGGGAGGCAAATATTTTTTTATCAAAGGCTCGTTGATGGTAATAAATATACATATAAATATACATTTTACTATACTACGATTGTGTTCGATTAATTAATGGGTTGTTTAATTATTAATTTGTTTATTTTAAATCCTGTAATTTAACAACTCTGACGTCATCGAATGCGACGATGCCAAGGTCCATTGCGATTTCCACTCGGTAAGTTGATGGAGATGATTCTTACATTTACACAGCAAAGAAATGTTTAATCGTGACAATAAGTTGTGTTTGGAACATTCTAATGTATAAGGTAGCAATCTTAGGATGGTAAATAATATAAGTCATTAAACAAATAACTTTGTTGCACCACATATGCATAGGCTAATAGCAAAAGTAGCTAATTAAACTATTTTTTGTCGCAAATAAGTTGATAATGCAAGATACAGGGAAATGCAAGATTTTCAGTAGCGATATGTTACCTATATTACACTAGCTCGCAACAATTAAGCCTCTTTTAGCCAACATGATCAGATGAAGAACAGTGTTGCCAGATTGGTTTGTTTTCCAGCCCAGTAATTACTTAAAATCCACACAAAATTATACAATAAACTCCCAGAATGATCTATAATAAACAATACAACTTAATTCATAACAGCACCATTATTGTGGCTCATCATGTTTTAATATGAAGTAATTAAAGCCAATTTCAGCCAACACGATCAGTATAAATTATAAACATTTAACTGTACAAAATCAATATCACATAGATTTGAGCTTAAATTTGTGTGTGTGTGCATACATATATGTGTGTGTTTATATATAGGTGTGTTATTTATTTCTTTTCTGTTTAGGTCCTTCAACTCTTTATGCCCCCATCACAAACACACACACACACACACACACACACACACACACACACACACACACACACACACACTTTCTTGGTGATCTGTAAGAAGAGGAGGCAGCAGCACCAGAGAAGACACCTGAGCCGAGGGTGCATTGGAGACAAAGAGACACTGATGTAAATATTGTCTATGCAAGGCCAAGGTCAAGCAGGAATCAACCAAAGAAAGGTCAGTATTGTTTATATTTTAAAATATATTTTTAGTATCTACACTGTTTAGGACTTACAGGTGTATAAAATTAATGGATTCTACTTCTAAGGATAATGTCAATGGCCAATCAGTTTGTTTCTTTATAATCTGTTTTATTAAAGCATTCTTATTTGCTGTCATCATCTGCATGACATAGATAACCATCCAGTAACTGGACTGTTAACATTAGGGTTTGGGAAATTAAAGTGTTGTAGTTTTTCTCTTTAGCTATAATGTTTTTTGTGTAAGGTTGCTGTTAGTGCATAAACAATACCTTCAGAATTATAAAGCTTAAAGTTCAATGCCAAGCGATATGTTTCCTTTAACAGGATTCCCCTTTCAAAACAGGAAAAATGGGACCTTTAAACAGAGAGCTTGCACCATTTCAAACTGGTAACCAGACTGTGCCACTAGCCTTGGGACAAGTTGGAATTTTGTATATATGTATATTATATATAAATGTTGCTTTGTGTTGTTTTTATCCTCTAAAGCTGATCACATTCGGAACACTGATCCTCCCAATGCTCCTGACACTCATTGTGAGGTGGCCTTTGCTCCAGAGACTGTTGGTGTGTACATCAATGTGTTTAAATTACAGTATATAACAGTAGGTTATAATGTAAATACTTTTCTTAAATTTGATAGAATACCGGACCTTTTACACTCAAAGCCATTCCATGAAGTACAATAAATGCTGTAAATGTATATTCATAAAGGGAAATATAAAAGTATTGTTTTTGTATACTGCATACTATTTTTTACAGAGTGCATTCACTGAACGATTTCTCAGGTGACGAGGCATCACCTCCTGGAACCCCAAGAGATCTTCTTCTGGCTTCCTCAAACTGGAGAACACGTCAAAGTCTCTTCAGAGAGGTGGAGGGCAGAGAGAGCCCATCTGGTGAACACGGCTGTTGCACAAGAAAATGTGGTAGCACACATCTGCCTAAGTAAGTAGTTAAGCTACAGTAATAAGCTTTACTATTTCAATTATACCTTTTTGTCTCTTATTTCTGTTTTATGATGAATTTATGTGGATACTGCTTGTCAGCCACCATTATTCAATTACAATCTTATATTATTCAGTCAAATCAAACAATCTTAATTGTCCTGCACTGTATGATGTCTTTCAGTGTGGCTTGTACCCGTGGAAATGCCTGACAAAATCTGTGGTTGTTCACCAGAGTGAAGAACTTTGTTTTGTTCTGTTATAGTGGAATCTTAAAAATCTTTACATACTTGATTTCCAATAATTTAGCATTGATACAACATTTAAGTATGAAAAGTAGAAAGAAATGTATAAATTGTACAAAGAAATCAAACACTAATTAATCTAATTAAGGTTTATATTACAGGGAATGTGCAGTGGGAGACTTAAACAGAAGTGGGTACTGGCCTGCAACCCTTCAATTCACCACAATTTATGCCATAGATATCTTGTTTTCATTTCAAGAGATGAAGATGGCGGCACCAGGACTGTCCTGTCAAGCATTTTTTAAGAATGCTGGATCAGCGAACTGTCTGCTTTGGTCGTGTGAGTATTTATCCTACAGTATTGATAATATATTTGAATTGTGGGTTGAAAGCTGCTTGGTGCTAATGTATTTGTTGCACATTATTAGCTGTTGATTTCCTTATTTTTAATAGACTGGCAAGATCTCAGCAGACAGTTTTCAGAAAAGTTTTTTTGAGTGGGAGGCTGTGCGATTCAAGGTGGACAATATTAGCAAGGAAGAGCCTTTCATCTGCCCTGCATGCACCCCAGAGATGCTTGCAGTTCAGTAGATCATTTCAAGAATACTGCTAGGTACTCCAAACTTTTTTTCACAGTGTTTGTATTAAAAAGAAAATGGTAACACTTTTAGTGCTGCCTCACGATTAGTCGCGACTAATCATTTGCAGAATAAAAGTTTGTTTACATGATATTATGTGGGTGTACTGTGTATAATAATAATAAACAAACACGTATATAATTTAGAAACATTTGCATGTGCATATATATGTTTATATTTATATATAATATATATATATATATATATATATATATATATATATATATATATATATATATATATATATATATATAATTCTTATATAAATATATTTTTTTTCTTAAAATTATACATGTATGTCTGTGTATTTATATATACATAATTATTATACACAGTACACACACTTTTCTTCTGCAAAGCAGCACTAAACGCTTTACAATAATGTATTAGTAAACGCATTAACTAACTTGAACAAACAATTAACAATATCGTTTTCCAACATGTTTTAATTCTTGTTAATGTTATTTTATGTCATTACAGTAATTAATGTTAGCTCATGGTGTATGACTTAAAATTTACAACATTTGATTTTATAAATGTATTTGTAAATGCAGAAATTAACATGAACTAAAATTAATTAATGCTGTAGAAATATTGTTTATTGTTAGTTCATGTTAGCTAATGCATTAACTAATTGTTAACAAATACAACCTTACTGTAAAGTGTTATCTAGAAACTTAAATCTTGTGCATCAAGTAAACCTACACAATAAGTTATCATAAATTGTTTTGCCCCATTTTTAGATCTGAGGAACCGGCCATCTTTGAAGGTGTCTTTATAGCCAAGGATAAAGATGTTACCAGATTTGTGGACTACATTCACAACACAACCACAACGAAAAGCTTGCCAGAAAACAGGATGTAACCTGTAAATATTGGCCTTCAATAGTTGTGAAAAGCTGTCCAGAGCTCCAGCACCTTCTTAAAGGAACACGCCGACTTCTTGGGACTTTAGAGAGTTAGATAACCCCCAGAGTTAGATAAGTCCATACATACCTTTTTCATCTCTGTGCATGCCATAACTCTGTCTGACACACCCACTGCTAGCCTAGCTTAGCACAAAGACTGGAAGTAAATAGCTCCAGCTAGCATACTGCTCCCAATAAGTGACAAAATAACGCCACCAATTTCTTATTTATATGTTGTGATTTGTATCGTCACCTCGTGTACAAATAACAAGGTCATATGAGACATAATCATCTTTTAATCGTATATATACTGTGAACAAAATTCTAAGAAGGCAAAGCACTGCTACTTGGGCGGAGTGATTAGCTAACTCTCTTCTCCTCACCATTCTCAGGTGCTGCGAGCAAATTATTCTGCCCAAGTAGCAGTGCTTATATATATATATATATATATACACACACACGCGCACGCACGCACGCACACACACACACACACACACACACACACACACACACATACACATACACATACACATACACACACATACACACATACACATATACATACACATACACACATACATATATATATACATAAACTATACAAATTGAGAGCAGTATGCTAGCTGGAGCCATTTACTTCCAGTCTTTGTGCTAAGCTAGGCTAGCGGTGGGTGCGTCAGACAAAGTTACGGCACGCACAGAGATGAAAAAGGTTTATATGGATTTTTCTAACTCTGGGGATACAGTGAATAAGCTAAAGTCACAAAAAGTTGTCGTGTTCCTTTAACATGAACCCATTCCTTTCAGTTTTTCATGCCAAAGCCCATAATTTTAAATGTGAGGTATGGAAAAGTTGCTATGTGATAGAAAATAAAGTGAACATCTATGTATATTTTTTTTCTTTAACTAGGTGAAATGGAGTGGGGCAAATGCAGGATGTTGCTGTATTAACACTAGGAGAGGAGGTGGGACAGTGCAGTACCTTCCTCTCTAGGATTGCAGTGACTACAAAACAATTGTGAAAAGCAGGTAAGACAACTGCACTAGTTATATAATCATATAATAAATATGTTGATATCTGACACATTTTCTGTGTTCGCAGGACGCGCAGACAATCTGCCTCTCATGGCCATGCGCTGGAATCAGCAAAAGTTTAACAATTTAGCCATCTTAATTACTCGTCGATATCAGAAGGTAATGAAATCAGTAGAATTTGTTTTAGATGTTTTGAAATGTGTCTGAGCAATGTTTGAAGCAGTGCATTAAACAACATTTGTTTTTTGTTTCTTGCTATCTGTGATTGTTTGTCATTGTAGACCAAAAAGCTCTGGAAAGCCAGTTAGAAAACCTAGAGTCCATGAAAGCCCAATTGGCAGTGACAGAAAGCTAATTGGAAGGCTAGGTCAGTGATATAAAGGAATGGGCAGATTGTGATGAAATAATAATTTGTTATATTATGAATGCATTTGACAAATTTTATGAAAAAGGACACAATTTCCAAAATGCTTCAAATATTAGTTTATTTGAAGGTTGACTTTTAATACATATGACTTAAGACTTTTTTCATTATTGCATTCCAGACTCTGTACATCTAAGTCAGCTTGGAGACTTCAGGAGGAGCAGAAGATGCTTGTTGCAGAGATGGACCATCATTGGAAATCTCTAAGCTTGTGCTGATGCCATCAGAGAGCTGTCCTGCTTGTTTTCTAATGAGACAATGAAAAGTATGTATTTGTAATATATGGCATAATGGCAATGGATATTTTTATTTTGTTTTTAGTAAGAGTATAACCTATTAACTTAAATCTGCTAAAGTGCACATTCACATAACTACATATAGGACATATCCTCTCTAATCATTGAAGTAACAAGTAGTAATGAAAACACATTTTATTAAACCATAAGTGGCTGTAGGTCAACAAGTCATTGCACTTTTTTCTTCCTGAAATATATAACTACTTTCTAATAACCATAGGGACCAGCCGTGTGGTCCGTCGGATTGTCACCACATCCTATAGACTTTTTGTGCAGCCACCAATCAAAATTTGCCAGACTATGACTCTTCTGACCAGCAAACATTTTGTTGACTTATAGTGGCTGCCCTAATAAATATACTGTCTGTTTATTAAGTTTCTAATTAAAGTTATTGTGTTCCTCTTTTAAGATTCACCATGTGGCCTAAGTGAAGAGGGTCTAAAAGGTCTGCTGAGCACCATTCTCAGAGAGCAACATAAAATCAGAAAAATTTGCAAGCAAGAGACTGTTACCTACAAGTTTTGTCTGGAGCAGAGAACATCAACTTCTTGTACAGTGCTTCACCTGATGAGTACGACAGTGACTTTGACATTTCTGATGATGGTCTGTAATCCACAAGACTGTCACCTTCCATCATTCTGGACAAAGACTTCTAACTGTCAATATAAAGCATTTAATAAAATCTACTTTTCATAACCTTATGTAGCCTCTTTATTCACATAATACACATACTGTATACATGTACAATATGCTTCTACAACTACTCAGTGGTGGAAATAAAGTGAATAAATAAAGTAGGGGTGAGCGGGGCACAAATAAACATGGGGTTGATTGTAAGACGGTTACATGTTTTTTATACAGGGCCAAGCAATCTGTGCTTTTGGTCTTTTTTCTGACTGTCGAAGATGAATTTGTGTAATGTGTTTTGGTTAAGATATTGAACAGAGAGTGTTTTAGAGGCATGGAAGTAAATTTCTTTGTCTAATGTTTTTTTCTATTTTTGAGTTGGGTGTGTAAGTCACCAAATCCAACCTTGCATTATTTTGATCACTGTCTTGTTACCTTAAACATAACAGGTTTTTGAAACATGTCAGCATATAGCTGATAGCTGGGATTGAAATCATTTTTACACAGCGGGGTTAGTTGTAACACAGTCGGGTAGACAATGATAGTGAAATGAAAACAGTGTAAATACTAAAATGATAATACAATATCAGGGAAAATAAATCACAATTATGATTTTTTTTTGTCTTAATTGTGCGGCCCTATAAAAATCTATTTATATGCATTGATGCATAATGCAAGGATGTTAGATGAAGGATGGATAGACCAGTGGTTCTCAAACTTTTTCAGTGTGCGGCCCCTCTTGTGTACAGTGCATTCTTTTGCGGCCCCCCGGAATTTTTTATGACAAAAACAGTTCTAAAATGTAATATTTTAATTAAACAAAACATATTAAATAATACCTAGTAGTGCTGTTGGTTAGTTGGCTTATTATTAGGTTTAATTACACAG
Source organism: Paramisgurnus dabryanus (assembly GCF_030506205.2). Taxonomy (NCBI): domain Eukaryota; kingdom Metazoa; phylum Chordata; class Actinopteri; order Cypriniformes; family Cobitidae; genus Paramisgurnus; species Paramisgurnus dabryanus. The sequence goes on from NC_133352.1 coordinate 22,635,500, forward strand.
AATTCATGATAAATGAATGTATTTTATAAAATGTCATAAAACTGGGCCCCCCCTGGCACCATCTCCCGGCCCCCAGTTTGAGAACCACTGGGATAGACATTCACACATTCATCTATTATAGGCAGATATGAACATCCACCTTTATTATATAGACTGAATTGAACTGAATTATTTGTTTTTAACCAAATTTTCAAACCCTCTTTTTGTTACAATGAACCCCACCTATGAGGTAAGTTGTAATGTTTGCACTCCAGTAACTTTCGGTGTAAATGTACAATAACGGTGGGTCACACAAAGAAACTATAAGTGTTCATTTGTAGCAGAGAGGTGTGTGTTGATTGTGTAAAAAAAGTATTAATCTATCTTAAATATCTTTTGAATGATAGAGCCAAAGTCAAAGTGCACAACTCCAACAAACATCCACTGTATTGTAGTAGAGATTTGAGGTATTTCTTCTCATCCGACCTTCTATTTTTATTCCATTGTCATTTAGATAGAAAAAAAATGAACTAATATTGTTATAAGCAAAACGTCTCAGAATAAACTATTTGATTGGCAACTAATATTTACACAACCTCAGCTAATCACCTCAACTACACCAACAAATAATCTTGGATGAGTAATAATAATCAAAGAATTATTGACAGGGAGAAATTGGATGTTTGAACATCAGCTGGTGGCTGAGAATAAAATAGTACAGTTTAGTTGAACTGTAGTGTGCTGTATAAAAATTTAATCCTGAAAATCATTATGATACAGTTATGATACAACAATTTTTATGTGTAATTTATTAAAAGTATCTTAGTCACATTATGTTATGACATTTTTTACAATAATGCTCTATTATTGTCTTTTATATTGTGATTGTTTGCATTGCATGATTTTTATGACTCGCCTGACTTATCTGTTAAATTTGTTACTGTATTTCTGTATTCTGATTTTCTCATAATATCAACAAAACCTAACACAATGAATTTGGAAAAGGTGGGAAATAAGAATATTGTTCAGATAAAAATGTCACTCAGCACAGATTGTTATCCATGATGAAGAGGGTACATATGTGTAGGGGCCCAGTAACAGCCCATGGAAATGCAAAAATAATGCACATTTCAAATGGCTTTAAACCAAAGTCTGATTAGTTTATTAAAGAGAAAATTGTTAGGACAGCTATTTATGATATGATATGTTTACTAAATAATGTTGGACAGAGATTTGTGACATGCATGGAAAGCTGTTAAAAAGCATTATAAAAAGTAATCACAATAAAATACAATATTTCATTCTAACTCTTAAATATGTTATAGAGGTTTGTACAATGAACATATTTACATGCCATTTTGTTCATTAAAGATTGTATTTATTTGATTCTAATACTAAACGTTTTTAAACTACATTGCCCATAAGCCATTGTCATTCTATCGATGGGACGGGAAAATATGGCGTTGTAAATTGTAGTTCATTGAAGAGTGTAGTTATATCATAGGGTTAGCATCTCGATAATCGGGTAATTTCTTTTAACATAGCAATACCTTACAATTACTGACAGTATTACTAACGTCATAACAACAGCAAAACATAGTTTGCAAAACGGATCACTTATTATTTTTTAATTAAAGTTAGTCCAACCAAAGCTTAACGCCAAGGAAACGTCACACGTCTATAAATGGTAATCACGTGCACGTTCTTCCTGAATGTAAATTATCAGCACCGCTGTAGGTACGATTATAATGTTTATTACACACGCAGAAACACACACTTAAATGAAACAGGAAAAAAGGTTTTCTCAGTTATCTAAGCAAATACCTATTGGTTTCAAAAGTATAAACCTGAAGGTTACTAATATTATATACTTGTTCCAGATGTATAGCCTACTGTATGTGAAATAAATAATAGGCTACAATATTTCATTTTTGCTTGCAAAATAAAATAAAGTTATTGCAGCATGCAGGCTACCAAAAAATATATTTTATGTCCTTTAAAGAAATATCCAAAAATAAAATATATTTGAATTACTGTTTTAAATTTAGAATGACTAAATTTTTATTGTTTTACTCTGAATAAATGTAAGTAAATTACAATTTGTTAATAACAATTATAAATGTCAAAGTAACTCTTATTTAATATTGTAATTGAACATTTCAATCAGGACTACAAAATTTAAGTGAGATTTAAGTAGCTTTGGGAGAATTTTTGGTACTTATTCATGGCTGGCATACCACACAAATAGTTAAAGTAGACTTACCTAAACTGTACTACCCATGCTGTGCTTCAAAAATCTTTAATTATAATGCCTTTGGGAATTTAATTATGACAAACAAATCTTTACCTTATGATCTTGCATGGGACACTTCTTGTCTGCTGTTTAGTTCATGACAAATACAGAGTTTTTAAAAAGACAAAATTCAAGAAAAAAAACTAAAAGAGACTGGGTACTGTGCAAAAACTTTAATAAAGAACAGCAAGCAAAGACACTCAAAATTAAACAGTTGAAGGGTGCTTGATAATGTAAAGGTGTAGGCTGTCATGCTGAAAACTGGTTGGGATGTGGGGACTTGTGTTGGAATTCGCTGGAAGGCTCCTATGTGTCATCCCAAGTTTTTCCACTGTAATATAAGTGCAGATAATGTCATTAGAACACATAGTACAAATGTGAGGTACTTGTACTTAGCTGGCATATTTTTCTCAACATTTTCTGGTGACTGTAGTTAAAATAGTACTTTAAAATAAATATCCATACAGTTCCTGTATATTGAAAGCCATCCCTGCTGAAAAAAACAGCACACACCAGCATAATTCCCATGCCGGTCCATGCTGGTATGCTGATCACCACTAAACCAGCACCAAACCAGCATGGGAATTATGCTGGTCTATGCTGGTAGTCACCAGCAAACCAGCACCAAAACACAACTTTCCCATCTGGCTTGTGTGCTGGTTTTTCCAGAAGGGATGTACCTTCAA